>NC_083548.1:5786606-6105534 GCF_018135715.1 Danaus plexippus | reverse complement strand
GCCGGTACCGCGTGCTATACGCTACGCCACCTATAGCACATTTCTGTATAGAATTCTTCATACATTTAGGTAGGGTTGTCGCTGAACAACTCTATATATATTAAGTCATATTTTTTATTAACCTAACGTTCAAAAATGATCTCAAGTCAATTCACGTTCACAGAGTACGGTGACCTCCGTATTGCTTTTACTTCCCACTTGTTACAGTTGTTATATGTTATGTAGTTATAAATTAAAGAAAAAAATTAAGTCTTTTCTATCCTTTCGTATCTTTTATTGCTGGGACAATAACTGGCATCAATATGGAAAGAAGGTTTTTAAAACATTTTTTTTTTTAAATAAGTTATGATACGTACTTCTCTCGTGTTTCCCTGTTAAATCTAAATATTCTGGACCCAATTTCTCACTGTACGCCTCACGAATGATGTTGCCTGTAATAAAAAAAAGGATGAACGTTTAAATGAAACTAATATATTTCGGATATACTACGCGGATTTATTTATTTTCAATAAAAAAATAAAATGAATGCCATTTAAAACATTTTTTTTTATTTTAAACAAATTAATTCATTTTTTCGGCCCATAGAAAAAGTACTCCGTTGGTACCACATTAAATATTTCTATTTTGGATTTATAATTTCAAAAAGGTTTAAATTACCGACAAAAGCTATGTTAGTGCGTAAAAAAATTTATAAAATATAGATAACTCACAATAGAGCGGTGTAAAACATAATATAATGATATATATTATCAAAGGGATGTAACAAATAAGGGTATGCTCCCCCCGGCCTCACCGACGGTGATCATCTGAAGCAGTCCGGTGGGTGTGAGCTGCCCGAGGGCGCAGTGCGTGGCCGCGGCTCGTGGCAAGGAAGGGAAGTTGTGAAACGGCCCAGCGCTTGACACCCACCACGCGCGACCTGATGATGAGGCGTTCAAAACGAACTCCTCATAGCTGAGTTATAAATAACTTTAGTTAGCTGTGCAAAGACGATTTTTGCTCTTGGAGCTCAAATTACAAACTGTAATAATATTAATGTAAGATTTCAAAACATAATTAGATCTCAGAGTTTCGCGAGTTTTATTCATTTAAATGAAACTAATATTTTTTGATACACTACCGTGATCACGGCTGCTGAAAAGTAACCTAAACGTCGGGAGTATGTAGTTTTTTTACAAAAATAAATCACGCGTAGTATATCCGAATAATATTAGTTTCGTTTAAAAGATTTCAAAACAGTTGCGAAATTAGAGTTGATTTCATACAAATATGTTATAAGTCCTAATTTATACATATATTCTTGCTTACTAAGTTTTTTTCATAAAATTACATAAATTCATTGTTAAGAGAATTCGAATTACAAAGTTATATAATGAAATGTTTTAATGAAGATTTTTATATAGCAGATCACCTTTTAAGCAACGGCGAGACGGGAACGACATCGCAGGGCAGCTTATCCCCGCCCTTCAGATGTGTCAATGGTCCGCGATCTCCGTGCCTCGTGATAACTAAGATGCCTTGTAACAGCCAGTTGTCTGAGTCTACTGCAGCTGAAAAAATTGTTAGAAAAATTATTAATGTTCGTATAAATATGTGAATAGATTTTATTTTTTTGAAGTTTAACCTCTTATGCGACTTCAAACGAGATTGCGTTAACCCTTTTTACGCTGAGGATAGAGAAAGAAAGATATATATAGAAAGTGGGAGACAGAAAGAGAGTGTCGGTAAATTACAAGCACATGTGCCTAGTATTCTAGCTATGCAGCGAAGTAAACAGTGTGACGTGCTATTAGCTGAAATATCTACTTTTTGTTCTATATTAATTAATTAATCATATTCATTATTTTTAACTGACTTCAAAAAGGAGGAGGTTTGTAAATTAGACTGTATATATGCTTTTTTAGAGTGCCGTAGCCAAATGGCAAAAAACGGAACCCTTATAGATTCGTCAGTCTGTCCGTCCGACCGTAGGTCACAGCCATTTATTTCCGAGTCTGTTGGGCCTCCGTAGTTGCAACTTTATAGGTTGATGTATTCTGGTAACCACTGTTCTAATTTTGAATAAAAATTTATAAATTTAAATATTAAAGAGGGCACTCTATACATGGAATTGATAAAAAAAAATTTTTTTTAGCTAAACTATACGTGATGGGTGTCTATGGATAGGGCTTTAAAAAAGAGATTAACGTTCCTAATACTAATTTTCGTTAAAATCAATTGTTTGAAAGGTATACGCTTCCTAAGTGGAAAAATGAGTGTCCCCCCCCCCTCTAACTTTAAATAAGAGAGTGAGAAAACAAAAAAATGTATATGCTGTAGATTTCAATGGAAACTTTCAAAGAAAATTTGTTTGAACGAGATATCATTATTAGTTTTTAAGAAATAATACATTTTCCTAAAACCGCATATACAACTTTGTCGTTCATACAAACACTATGTAAAACCAAGTTATTGTTTTTATAAAACATCGATAAAAGTTACAACGCACTACGATAACTTTTATATTATGTCATCTACTTGCGGCTACGGAACCCTTCATGGGCGAGTCCGACTCGCACTTGTTTATTAGTTTGATATGACACATATGATTTAATAGTGCAGTATTTTATTTTCAAATTCAGTGGATAAGAATTCTTTACAATTACGAACTTTCACTTCTTCTGGAGGGACTCAACACCTTATTTTTTATTATTAAAAAAAAACTACAATACAACTCTTTGCTTCCAAACTTTTTTGTTCTTTCAATTTGACATATGTCATCAATGTTGCGGATATGAAAAATAATTCCAAATGGAAGATTTGGAACATGCAATGCACACATATGAATAAATAAAAATATTTTAAGGTTGCATGCTTGTTGCTATAAATTGTAATCAGCAACCATGACATGTATCAAAAATAACATTGATTTGAAAATTTCAATGAGCAACAAAGATATAAGATTCTTTGTTGCCTATATTATAAATAAAACTTTTAAAATTGCCTTTAATAAATTATTTAAGTTGAAATGAAGGAAGTCCTTGGATAGAAGGGCAGGGAATTTCTATGCTAGAAAATCTTTTTGTATGCGTCCTAAAAACACCCCAGTTTAAAAATTACCATCAGCTCTTTAAACTTTTTTCTATTCATGTATTAGTCAAATATATATTTAAAAAGAAAAGGTTACAAAAAAGTTCAAAATAAAATTAAAAAATAATAATATTCCAACCTAAGTGAAAAAATTCCTATTCAGTGAGCTAAAATTTAAACACAAGAGACGGCTATTATATAAGGTAACCAATTTTCTGATAACAAAACATGAATGAGACTTAAGACTTTTGCGAGTATTCATTTCAATAAAACGAATATTTTCGGATTTACTGCACAATTTTAATTATTCTTATCTCGCCTGCTCATGATCACGGTTGCTGGAAATTACCCGAAACGTCGGGAGTATGTAGTTAAAATAATTAAAATCGCGTAGTAAATCAGAAAGTATTAGTTTTATTTCAACAAAACATTAATCAAAGTAATATTTACCTTCAGATCCCCTGACTATACTATCAGGGGGATTGCAGGCCCGCATGAAGAGCTTCCTATATTTTGAATCAGTCTTGGACACATACTGGTTATGAGTAACTTTCAACGCGACCGTGTCTTCAGCTACAGACATGTATTTGTAAACTACTGTAAGATAACATTTTATTCAATAGCTTGATAAATATAAAAATAATCACAGATTAATCCATAATTTACGGTACGAATTATCCTAAAAGATATTTTGTGACAATAATTCAATACTTCAATATTACAAACTCACCAGTTATAAGAAAACATATCCAAATACTCATACCAAGATAGCAGTAAAATGCCCTGTGCTGAAACGAAAACTTCATCATATCTAATTCTCGTACTGATTATTGGCAAAATAAAAGATTCAATTCACAATGTTCACGATGAAATTTCATAGTGATAGGATGATATATTTATTTAAAAACATGAATGCTAAAAAACACACATTACGGTCTAGCAGCACTATTGATCAACAAATAAATGTCAAATGATGTCAATTGTCACTTACGATTCTTTATTCCGATTAAAATGAATAGGTAGATCCTTATTAGTTTAGATAACAATTTCCATTGATGTATTCTTTAGAATTTAAACTATAGATGAAAAGATTTTTGTGACGTAACATACTATTATATTTAAATAAACATTAACTATTTTAAATATAAATAGGTTTTGCATGTACATAAGTTACTCTTAAACGATAAGAATGAAGTTGCTGCTAAAATATGATTTTTACAATACTATAACTTACATTATTGTATTAAATGTAAATTCTCTTGGTATTCGGAAGTAGTTACTGGAACTTTTCAACTTAATTTATTAATGTGATCTATGTTTGAGTCTCGACTAACAATTTGAAAATAATAAAGGATTGAGAATTTTAATTTGTTTCATTTACTTCATGGCTTTGTTGCTTTTTATATTAACAATAATTATCTGTTTTTTGCCACACGTGACGTAACTACTTGCCATTGTATATTTGTTTCCAAACATTGAATCATCGTTAGATTGTCAAACTTGTTCAAACTTGTACGAACTACGAATAAATAAAAAGGTGAAGATATAGTCTACTGCAGCATTATTGTTTTCTTTCTATTATTATTTTTCCATTGAATAATGGCGCCAACGAAAGTAGATCAAGGTACTATCATAATTTTAGACGTTGGAAAAAACGTTTCAATATTAGAAGACAAAAATCAGAAAAGTTTTTTTGAAAGTGCAAGAGAATGCGCCGTTCGTATTATAGAGAGAAAAATTTTAAGTCAAGGTAAAAACTTGCTGGGCATAATATTACTCGGATCTAAAATAAGCAAAAATAATCTGTCCGAACAAACGCCGGGTTGTTGTCGGAATATTGAACTTTTAGCGGAACTTCAGTACCCCACCTGGAAAATGATACGAGACTTACCTACACAAGTAAGAATATATTTAATACATATATAAATAAAGTATCTAAATGATTATTAGTGTGTTTCAACTTGCTGAACGTAATTGTTTAAATTCATATTTTTTCGAATTTTATAGCTTTATTTTATTTTTTAGCCGACAAAATCGACTGGCAATTGGTTGGATGCGCTTATAGTAGCTGTAGACCATTTCAAAAGTCATACACCAAGTTTTAAAATTGCTGATAAAAATATAATTCTGTTGACCAACTTTGAAGCACTATCTGACTTAGAAGAAAGTGATATCGAAACGGTACATATCAAATTTTTATTAATGGTTTATGTTATAGGCCCTTAAATGAGTTGAGGATGCATCCTATGCTGGTCAGATTTTCCCATTGAGAGAGAGATTGAAAAGGAAAAAATAAGAATATTGATGTAGAAAGGAAGAAAAATGACTTGAATATTTTGGTTCTTTCATTAAATTAAGACATGTAATTATGTACTATTTATCAAAATGTATTTTTTTTTAATAAATGGTATGCATTAACAGTTTAAATTTTCAGGCCATTTCGGGCTTTCAAGAAGATGGCTTTGAATTGGATGTGATCGGTCCGGAATTATACAATGAAGACAACAAAAACTCTGACATAGATCTAGCAAGAAAATTTGTTGAAGGAACAAATGGCAGCACAGCCACTTTTGACTACGCCATGAGATATTTACTATTCCACAAAAAGAAAACCGTTAATTCTAATCCATGGAATGTCGATTTAAGTATTGGACCGAACATTAAAATACCAGTTTCCGCATACATCAGAATTAAAGATGAACCAGTTGTCAAAAATTTTAACAAGTCTGTTAGAAATCCCGTCACAGAAAAATCAAGTGCTACTGAATATATTGAGAGAAAGAAGACATTCATTAACACAGAAGCTCAAATGGAAGTGGAGTCTACCGAAGTTATTAAGGGTTACCAGTACGGGGAACAGGTGATACCATTTTCAGATTTTGATAAAAGTATGATTTATGATGCCGGAAACAAATCACTCAATGTATATGGCTTTACAAAATCGGGTAATGTTACTTGGCAGAACTTGAATGGAGATGGACTATATTATGTTTTTGGACAAAAAGGAGATAAAAAGAGTGAATATGCCGTCAGATGTCTCGTAGAATGTCTTTTGGAGTTGGATTTAGTGGCTATTGTTAGAAGAGTGTATAATAATGGCAATGCTCCCAGAATGTTTGTATTAATGCCGGTCATTGATTCAGAAAATTTTGTTGGTCTTTCAATGGCTGGTTTATGTTACAAAGAAGAAATTAAGAGCATGGCTTTTCCGGCCACTAACCTCAAGAAATATAATTGTTCTGAACAACAGGTTGAAGCATTTAAGGAGCTTATTAAAGCTATGGATCTCACCAAAGCATATGATGAATCAGATTTTGATGATACGGAAGCATTCCCTATAGCAAAGGTTGTTAGTCCATGGGCACAATATATTCTTGACTGTATAGCTTTCAGAGCAATGAATCCTCACCAGCCCTTGCCACAGCCCAGAGATGACATCATGGTGCTGTTTAAAGTGCCTCCTCTTATAGAAAAAAGGGCCAGAGATCCTATGGAAAAGTTAAAAGAGCTTTTTGAATTAAATAGAGTTGAAGTTAAAAAGCCGAAAAGAAAGACCGTTCCTATGGATATTGATGAAAAACCAGGCACTTCTAGAGAATCAGAAATTTCTGATGATATGCCGAAAGTAAACCTTAATGTTGTTAAAAGACCTGATATTATAATTGGAACATTAAATCCTATAAATGATTATGAAAAGCTTAAGAATGAGGGTCGGACGATATGTGATCTGTACAAACAAATGATAGAAGCTATCGAGAGTCTAATACACGGCAACATCGATGGTGACTTTACCAAAGCATTGGATGCAATGGCCTATCTCAGATCAGAATCATGTAAGACGGATCCATCATATTATAATAATTGGATAAAGAATTTCAAACTCGATCTAATAGATCGGAAGCAGAATAAAGTTTTGCATTTGATAAGTGAGGAAAATTTGAGCTACATACTTAAAAGTGAGAACAACTTGAGTAATTTCGCCTCCAATGTGAGCGATGAAAGTCAGATGTATGAGAATGACACAGTTCCGACATTAACTCAAGTCAACATAAGTTCGGAAGTCGACAACATGTTTGATAATATGTTTGATGATATGTGATACTTTTAAATATATTTTGTTTCTATATTTATAAAAGAATATATTTTTGTTAGCTGTTACTGTTTATTATAAGATAAGTGTAAGAAATTTTTATTAAATTGGTAAAATTAAGTAGTTTTTTTTTTATATACATAAAGCTGGAAATGAAACATTAAATTTCATCTAAACTTTTAATATTTGATAAATGATCTAATCTCCAATCTTGTACATAAACTGAATTTATAATTATTAAATTCTTTACATCATATGAATATTGTGAAGTCATCACTGAACACCGCTGGGGGTTATTTTGTTTTGCGAGTGAAGGATTTCAAGGAATTCTTGTAAAGAGAGTTCTTCTTGGCAGTCCGTGTCCAAATCATGTTCGAGCTGCGCCTCCATAGAGTTTGCGTCTGGACTAAGCACGATATTTTCATCTAGAACGACGTGATTTAGCCGCGATTTCAGGCTTTGTAGTATTTCTTCCAGTTCTAAACACTTATTTCTGATGGAAGTGCCAAGATCAGACGAGGGGTCTATATCATCCACAGTTGCGTTTTCAGAGAATGAATTAGCTGGTGTTCGGGTTCTCGGAGGCTGCATTATGTTGAACAAATTCTCTGGAATTCCATTTCCATTCCGTATTGAGTCAGGCGATCTAGACTCTGTAAACTCGGCTAAAATCTCGTCAATAATATCTTCTGCATTTTGTCGCGGGTCAACAACCTCGTCGGGGTTGTCACCACTGTCACCGTTAATCATTTTATTATTAGAATCCAACTTCATGATTAAGTTTGTTATTGGAATTATTGATTTGTTATCAAAATAAATAATAAATAGAGGTGGGCACTTGTTGTCCTAGTCAGATGATTGATGATGGTGGTGTTGCTAACATTAAAAATAGTGTTGCGAATGAAAACTACAAATAACAATAATTTTATATTTTACTATGTAAGTAAATTATAATGTATATATTATACTTTAAAAAAATTATCAAAATTAATTTAAATTAAAGACTTTGTTGAATGCACAGATTCTAATGATTATTTATTTAGTAAATAAAATCAACAACTATTTTTAAAGGTTTTTAAAAATCTTTTTAATATTCTATCTAAAAAACTTCAAATTAATTGTTACAAAATCTACGTTGGGGGAAAAATAAATCTAGATAGGCTTCTTTTCTTAATTTTTTTTCAATTTCTTCACTTTTCATGATTTTGAGAGCAGCTTTACAGCTATTATGTGCATGGGCAAAGAAACAATCTCTCACCGACTGTAATAAAACAATTTTAACGTTATCATTTAAGAATAATGAATAAACATAGAAAGATATTTTTACTTACCTTGAATTCAGCTAACTTAACACCTTGGAATTTTGCAAGACAGTGTTTGAATAATATCGAGTAATGTTTCCTACATAGGAAAATTCTATTTTCGTAATGCCAGTAGTCTCCTTGCTCCGAACAAGAACAACCACAAAAACCGCAAGCATCCAAATTGTAAGGAACACATTTAATCTAAACAATGATACATAAAACACATCAAAACAATGCTTAGTTTTTTATAAAAAAAAAAGCTAAAGGATGAATTAATAAGTTAAAAATTATCAACCCATAAAAGTATTCACAGTTCAAAATTATTTAGAAATTAAAGTTGTGACAAAAATTATTAATAATCACCTGCACGGCACATTTCAGTACTTTTTTCCCTGAAAAACTATATGAAAATTTCATTTGTTGTTTTTGGTACTCGGGAAGATAGTCACAGGGCCTATAAAAAGCGAGAGTATTAACATATTCAAATAGAGTATGTAAAAATATACACGCCAGTATTCGGTTCATTCAATTGTTTTCATACTTACGCAGGACAGTCGCTAGCCTTGAACAGCGCCTTTCTCTTGGAAGTGGAGTTAAAAGCCGCACAGTTCTGATGGATTGGTTTTTTCGGAGGCGGCTCCTGAGGTGGCGGTTGATACTCGTGCCTCACCTTCCATCTTGGTGATTTTTGACCGTAGTAACATTTGCTATAAATCTGTTTTTTTTTTCATTCATGAGAATAATCTATCAATATATTGTGATATAAAAACAAAAAGAGTAAGTGAATTTTAATATTTTCACCAATCATCACTGCTCGTTGGAGCGTGAGAGATTGTCTTATTTGGGTAAAAGCGGCAAACACATAATTTCGTACGCTTTACATATAAGAATTATTATTATAAGGTTTAGTATTAAATTTAAAAAAACGGTTGCTAAAATTGCAGAACATATCTCATGGTAACATATTTAAGCATACTCTGTGATTAATATCGTAAAACGCATCACGATTGTCGTTATAAGAGCCAGGTCCCAAGTTAGGTCTAAGTTCATGTGCCATCCGCCGCATGAAAGGGCTAAGCGCTGGACCCTTCATAGGTAGTACTTCTCGATCCAGCCCTGTACCGAAACATATCCTTGGAGGTTTCTTCTTGGTAACAACGTATTCGAAATCTATTAAGTAAAAAATATATTTTCATAATGATAAATATTAAGATTTTCAAATTTTTATTCCGTTGTTCTTTTACCGCCATGAAAGGCCTCATGCATATTATTTGGACGCAAAAATCGGCGTTTGTAAGGACGTTGCATGGTTGTAAGTTTGATGTTCAACTGTCAGTTGCTTATGGTAAGCTTTCGTGATGGGACCAACAAAAAAATAACGAATACGGCTATTACGTTTTATTGAAGCGCACGCTAGCCCTGAGTAGGGTGCCCAAAATTCTCATACTGATTTTAAGGATATAATTTATACATTACGTAGCATGTGTACTTTTATTTAAATGTCACTTAACGTGTTAATATAAGTTCTATTAACATATTGTTATATTTTAGGGCAAAATAATACTTTTCTTCAATCGTCGAAATATCAAGTAATGTCATAATTGTAGCACATTACTGCAAAATGTCGTAAGTTTTGGTATAAGCATGGTAAACTTAGTGTCGTGTGTATGAATGATAGTATTTTTCTTATGACGCGAAATTGGATGGAAAGAAAACCGCAAAGGTCATGACAATCGATGAAAAATTAACGAATAATGAAACCAAGATTCTTACCTAATGTCAAGTCCCAAGTCATAGCTCGCTTAATGTCTGTTTTCTTTTTATGTTAAATAACACTGAAAACGATAATTATAAATACAAATAAGATATAGTTTCTTATATATTGTAAATTTAGATGTACCTACATAATAGATAAAATTCCCATATTCAAAGCGTACTTTAAATCAAAGCAGTTATCGAACTTATTATCGAGACAAATGATGAAGTGATTATCCTCTATTTATAAAATGTTTTTGGAATTATTAATAAAATAGTTAGACATAATGTACTTGATAAAGATAAATTAAGATGATTAAAATTAGTTTCATTTTAACATGCCTCTTTCTATATTTTATTTCTTTATAAAACTACAAAAGTCAAAAACATTTTGTATATTTTTGTTTGGTTTTCAGATAAATTAATGTTATATCAATCAGTTTTAAAATATGTTTTAAATTATTCTGTCCCCATTCATCCATTATAACACAGATTTAAATGAACTAAATAAGAAAGATTACTACACAGTGAACTGCGAATATATCATTAATTATTATAATAAATGTATTTGTAACCTTCGATTGTGCATGGTAGGCTTTTGTATATATTTTTCCCTCTATAAAATACTATAGTAAATTATTTTAAAAACGTTTGCTTTGTCAGTGTCATTTTAACATTGTTTTGAAATAAGAAATAAAAAAGTTCCTAATCAATATAAGAGTAGACTGAAAGCTCTATTTTATATCACGATTGTCAAAACTCAAAAATAATTCAGTTGAATTGTCAATGTTTAAAAGTGACATTTTAAACACGATTGTATATATCCGAATACGAAATGCGGCGAAATAAACTGTTCATAATCAGTAGGAATTAGAAACGATATAAGAAGGTCGTTTTCTTTTGATGCGCTGTACATTTTAATATATAAAAAACAAGGTAAATTGTGTCAGTCTGTGCGTAACAGGTGTCATATTACATGTGTTGCAATTTGTCTTATGTCATTGCTGCTTATAGACTATTATATCATAATATATCAGTATTTATTCCTCATTAAAATATGATATTCTCTTTGTAACATATTGATTAACTTGGTGAGCATTATTTTCAATACGGTTAAAAGGGGTGCAAGTATATAGGGCAAATATTTTGAATTTTTAAACTTGAAACTATTTAAAGTACAAAATTCCATCGACTTCGTCTATCAAAGTGCAATTTTCCAATTGTTTGTTATAAAATGAATGTTAATTTTTAACATCAATTAATTTATTTGCTATTTCTTTTCAGAATCATGGCTCTTAACACCAAATTGTTATTGCCCGCTCTATTGGGCTTCTCATTGGTGACAGTTAGTGCATTTGTTGTGTACTATGTGTTCAAACGAGAAGATGAAGCGGAAGATAAACCAATTCGATCAACTAAGCTTAATATGATTGAAGTTAAAGTACCTAAAAGTATTGTCCCAGCTCTCATTGGTGAGTTATATGTTATTACAAAGAAATATTTGTGTGGCTAACCCATTAAGTATATATATATATAATTACTATTAACCATGACTGACACTTAATACATAAGTTGTTATAATAAATAAAAATATTGGATTGTTTATTCTATGACAGCACGATTATGTCATGAGATCATGTCCAAACATGATACATTTTTATATCCAAGGTCTTGCCGTCAGAGTATTATGTTGATTATTGTATGTTCATATTACTTCAATATTTTTGCCTTCAAAGTATGACATATAATATTGTATGATTTCAATAATGTCTTTATATTTTTATTTGATTTCGAATAAAGTAAAATTTAAATAATTTAATAAAAAAATAAAATTGAGAATCCTTGAGTAATAATTAAATTAAAATTAAAATTAAAATTAAGGACTTACTATAGAATGCTTCACCAAATTACATAGAATTTTATACAAAGACACTAGGCTGTGACATTTTAAATGAAAACATGCTAAAATCTTAGTTATAACTCAGTGACGGTGTAGTTCATTTGGTAAAGAGACTGAAATCCGAGATCCCATAGATAGCAGGTTTGAAACCTCATTTTTTTCATTACATATCACTGCTTTCTTTACTAATGTTTTTATTCTGAATAATTATTTAACAAGATCTAACATTATAAAACATTTTTATATTAAATATTTCTTTTCAACTATTTATTATATAATGAGATCTAAGACTGTCGCGAGTTTTATTCATTTAAATGAAACTAATATTTTCCGTATTATACTACGCGGATTTTATTATTTTAAAACAACGTAATCCCGACGTTTGATGAAAAGTAACCGAAACGTCGGGATTATGTAGTTTTAAAATAATAAAATCCGCGTAGTATATCCGAAAATATATTAGTTTCATTTAAATATTTATATATTTTATGTGTAATGATTTTGTTTATAAAGTTATTAATTTGTTTTTTCGGTGTTTTTGCTACGCGTTTTCGATTACCGTTTTAAATTATAATGTGTTGAAATCTTAATTCATTGTTTGTTCATCTAGAGCAGTGGTTCCCAACCGGTGGTTCGCGAACAAATTCAAAACTCTTTTAAACTTTATTAATGTTTTAATAATATATATTTGTTGATATTAAAGGCATTGAGTTTTTTATTAAAGTTTATTTTCTTAGTCATTCATTTTATTTTTCTTTTACATTGTGGTCCCATTAGAACAACAAAGTTTACAAAGTGGTCCCTAGTCAAGAAAAGTTTGGGAACCAATGATCTAGAGATAATACAGTTTTTGTTCAACAAAAATCTTTATAAATAATTCTTAGTTAGTTTATCTAGCAAGTTAGTTAGCGGGCGAATATATCACACTGTAGTTTTTCGCTCGCTCTAAGTAAACACTCGTTTTTTTTTGTATAATTGAATATTTCATTAGGTTTTGTTTGAAATTATTAATAATATTAATGTTGGAACAAAATCCATAACAGCACTTGTTCTATGGCATACCATTTCACAGGTAGGGGCGGGACAAATATTAAACAAATCGAGGAGAAGACGGGTGCAACGATACACTTTAAAAAGTTCAGCGATAAGCAATACGATGTTTGCATTCTACGCGGAAGATCTCACTCTACGCAGGTAGCTGAGACATTGATACATGACTTCATCAAACAACAGCCCTTGATAGAAAACGACACTATGGAGGTACCCGGCTGGGCTTGCGGCAGGATTATCGGTGGGTGTCTGAACTATCGCAGTGTATTGAAATGAAGGTTTAGATAGGGACCCTTAAACCAACACCTGGGTCGCAGGTCCCAGGCACTGTTGAAGCTCCTCTCCCTGCAACCATGGACCCAGCAACCGCACGTTGAATCCATGGCATGCTGAGAGGTTTCGTCTCTGTCTTATTAAGATAGATAAGAGTCCATTGAATGAATCTTCCGTGGGCTAGATTTCGTTGCTTGTGTTCTGTCATAGTTTTTTGAAATGAAACCTCTTATGCGACTTCCAATAAGGTGGCGTTGAACGTTTAACGCTCCTAGGGGGAGGGGGTTAGAAAGAGACAGCGCGAGAGGGAATGCGTGGCGCTCGGACGCATGCCGGCGATCAGTTGTGACTTGTTAATGTTAATAAAGTGTCTTAATGGGAACACTGAAAATTCCTTGAAAATTAATTTCTTCCCCTTCCTGTTTACTTCCCAACATTACGAAGTTTCACTCCTTCCAGGTGGCAGCGGTGATACGATAAATCTGATAAGCCACACTAGTGGGGCTCGGGTTAAGGTTGAGGGGGAGAGAGGAGACAACGGTCAGCGGCACGTCAGTCTGAAGGGCACCGCGGAACAGATCGAAGCGGCCAAGAAAATGATCGCTGAATGTGTAAGTTTTAAATACCGAAATAGAAAACTAACATGCAACCTTCAAAATTATACGAAATATTTTTTTTCTCACTTGGTACCAGAAGTATAATTTTTAATGTAACAGTAGATTACAGAAAACACTTTAAAAATATATTTGTTGTGCCAGCATTTTTTCCTATTATATAAAATAAGGTTAACTATTTCATAAGTGCTAAAATTCCTATTCGTAAATTTCTTAGCATATGCAAATGTCAGTGGGAATTTTAAAAAGTCAAAGTTGATCAATATGCACCTGTACTTGTATAAGTGATATTACATTAAAAAAAAAACGGATTTTTATTTTTCATGTCCAAACTGTGGTTATATCGTCTGTCACTAAACAAAATTATCTTTCAAAATTCTTTCTACCCCCCAAAAAAAATTATTTCAAGTATTTTAATTTTAGTACTTAATTATGAAATGCCAAGGTGGAATCGGAGAGATGTCGTCGCGAGATAGAACAGTCTAGACGTTTACCGCGCGTGCCGACCCCGCCAACCGGGCAGCCAGCCCAGCCGGTGGCGGTGCAGGCAGAGCTGCCGGCAGCTCAGCCCAACAGACCGGACACGCCAGGTGACACCGCCAAGCATGTGAAATACAGGCGTGGTAAGATGCATGCCTTTTGTCTTGTTATGTTAATCAATTGATGTACATTACGTCACAGGTTAACAAGAATATATATATGTATGTGTTAATGAGAATTTAGACATTTTTTCTGTCAGGTTGGTATTACTAAAAGTAATTTTTATGTTAAATTTTTGAACGTTTGTCAGTGCTACAAACTGTCACAACTATGGTGATGATATGAAAAGTTACTAATTTTTATTTAAATCCTTAACTAGACTATGTTTTTATTTACTTGCAAGGACATAACAAGACAATGTGTTATTTGAATGTTTTGTCTTAATGATTGTTTTGTTTGTGTGTAGCTAATTTTTATTTTAGTATATATTTTTTTCGTATATATCTATGACAATACAAATCCTAGCGGCTGGAGGTTAATACTGATTTGTTTATAATATTCGTGTTTCGGTTATCACCTTGTATGGTCCGTATTGGGGAGTAACATTTTAGCTGGGTTTGATACAGTTTAGTGAGTTTTTCTTCACCTTTCTTACAATCAATTGTTATATTTACAAACGTATATATAATATATAAGGTTTCCTATGATGATACTATATTAAAAATATATATTAACTTTACCTGTGCAGAGAGTAGTGCGTGCACTTTACTCGTATAATATGAATTATTATTGTGACAGGTTACACAGGGTGTGTAAATACTTGCGTGTATATGTTGCTAAATGAAATATTTAGTCCGCTATAGTTTCGATACATGTATATACAGGGTGTGTGCGTTTGTCTCTTTATTTGGTCCGCTATAGTTCTGATAGGCAATTGCACAGGGTGTTCCATTTTGTTTAATGATATATTTAAATTTATTCAGAGGCGTCTTCGTCGATAGAGGTGTACGTGTCAGCGGTGTCATCTCCGTCACGTTTCTGGGTTCAGTTCGTCGGGCCTCAGGTCTCCCAGCTGGATGAACTGGTTTCACACATGACGGAATATTACAATAAGAAAGACAACAGAGCGAACCACGCGGTTAGTAGTGGTGTAACTATATTTATTAAAATGCAGTACAGAACTTAATATCGAGCTTAAATTCATACGGAATATGTATGAAGCAATCCACGACACGGCCGGGATTGAACCTGCTGCCTCAGAAATGTTTTATGCTTTCCTTAACTGCTGTTTGTGGTCCAATACGGGCGGTTTATTTATGAATTGGAGGGTAGTCGCCGGACTACAGGTCATGTCATATGAACACGTGCTTATGGTTTTAAAGAGTCCTACAGTATACAAAGGAGCCTACAAGTGTACACAAATGTGTATATGTGTGTGTGTGTTTGTGCATTTGTAGGCTTGTGTGTGGATCGAGTGAAAAACATTATCAGTTCTAAAATCATATTATGTTAATATGAATACGTAAAATTTTGTTATTTTCCAGTTAAGTCACGTGAGCGTGGGCCAGGTCGTGGCAGCTGTGTTCAGACACGACGGTCGCTGGTACAGGGCGCGGGTCAACGACATCAGGCCGAACGAATTTGATCACACCCAACAAGTTAGTATACGTGTTTTGAAACTATCACGTTACCATGTGGGATGTGTTTTTATTGCACACATATATATATATATGTCTGTGTGCGTGCGTGCGTGTGTGGGTGTTTGTGTTTGCATATAAGCGGAGTAGAAATGTCCATACTAGTTTTGAGATGAAAATCTTATTTACGTTAAAAAAATAGTAATTCAGCGTAGTTATAGATCTTTTGGTTAACATGTGACAAGTCATTTTCAATATTGTATTATCCCCACCACTCTCGCTTTGATGTCCATCTATCGTGATATGTTGGACATTACAATTTTTTTTAAGACTTTACTTCCTTATTCTAATGTACAGATTAAACTATTATAGCATTTCATGATACTACTATACTATACAATATTGATCAAAATGCATAAATCCACAGTAATGCTCTTACTCTTCTAAATATAAAACAATTAATATATATATATGTAGCTAAACAAGAAGTAGTGTAAGCGGCGGTGTTCCCTGGGACTGATGATAGTCGTACGTTCTTTAACATTTTTTGGATTTATTATGAGTTTTAAATGTTCAAGTGACGAGGATGATTAATTTGGTGTCTGCTCCAGGTGGCGGATGTGTTTTTCCTGGACTACGGCGACAGTGAATACGTGGCTACCCACGAGCTCTGCGAGCTGAGGGCCGATCTGCTAAGACTGAGGTTCCAGGTGAATACGATTAGAATATTATATTAATACAACCCAAAATAATGTTATATTATTATCTCTGTACTACTAATAAAAAACCTTTAGTAGGAAAAAAAATTAAATGAATAGCGGGAGGTCACAAACAACGATGCGCTTAGTCTGAGGTTATATCGTCTAACTTGTGTTATAATTTGTTGTTTGTTTACGGAGAGTCTTACGTTTCCCATTCGTTAATATTATAATGTACCACGATTTGTTATTATAAAAACTGTTAACTATCCGTTTGTATGTAGCGATGTCAACTTGTACTAAGCGTATATATACTCCCTTATTTGATATTGTTAAGTGCCTATAAGTAATAATATATAAATATCGTACATTCTAGGCGATGGAGTGTTTCCTGGCCGGCGTGGAGCCCGCGAGGCAGAGGAACGAGGCCGGCGCGGCTCGCTGGCATCCCAACGCTATTGAAAGATTCGAGGAACTGACACAGGTCACGGTTACATGATATGTTGAACTTGATGGAGCTCCCCCTAACAATATAAACTGGTGGAGGCATGTCGCTTAGCTCAGTACACTGGATTGAAAAGCTAATATAGTTTTGAGTTTAATTATATCGAACGGCTGAAACCGAATGCAAACGCTAGTTTATTTAAAAATCGTCTTAATAGTTTTTGACGTGAAAGTTAATATTGGGTTCCTGTATAATATATTTTAATTGATTTTCTACTTGAGATATTTATGTTATAATTGAGGTAGATGCAACAGTCGCGACGCAACATTTTTCGAATCCGTTTTATATTATTAAAAAAAAAATACTTTACAATGATTTTTAAATTATTTTTGCGAGCGTAGTTCATAGATTTTTAATTATCTTATTACAGGTGGCCAAGTGGAAGCCTTTGATGTCCCGCACGTGTAGCTACAGACGTAGTGCTGTGGTCGGCGGCCGGGAGAGAGAAGTTCCCGGGATAAAGTTATATGACGTCACGGACGGTAGGAATATATATAAAATTTAATTAATTAATTTAAATTTTTAATTCAAACGTATACAACCCTATCCTGGTTATAGCAAGAGTTATTTGAATGTTTTATAACTTAAAGCTTATACTGATAGGTTAAAATTTTTGTAACGTAACTACTAATATATACAGGATGTTCATATTCTGTATTTCAAACAAGATTTCATTAAATCTTCTCTCAGCACGGTCCGTGGATATTATGAGTAATGTATTCCAAAATCTACACCACATTGATTTAAATTAACAAATCATTTTTTTGTTAGTTTCAATAATTCCAATTGTCACGAGCAAGGGTTTGATGAGAACTATTGACACGGTGTTCAGTAGAGAGCAGAAATATTCACCTTACTATAATCATTTGTGTCGCTTGTCCGGGGACCGGAACGAATCCAACCTAGCAGCTCTTTATACACAGCAATCCGATTACTAGAATATTCCGAAACGTACTCATACGTGTCTATAGACATTAACAAAAGGAACGGTCTAGTAAAAGTTGAGCTTATAGTTCGCCCACTCGTCACGAGATGGCGCTGCCTGTCAATGTAGAAAACATTCCACAATACTAGCTTAGATGACCTACGAAACTTACTTGTATGTATATTATAATAAGAATTACATGTTAATACTTATAACCTATACCTAAGACTATGATTGCCCCGATGTTAGGATAGCAATGCCATTCCATAGCTTGTGTGGTATCAGGAATCTTCTGGTTCACACGGCTTGGTGTTGGTTCCGCGGAGTCAGCGGCGTCACTCGTTATATGATATTTTTTATCCATACAACGACGTTTCCCCGGATATGTTCATTATTTTTTTAATATGTTGCGCGTACGCAACAGGTGATCCTTAAGCCGGAGCGACAGTCAGTATCGTCTTTATAATTTCAGTCTTTGCTCTACCACTGTGACCTTTATTTGTGTAATAACTAACTAAATCAATGGTATCTCAGGGAATTACTTGGACGTGTGTGAGGTGCTGATAGCTGAGGGCTGGGCGGTGCCGGCGGCCTGCGACACGTTCCGCGGGGCCTTGGGCGGCGGGGGAACACCGGGGGGGCCGTACGGAGACTTGGGACACTCACGGTTAGAACATATATATTAAACATGTCCGTATCACTCCACCTGATTGTGGAAATGAGGCTTAAAGTATTGAATGAGCTATTAAAGTTACAGTGTATTCCATCTCACCTCAAGACAACCGAATTGTAAAAGGAAGAGTTTGTGTTTTAGCCGTGCTTAGAGGTGGTTTTATTTATGTCAAATTATTATTACATTTCTCTCCACTGGAAGTTGCTGTAGTAATTATTCCGAAGTTGATATTACGTCGGAATTTTCATTATACAATGCAATGTTTTGCTGAACATTTGAAGTCAAATAGAAATAGAAGTGTGTGTATATATAAATATACATACACACACACTCGCGCGCACACATACACACACACGCGCGCGCACACATATATATTTATATATATTAAAATTCATAGACACGTCCAGGATCCCAATTCGCGATGTCTAGAATGCAAATATTTAATATAAATCGTTATGTCTATAATTGATAATGATTGAGATGTGTTCGTCAGCGTCCTGGGTATGGTGACCGGAAATCGCGCGTCATCAATGCCGGCTGAGGCCAAGGACAAGCCGAGGACACCGGGACCGGAAACGTTCAGAGGTACTCCATGTTAATATAGCTAATAACATCCATTAACAACAAGCATAGCATCTGATAAAACTTATAGTTTAATATTTTGATTCATGTTCTAAAAACAAAATCATTGTGTTATAAATTATTAAACTAATTATATCGTAGTTATATTCAAACTTCAATAAGTACTTCTCCCGCCCAATAACTGTGACAGGTGTCACCTACGTCAAATATAAGACTGTCAAATAAAAGACTTTTTTATGCTGTAGCCTCATTCACTCTGAAATCGTGACATATTCTGCCAATGTCAACTTTTTAATAGTTGAACGGATTATAATTTAGAATACCGTGTGGAGAAAACACCAAGGAGTTCTCTAACGGAAAAAAAGCATTTTTTATATATAAGGATCTTGTTACATACGCTACATCGAATCCAATACACATGGACAACACAACTAAAAATATATGCTTAAGAAAAGACAAAAAGTATTTAGTTAACTTTAACTCAAACTTCATTTTGCACAACCAAAAGCCGTTCTCCCAAAATGTAGTTTCAGATTTGACAAAAATAAAAAAGTTCCTATAGCCATGACATTTTCAGGATATGGTATGTAATTTTTTTGTCCGGTTTAAAATTGTAATACTAAACCTATTGACTTTATAACTGTCGATCTAAACGTAAATTCATAATAATATTCGTATGTATGTATCTCTAAAGTGTTGTCGATTCATTATCAATAAAAATAAAACTACCCTCAGACATTTAATAAAAAAAAAAAAAGAAATAAAAAATGTAACTTGTCAACAGGCCTGCGCTAATGGATTTAAATCAGCGGTTTCAGGTATTATATGAAAAATAAGAAATGTGTTTATTATCTGTGTATGTTCTAAGAGATTTTATTTCGAGTTATTTTTTATCTGTGTAGGTATAGTTCGGATGTTCCGTTTACACATTAACCCGTGAACTCGGTCGTAGTAAATATTTCATTATTGTTAACTATATGCAAAAATGTGTTGTGTCGTTTGATGGTGACTGCGTTCATTTTTTTTTTTTAATCTTAATTTTATTCGTCCATTAAATAGATAAATTAACTAATTAATGTTAACAGCATAATAATACAAGTGTAATATCTTTATTATGTTTCCACAGACAACCCGATGTCAAAGTCACTGGCTTCCGGTTTGGAAAATTCAGATAAAATCAAATCCGTATCTAACTTCGATCTCTCCTACTCCGAGACTGTTCCGAAGTCGAACGGCACGAGCGACTTCCTCGACTCCGAGATAACGGCCAACGAGAAACAACTCGAAGTCATATCGAAGTCACTCAACGACGAGAAAGCGAAGATGAATAGGATCGACTCGCATCATAGTAATTTAGAATCTCTCGGAAGGATTTGATGGCCGTTCAATATTATGGTAACCCAAATTATTCCGCAGATGAAGTCTCACCCGGCCCTTCCCTAACCTCTTCGGTCATATAAGTAATACCTATTTTTATTAGATCTGTTCCTACAACGCTTTAAATTGGATTTTTCTATCTCATATACATGTTAATTTAAACCCTATATCAGTTCGTATAGGGTTCATTTTACACATAAGATCTGTTTATTCTTTGATAAATTTAACACTATTGTGTAAGAGATATTTCTCGGTAGTCGTTTTATAATCTGTGATTGTCGTGTAGACAACTCTGCTTCGTAGTATAATAATTAATATTGGTGTCTTGTAGTAGTTGGTCATTGTACTGTAGTATATATATATTAGTCACAAATTTTGTGCCACTTAAGTGTATGTTGAAAGTTTTTTTTAATAGTGAAAAACTCTAAACTGTCCGTATTTAGTCTGTAAATCAAACATATGGTAATGATCTGAGACATGTGTAAGGGATGTGATTATATGCACAATCAAACTACCCCGACTTCGCTTGCTGTTGTAACCGACTGCTTTATGGTGCTCATATATATAGGTCATGAGCTATGACAGTGTTAAATAGGTTGCTATGTATAAGTTACTTCTGAAGGGTTGCTTATAAAAAATGTTAAAAGGACGCTATAAAAAATTGTTACTTAATTATTTTTTTTGGGGAATATTTGATAAGTTTAAATGTATGAAAGGTCACACCGGTCTCATTGTAATATTGAGTTCTATTTGCTTTTTTACATACAAGCTGTACGCTGTAAGACTTAGGCCAACGACTTAATAGATGTTTCAATGAAATCTCGTGTAGAGAAATAATACAAAGGTTTGTCTTATATTAATTCTCACAACATCGAGTCGTTTCATTGCCGGTTTCTGGCTTCGGACCTCTTAGTCTCGGGATTTTGGTATGTGACCGCAATGTCCACAGTATTCAGCGGCTGTCTCTCGCCGTTACGTACTTATATTGTTACAGAGGTAATGTACCGAATTAAATGTTGTGTATCCGTAATTATAGTTAGATATTGTATTTATTAGTAGTGTTAAGATGTAGATGCACTGTACACATGCTGTAACGACGGACTAAGTAGTTCTTGGACTAATATAGCGATATCGTAAGAAACGAATGACATTCATCCGGCCGTAGATAAAAGAATTCAACGTTCAGTCTCTAGTTCACAGATAAAAAAAAATCATTAAATAAAATTATTTTTTAAAATTTATCTGTCATCAAAAAGTAGATTTAAATTTACGCCAAGGATTTCTGTGTAAGAAAAATCTGTGAAAAACTGAATGTTAGTTTGTAGGCTGTAGAAATTTATAACGTAAGCTACCGTAAAATCATTATTATATGTTTATATGCATATGTTTTTCTTTTATATTCAGTGTGGCAACACGGAAGTCCATTTTTGGTGTAGGGTTAAAGTTAAAAATAAAAAATGTGTTGGATCGTAGAGCATGTGATATTACGGGTGAGGGAATTTAAGACTCGGGAGTCGTGAGTTTAGGACGTAAGTGTTAGAGGACCTTTGTTAATTTGGAACGCAAAAGGTTAGTGAAGTACGCTTAAGATACCCCTGCTCGATTATTTCGTGAAGGGGATGAACGAATTTGGCTAGTTTAGTGTCCTCGTTCGGTGCTACAAGCGGCGTTGTTTAGTACTTAAGTTAGGTGTGTCTTAACGTCCCTCCACACGTCGTAGTGCCATACTGATAAGTACAAAGTTTATTTTGTTATTCTGTTGCTTATTTTTTTAAGACACTCTGTTACAACGTCACAGGTCGACGAACCTTCAAATTGTTTTCAATAAACTTCCTGTATGTGTAAAAATTGTTTTATTTCATAATTTATTTTTGATGACTAGTCTTTACTCGCAAAATGGAACTGAAGAAAATGCGATTGAAATATAAAAAAAAAAATCTACGAAAAACACAATATTTAATGTAAGGATTATGTTAAAATTGATAGTTGGAGATGTTCTGTCATAATACTATTGATACCAATTGGGAAAACGATGTATAAAACTCGTGAATTGTAACACAGCCACTCTAATTGGAGTTATTTACCTCGCTTTAAAACCATTACAAATCTATGTATTAAACAAAATTATACCATTTAAAAAAGATGTTTCTAGAAACGTGTTTAAATAGTTCTGCAAATCCAAGTAACGATGATATAGAGCTAACGTGGGGAACACAGTCCACTGACATCTACAGTAGAGCAAAGGTTACAGTGAAGGCTCCTATTGGAGGCAGTTTTGATATGTAAGTAATGCTAGATCCATTTTTCTTTCCTCTATCGCATGTGCATTACATACGACAGGAGAGTGGGGGTGAATTAAAGTGCAGCATTTACATTCTCATTTGTATACTTCAGTGATCTGTGTTTTTTTTTTTTGTAATAGAAATAAACGTTTTGTTCAATATTTCTTTTTACGAACATAATCTGAACTATATTTATTATGTATAACAATACTCTAAAACACAGATTAAAAATTACATTTATAGATTAGTCTCATTGACTATTGATTTCATTGTCATTACAGATGTCAATCAAATAATTTGCCAAATATTTCAGCGAATTTCGTGCGATCAGTAGAAAAGTAACATTTGCGTCACGGTTTTATAAAACTACACCATATTTGTTTATATGTAATAATGTCTGACGGTGTATTAAATTTATATTCACATAGAACATGTAACTTGACACTACAATTACACAAAAAAAAACTGACGACAAAATTATAGATACAAAAAATATCTTTAAATATAAAGCCATAACATTTTAACTTAAATGGATACTTCATCAGGAGGGGGTTACGTAAGTACGTCATATAAAAAATAACTATTATCCCAGTCGAAAAATTAAGAAATTTAAACAAATTTACTGAAATGCTATTTTATATTTCTGATTTCTTATATGAAAGAAAATATTGTATTTGGATATAATCTGTGAGTTATACTTCATGTTTAATAATAAATTTTATATCATAATATATCTGGTCATAGGTTTTCTTGACAGATCAAATTTCGAACTCGAAATGCAACCTAAGCAAAAAAACAGGCGGATGATAGAGATTCGTTTGTAGAATTGACGAAAATAAAAAGCTAATAACTAAGCTTAGAGCATAGAAGGGTGGTTGTGAAAGCAATATTTAGTATTATTGTGATAAACTGAAGTATTTTATAACTGTAAAAAGCGGCAACAATTAGTGCCCTCGTCTCCATGTATTTAAAAATTATTTAATGATCGTTTAACAAACAAATATTCTGGTACTGTCTGCAATATTCATAGACTTTCCCAAGAGGTAGACGTCTGGATGTCGTTTTATGAATTTGTCTCTGTCTGGTGATTTAATAAAATATTAAAATTCAAATCGCACACAAAACAGATGAATTTCGTTGTAGCACATGTGCTTTAAACCAACAGTACTTAAAGACTGACAGTTTTTTTTTGTTATAATTGAATATTATTAAAAAAAATCATAGATAGCTACGTCAATAGTAATAATTGACTTTTATAACGTACCTGGCCGGGTGAACACGAATCTCTTTTACGTCTAGATAAAGACGACCTTGATCGTTCTCCAAACACAATAATTAATATAACATTTTTTGTTACATTCTAAATTGTTATTTATATTTCCATTCTTTTATCATCTTTCAATTCCTTTACAAATCTCAATGATTGCTGTCTCGAAATCATTATGGCTTGTGTTGTTAGTAGGTACATACTAAAGTCACTTTGACAATTAAGTCAGTTTGGCGCCTTGGAAGTATAATTTACAATGATCCAAAGTGTACAGCCAAAGTGAAACAGAGTAAGGAAAAGTAATGCTCTACCAGCCGTATATAGGTTGATATAGATAATGGCCGTGATATTATAGGAAACAATAGCGGTGCAAACAAAGCAGCACGGAAAGCGACTCTCACCGCAAACCATTATCCGCGGTCTCCGGCGACCCGTGGCAGTGTCGTGTGGTGCAAAATTCAATATTATATAGAGATACATAAATTAAATACAAGTAACTTGAAAAAACATGACAAAATAATTCAAAATTAAAATCAATAAGACCCGTAACACGTTGTAAATATAACTTATATAAGAAAATTGTTGAAGTTCATTAGGAACTATATATATCTTGTTAGGAAACAGTGTGAACAAGTTCATGATTCTCGTTTAGTACCCAGTGATTTACCAAAACCAAAGGATATTAGAAATGAATAATTATAATTGCTTTCACTTCTGAGAAAAAAACAGTTAATTATTTATTTTAAACCTTAAATCTAATGAAATTAAATGTATTGAAACGATCATTGTTGCAATGCTTTGGATAGAAAAACGGAAGTTACGTAAAACACAAGCTCTTCCCAATCTCGTGTCGATTCGACCGTGAAGACAAACTTGAACAGTTCTCAAACATTTTCACTTTCGAATAACCACAACTGATTACCGAATAAGTATCGGTTTTTACAAATCCATCACCTCTTCGATTTGTCAATGCTTTATTATTCTGCAATTAAGGTTTTGTCATTAAAAATACGCGACGGGTAAGAAGATTGATTAGTTATCGGTTTGATTGATTGGTAAATAATTAAAGACACTTACCTAATTATAAAAGTGAGATGTAATAGTGGCGTAGGATATCTAATATCAGGCGTCAATTATAACGTGTCAGACTTTCACAAGACCTAACCCAGTCACGACACACGCCTTGCTAGAGGCATGAAATGAAGTTAAACTTGCGAAAGCAGTCTGCTTTACTACATAGTTTAAGTATCTACCTAGACCTTAATAAGTATGAAAGAATTCGAAGTTTTAATGTTCCAGAAAAATATGCCATAATAACCGGCATTTAACTTCAAGTAAGACGACGTAACGACTTGTCCTTTTGATATTATATCAAAGGAATTTATTTTAAATTATAATGAAGTCTAGTCGCATTGTATAATTCCGGTAATAATATACCGTTGGCATTAAAGTGATAATCAAAATTGCATAATTTAAACCAGTTATTCGTACCCTTGCAATAAATGTCCACACGTCCTGTGAAGCGTGAACAATTCGTAAGGTATTGTTGTAATCTTAGATTTTCCGTGTGATATAATGCCTAATTAGTTTCAATATACATTTTCTAATATAAATAAAGCTGTAAATTGAGATGAAAATATTTTTAAAGTATATTAGTTTTGTAATTAAATATAAATGAATTATCTTTACAGAATGAACTATCGACTGAAGATGGTATGACGTCTTACCATAATTTTTTTACAATGGATCGTCAAAAGTTACTGCCACAACAAATGTAAGCAGACTTTCACTTTAAACTGCAGTAATTTCATAAATGAGCAATCAGAACCGTCACAATGTTTTGCTGGTCGCTAACTGTCGCTAAACTAACGTATTATGGTTGGTGTCGAATTGAATAATTCTGAGTTACGAAAACTGTTTCCGATGTCCAGTTATCTAATATTATCAGGGACTTAGTTTCACGAAGTCACAGACTCAAAATAAAACAAATAAATTCGTATTTTAAACGAAAAACTTTCTTATATTCTAGCACATTCATTTATAATCATATTACAGACATCTTTAACTATTGTTGTCGTCAGTAGATCTATAGTTAACACATTTAAAACTATATGTACTCAAAAATACCTTTATATAATTTATTCACAAATGATTTTCTAGATTATTTTAAAATTTTAAAGAGAACATTTGAGTTTTGGTTGACAAACTTCATATTTTTTAAAAAATATGACATAAATCAAAATAATTATTCCCGGACCGTGTCTCATCCATTTTACACGACACTGGCAAAATATACTGTGCACGTCTTTGCACGGATGAAGGCCATATTTTAAACAAACAACAACAAAAAAAATAGGTAAAGGTTATACAAAGTTTTTGAATTAGGTCCGCAAACAGCACAAAGTCAACCGTAATGTCAGAGCCTTTACTGATCTACAAAGGAATTAGAAAGTCAAAGGAAGAATCGTAAAAAGAAAGTAATAATCTTAAACTTTCCTGAATTATAAAAGTCTAACCTGTAAAAGAATATGATCTCGTCTGAGTGTGCCTATAGTCTGCTATAACTATGTCTAAAAGAGTCTTGTAACGATAAACCTAAATAAACAAATAAGTTAGAAACAAAATTTCAGAAGATCCCTAATTAATACAAACATTTTAACTGAATTCAAAATAAAATAAGAAAAGGAGATGGAACGGGTAGCAAGAATTACACTTTCTAATATCGATTTAGTGATGTGCCTAACCGATTGAAAGAAAATATACTCTTGATAAATAAAAAAAATATTTATATAATTATAAAGTGACTGAAACGATAACATTCAATATCATTAACATGAAGCATAATGTTTTGTATGGTTCCTTTGTGAAATTATTTTGAATGTTATTCCTGCTGTTCTATAAGTTTCTATTGCAATACAGAGCTAGTCTTGAATAGTAATAACTAATGATCAATATGTACTAAGAATAAAAAGACGACACACTTACCATACTAATACAAAGCATGCTTAATGTTATGCGTTAAGCAAAACAAGTATTAATGGTTGTACCTAAGATTAATCTAGACAGAGCGGTTCGAAAGATAAAATGCAACAATAGTTCGTTAAATAACTAAAATAATACCTTTTCCACGACTAACTTTATTCAGTACAGACAACACGTTATGAGATAAGTGGCTAAGACTTAAGAGTGCGGTTTCTTATCTAGGAGAATATCGAGAGTCAAAGTTACAGCAATAGCTTTAATTTGAATTTTATCAAATTCGGTGTAGGAAATGTATGTATTGTATATACATACATATTACCTACATAAAAACTTACACGATTTAAATTTTAAACAGAATTTGAAAAATGGAGACTAATGATCCAGATAACCTCTAAAAGAAATAAAAGTTATTTACAATAAATATAAGCGAAGTATTATAAGACGCAACTTTTGTAATTTTATTCTCTCATTAACTTTTTTCAATAAATAAATTATAGTAAATTATTTTCTTTTACCGGTAGTGTATATTTAAGAGCAAGTTACTTGTCTAAACCTATAGCAAGTTTCTGAACGATCTCTATCTTTTTAAACATAAACCTAACTATAATCTATGACATTTCCCTACACGTTATTTGTCAATTGAACTTTGACTGAATGGTACAATTCCTATTAAAGCCCCATTAGTTTCTGTTACATATTTCAACAAAGCTATAGAACTGCTTCCACAACTTAATCAACATTGTTACAAACTCATTGTGCAGAACAAACTCATTTCACGCAGTCAACAATTGTGTAACACGTAATCTTTATTCCGCAATTCAAACTTTTATCTCAAAACTTTACTTAATATGAGAATACGTTTTGCTCTTTAGTAATGCATTGTGGAGAGAAATATGTCAAGGTCAAATTAACTGCATGACTTTTACCATATATAGTTTTTATGAAATAAATACGTGCGCTTTCGACCTTTGCCTTAATCCGTATATTAAATAAAAATCTTTTGTTACGATTTCATTTATATTCGAAATATTGTATGTAATAATAGGCGATGGAATAAATTAATTATAAAAATAATGTACATATTATAAAAATTTTATTATTATTACGAATTATATCCATACAGTATTAGTCATTCATGCATTTTAACTGTGCTTAGACTAGCAACTAAACACGTTTATTTACGATCATGCACCAACTGTCACAATAAATATAATTTGAAATCTACGTCGAATTGTAATAGAAATTAAACTGAAAATAGGTATTTAAAACATTTTTTTTTTTAAAGGTCAACACCAAGGTTTAAAACAATATTGCAAACGTCATTGAACTCAGCTTTCATTGAAATGAAAAGAAGGTTGTATTAGTTATAATGTCTAGCGTTGTAGATGTTTTGTTAGATAATAATTTAGCATACTTCAATAACAAAACAAGTTATTTTAAATTCTAAAAGTTAAATTTTCTGATTTATTGACCTGAATAAGTTTTAGAACGTCTAAAACGTGACTAGTCAAACGCTACATTATTATTAACTAGGTAAACAACTTGCCTTAGTTATAAACCCGAAACGATTTTATATATTACGCCTGGCATAGATTTAAAACAGTTTTCTTAAGTGTTAATTGTCATCTTATACAAATTCATTCGAGGCAATCAAAATGAAATGTATATTTTAAAACAATAAGAAATATTTTTAAGCATTTTTTGTATTGCCAGTTCTTTTAGCAACACACTTTATGAATCTTACATCATGTAATATATTAATATTGTTTTAGCGATTTACTTTCTGGAGACATTGTAAACTTTTTCGTTATGTAACTTAAGGTATTTTAAAAGTTATTTTCTTGCGTTATTTATTCAACCATAAATATGTTCAAAGTAGGCGTTAATACTACCCACGGAATTCTATCACGAGGCCTAGCGTGGGTATAGATAACATATTTTGTCAATATTACAAACATGTTTATTTAATACTATATGAAAACTATCGAAAGAGGTAAGTTAGCTCTTAAAAATAAAAATGTGTAATAATTATTATAAAAATATATCCTCAAAGCAATAAACAGTTGATTTACAAAGATCAATACATATATTAAAACAAAGTCCCTCACCGCGTCTGTCTGTCTGTTCGCGATAAACGGAAAAACTACTTCACCGATTATCAAACAGTTATCACCACGCGATAACGTGATTCTCGAGGAAGGTTTTAGTATATAATTTGTTTAATTTTTGTATTTACTTGTGTGTACATTAACGATATTTGTTGAAAATGTCGGGAAAACATGAGCCGTCTGAGAGCTTTTAACGAAAATGCTGCCTTAAGTCTTTGTAACAAAATAATATATGGTGGAATTGTGTATCTTATATAGGTCTACAGAAAAGTCCGGGATGGCATATGTCTATCTCTTAAGGATAACATACTATATCCATTTTACAAGTTTTAAAAATAGGCATTCCTAAAGCGTTTATTGGAAAGCTATTTACATAAACACGGCGTTGAGTCTTATCAAAATAAATTACTTCGTTTTCAAGCCTAGATCAGTATCTGAAAATTACTTTTTTAAATCATTTAATTCACTCGTACCATTTGAAAGTTACCATAATATAAGTTTAATAATTGTCAAAATTAAATAGGCTATTTTATATTTTTTGTAAAGAGCTCGTGCAAAGCCGGGGCTGGTACCTAGTATTAAATAAAATTCAAAAACAAATACACTACCTATATCATTCTTGTACTAATTCAAATACTTTGACGTTTCACAGTAGACTTTTGCTTATGAATTAAAAAAAGTCAATGTTTAAAAAGTTCTTATAGTATAAATAAAAATAATGTATTTAAGCAAATACTGGATGTATTACTAATGTGTCAAGGAAAGTAACAGATGACAGCTGTTTGATCGGCATTGAGGTTACAATATGGCGGTGTAATTAGATTTTGGCGGGATGTTCCTTGAATAGGAACCGGGGATATCACCTTTTTAGCTAATTTTAATTAATAAATATGTTTCTCATCGCTACCAAATCTTAGTCAACTGTAAGTTATTAATTTTATTGTCGTTATGTTAAGAAATGTTTTTATTTTTATGTAAACCAAGATTGGATTTCATCTTCTTTCTTCTGAAACTCTTTATAATTCTTTTGTATTCTTAAAATATATAAATTTTAATCAAACACCATATGTTCTTACTGAATAAAATTCATAAAACACTCTACTTATACCCCTAAAGAAACATTAACTTAAGCAGCCAACAGTGAAGTATTATATTCAAAATCATAAAGGAAGATTTTTTTAATACTTTATTTCCATAATAAAAATAAAATAATATTTATAATACAATATCCTGGCTTGTATAAAGTACAAGGAAGTATAGATTCAGCTGTTCTTATTCAGTCAAGGTTGCGTACTTTTAAAAAGTACAAATGTCACACTAAGTTGACGTTAACAATATAATATTATCTGTACTTTAGATAAAGTACGTATATATTTACAGTACGTACTTTATAAACGAGTTCATTACGAAAACTGTAAAGTTTAATTTTTTGAAACTTTTACAGATTGTTGAATAAAATAATATTCATTATCTTGAGCATACATTTTTTAATGCAATTAAAGTACATATTATATCTTTCTCAGTCAAAGTAACATTTTATTATTTGCGTGCAAGAAACTTACTGAAATAAAATAAATAAATTAAACTCACTAATTTGATTATTCTTAAATTTCTGAGTTTTGATTAAAAATTAGTAATGTCTGAATAAACATTATATCTCTTTTAGTTCTTTTAAAATGTATAGATATGGATATATATTTCATAGAAGGACCAACATTCAAATTTAAAAATCACCCCCCCCCCCCATTATTTTCCGACTTTAATAATACCCAGATTTACTTTATGTGTGAAATAATAACGAATACAAAGCCATTTTAATGAACCCTCATGGTTTGTGGTTAGCATAAGAAAGTATAAGATATATTTTCTATGGGCTATAAAAGAAACTTCAAATATTTGTAAATAAAAATTGACAGCTGACACATAAAATAAAAAAAAATTAAAGAAAGTAATACATAATCGTAAACTATAATGCCAACCTTTCTAACCCTGTCGAAGTACATGTTTGTATGCGAGGGTTGTCTTTGTACCTTCGAAGACTGTTAAAAGGTAGATCAAGTTTTACTGGGCCGAGTAGAAAGTGAAACTAAGAGCTATAAAAATTGTAGCAACAACCATTCGAGCTCAGTAAGATAGCGGGCGCTGTGTGAAATAATGGTCAGTGGATTTTTGTGTATTAATTTAATGGATTTTTATTTATTTTATTTGTAAGTTTTATCATTATTAATATTACGATTATTATATTTATTTATGTATGTATATATTATATAAAAGTTGAGCACGCTTTATTAATTTAAACAATTACCAGGCAATATTGTCTCATTTTATTTAATTGTCATTAAATAATATAAATTCAAATCTGTGTAGGTTTTACAATTTCTGTAGATAAAATTAAACGGGTTGCAAAGATTTTTTTATATTTTTCGTTAATCAAACTGATCGGCGCGCAGTAATTGAGCGTAAAAACTATTACAAGGTTTTTGTTACAAATTTTGTGTAAACAAAAGGAAAAATGAGAACAAAATATACACCTGGGTAAAAAAAATATAATAAAGTAATATTTTTGAATATTAAACATTTAAAAACTAATAGAAACAATTTTCATACAAACACTTATTTACAAAAAGAAATAAAATCGGTTTAAAATGATTTACTATTACAGACAAGTTTCAACAGTAACAATAAATAATAATAATTATTATTATTTTAAGAACGAAAAAATAAATTAAAAGTGTTTACTATATTATATAAAATTATTTCACAACAGCCTTGGTCAGTAATGGCAACCCTGTTGTGAAATTTGAAATAAATAACCGCGAACTGTACATTTCTGATCGAATTATAATGGCGCTTAAATCTCAGTTTAAATTATAGGTTACATTTATTTTGTCATTACTTTATAACTTCATACAACTTAATAATGCCACCTTATTTGAACTGAAATAGTACAAAACTTGTATGAAATAAATGTTAAATTATTTATATAATGTCCCGACTATTCGTCATCATTTGTAATAGAGAAAGTTAAAAATCGCCTCACCCGCATATAAAACACCCCAATGAATTTTATCCGTTGAAAAAAATCGAGAGTGATTAAAAAATACATTTTAAATTGCATATTCTTACAACTGTAAACGAGCTTTTGTCGAAAGTAATATAATTATAGATCTCACGTGGTCCGGTTGAAGCAAGTAAAAGTGGTTTGGCAACGAGACCTTGATATTGTTTCGGAAGTCTTTAATACTTCAATCGGTCCACAAAGCACTGGCAATGCAGCCTTTCACTCGACACGGAACTTATGAAGGTTAACGGGAATTTTACAGATCATGATTTTAGAGCACAGAGGTTTCATGTTGGCATAAACAAAGTATTTTTTTAAATTTTGATTTTTTTTTTATAAAGATTACAAAAATAGAGAGAGAGAACAAAATAAATAATAATAATTTTGATAACACTTTCATTACTTTCGATAGACGTTACTTTTAACAATTATTAAAGAACTTTCAAATTGTAAAAATCGATTGAATCAATGTCGATAAGCGATGACAGTTTAAAAAGTTGTTTGGCGCCATGTTAACAGAACGATTACACTTTTACAATTTCGTAATTTATTTATTTGGTATTTGAATATTTTTCACACATCCCGAAACATCGGGAGTATGTAGTTTTTGAAAAAAATTATAATAATGACATATAAATTGTAATCCGAAAATATTAGTTTCATTTATTTGAATATTTTATTACTCATTTTCTTTTATTTGTTATTGTTATTCATTCTTTATTTCCTATTTTTTCATATAAAAAAAAATATATGCATAAGATTAAAAAAATAATAATAATCTAAGAAAGGATTATTATTTCCAAATTAAAGTAATTTTTTTATAATTATGATGATATTATTTTTCTTTTAAAAACTTGTTTTTGTCGAAGCTCTTCATAATGTTTTCAATAGTGTAGGCAGATGCAGTATTGTAGGATAGACTAGAGTGGGTGGTTTTCGAAACGATTTTCAAATACCCACATTCATAAAACCACAGACTATAATAGTTGTTAGCATTTAATAAATTAGAGAATAAACATTCGAATCGAAGCACCTGTATACAAAATACTGAATACATACTCTTAATAAAGAGTAATAAGAAACAATAATTAATTTAGCAGCATTTCATGACGCCGCTAACAAAGTACGCTACGGTACCAAAGGCAAGGCATTTCCGCTTGCTCAACCCATCCTTTCAAACACATAAGTGATGGCATCAATAATAATATCTATTAAATGTTTCTTAACGTGGAATAAAAAAAATAACTTGTAGGTAATTAACAAAAAAATTCTACCGGCGAATGGTTTGTACATTTATAATGAATTCATTGTGCAGTTTACAGAACCTTTATAACAGTAACACAATTTAATTCACAATGTTTATTAATACATTACAATAGCGACCAACGTACAAGCTCCAATTACGGTTGTTGCGCAAGCGCAGCGGCCCATGACCACTCTTACTAAACTGACACACATACAGCAATCACGCTTTCTATAGACTCCATGTGGTAAGATACGTTTTATGGTGCTCCATAGACAGCCCATGACACAACATGAACACATGCTATACTTTCTATACGGCTTATCTTGACAAGCATATCGTGTGCAAGACAGCACAGATATTGATTTGATTGGTATTTGGTAGCTTTTGTTTTAGGCGGTAGTGAAAACTTTAAAGTTTCAATATGGAAAACTTCGTTTTATTATACCCGATATCTTTTAGATACAAAAGATATATAAGGACATTTCCCGGAACGAGATCTCTCCAGATCCGACAACTGTTTCCCGTCAATAACATTTGCGATAAAATAAAAAACAACTCAATTAAAATGTATTTGGAATAAATTAGTCGCCTTTCTTGTTTATGTTGCTATATGGACAAAACAAGGAACCTTATATGAGACAATTTATAAAAACTAGTTAGGATTGCTTACAATTTTTCCTTTTTTACCATCAGAAAAAGCAAACATTGGATATTTTAAGAGCAAAACAGTTTTATTTATCAATAAACAGTGAAATTTAAATTTTATTTTAGGACAGAATATACATTTTATGATTAATTCATTTCAATTCGTATACTTGTGGCAGGATTATTTTTTATATATGAATCTTAGCCATGTGATGTGATTAAAGTACCTTTATTTAAATTTAAACGTTTGTCAACAGTTTCCCTTAATCTTCACAACATGTTTGGCTGTTGCAAGCGCAATGCCCTCGTACATAGCGGTGCCTGCGGATCAGATAGCTTTCGTCGACCTTAGTACGCTACGGGCGAGGCGGGTCCCGAGGCAGACCCTTGAACCGCCATTGCCGGAAGCATTGTATACAGATAACTATCAGCCAATACCGCTGCAGAACTACCAGCAAGGAAGTAAGTTTAGTTTCTTTATAAACTGATATATATTTTGCGTATTTTTACGATTTTTTATAAATTTTTCAATGATATTTGTGTTATCGAAGACTTGTTTATTGCATTTCACATATTATACGAGTTGAAGACGTAAGTAAGTCATTGCGACTAGAAAGTACTTATCTAATGACATGTATTATCTGTAAGCCTTACATCGTTTATAAGTATATATTTAAATGTCAATGAATTTGACAATCGTTATAATCAATCACGGTGCCTCTCACTTTCACGAGCACAAAGGATTTACTTTCTAGTGCTCCGTACTCCATTTGTGTGGCAACTTTCATCTATTGTCCGTTACGTAACTCACAATTTTATGTTATGCAAAGTCGCAATGGTAAACCACTTTCAATTTATACATAACTTGCAGCGTTAGCCTTCCGCGACTTAAGTTCATTTTGTACTTAACAACTTATTTGATCTTAATAATGTATGAACACGATCTATCACAGAAAGCTTAAAGTAGTTACAACTACCCGCAGAAATATATTGAAAAAAATTTCATCACATCGCATATTTATATTGAATGGTTGTAATATAAAAAATATATATGTTTTAGTTGAATTATTAATATTGTTATATAGCTGTAGCCCTGGCACCGCCTCCTCTACCAGTGAAGGTACAGGCTCAAGAACAAGCTGCTAGCAATGAGGGAATATCTCAGTATGCTGAAAGGCCTCCAGATTTCGGAGAATACGTGGATTTTGGGGCTCATACAGGGGATAACGGAGCGTTTGGGTGGTACGCTGACTACCCCATCAATAATCAAGGACATGGATTCGGAAAATAGTTTTCAGTAGATTTAAGATTTTTAAATTACTATTTATAGTATTTGTTTTGATACCACTTTGTTTTGTAGGGCACTTGTTTTGTTAGTTTGTGGTAGATTTTAAATCTTGCCGATGTTAATTTAAGTTACCAAAGACAGTATTTCGAGTGATATTTTTATGCAGAATTACCGCACATTTGTTTTAGACGGTCTAATTCCGCTCACTCTATGTAAGTTCCTAAAATGTTATAAGTTGACAAAGTATACTGTGATAGCACCAAGGTAGTTCAATCTATTATTAGAAATTTCAATCTTTTATCTTTTCTTATCTATCTTTTTTTATCTATGCCGCTTCTTCTTTATGCTTTATACACGCTTTTATTCACTATGTAAAATTCCTCAATCTTTATCCTATACTTCTTCTTTCCTTTGCTCTTTTTACTTTCATTCTTTGCAGTACTTAAATTTCATTTTTAATCTTCTTTTCTATGACTTAAAAACTAAGTGATTTTTTTTAAAGATACACACTGGGTTTAAAATAATAACTCAGTGTATTTTTTAAATACATACTATACTTATGATATATAAAAAAATCACAATTTCACTTTTAGACGCTCTTCACTTTGCCTTCTTCACTCTGCTTCCAATTCTTTTCTTATCAATTTATTTCCTTTCTTTTCCTGTCTTTTTTTTCTAATCTTATTTCAATCTATACCACTTTTTTTCATATTTATTGTATATCTTTTATGAATCTAACTTAAATCTTACTATATTTTTTATACTTTCACTATCTCATACATATAAAATGAGTCATCTAAAGCATTTTTAAGGATCATCTATATATTTGTTGATCATATTCACTTGACCCTTCTTTACATCTATTTCATTTTCTTTTATCTTTCCTTGTCTCTTCTTAATATTTTCTGTGACACTTACATAATATCTTTTCTAATCTGATACAAAATTTCCTCTGCTTACTTCTTTATTTTACTTCTGTTATTGAAGTACTTTATTTATTTGCAGAATCTATTTATAAAATTCTTTTCAAAATATTATCTTAATGATTTAATTCTTCCTTTCAAATATTTCTCTTATTCACTTCATTCTATACCATTTCCAATACAATCTCATATCATTTTATGTTTCTCTCTTAATCTCTTCTGTATGACTTTCTGCTATCATTCTCATTCTACTCTACTCTTATTGTCTCTTTTTTTATTCCTTCTCTTTCTATTGTTAAAAATCTTCTTTCTATTCTGTCTTATTCTTAATTTCTAACTTTTATCTCTTGTTTCATGTCTATTTTCTAATCTCAAACTTCACTTCTCATTGTCATCACTATTTACTTGAAATATCTATGTATAATTTTTCTTTCTCTCGCAGAACTTAATTTCAAATCATATCACTGTTCATCTCATATACTCTCTATATATTTTTGTACCAAGTCTCAATTTACTTCCTCTATAACATCTTGTACGTTATTCTTGTCTTAAATTCAATTTTCATCTTCTTTATTCTTTCATGAAGCTATTTTTCTGTGTTTTTCTCTCTATTCTTTTGATCTCTGTACATCATATCATATCTCCGGATCTTTCCTGCTTCATGTGGACTTGAAATGTTACTATCAATTCTTCTCTAATTCTTCCATTATCTCTCCTTTTTAAATTTAGAATTTTTATCATCATTATATTTATTTTATATGTATTTATATTTAATAAATATTATTCAATATCTTTATCAATATTTTGGATAATATTATATATTTTCATAATTTCTCTTTCTTATTTAAATCTATTGTCTACTTATCTTAGTTTCACTCTTTGTCTATTTATCTTATTTTTATTCTTTATACTTCTTTTCTTGTATTTACATCTCATATTTATGTATTCTTCTTATTTATTTAACTCTACATGTAATCTGATACCAACTGTTTTGCCTCTAAAAAGTTTATATTTCTTGCTCTCATATTTCTGTCTTTCCACTTTCTATTTTTTTTCTTACACAACTATATAACATCTTTTATCTTTTCTTCTATACTATTATGCATAATTTTTTTTTCTTATCTATTTTCTAATAACATGAACAACCTGGTGATTTTTATAATTCTTAAGGAAAAGCACGATTTGTTATTTGTTACGTTATTAAAAAAAATTCTCTCTTTAAAAATGCTTTTATTTTCCTCGCAGTTCTTTTTTTGGTTTCTCAAAAAAATAAAAACAATCATACACGTTTTATTTTATTATATTACAGTTAACATATAATTTAATACAATGATATTTAAAATATATTTCTTCATATAAATAACATACTGTTGTTACAGAGGTCTATAACCAGATTTTGAGGATACATGAAATGTCTATAGGAATTAAAAATACAATAATGTCGCCGACGACTTCATTTGTAATTACATTTTCACGGCACATCTTATTCTTAAAATGGTAATTGAATTCTACATTTATCAACAAATATTGTTATAGATAACAGTTTATTAGAACCGTCTAAGATTTGAAATCTAACGACAGCTGTCAAAATCTATAGAGGCCAATAAACTACACAGATTAAAAAAAACCTCTAGAATTCACGAATAAAATGCAATAAGCCAATGATTTGGCACCATAATCTGAACACGGTTTCTTTGTAATGACCTTATATTAAATTTAATGTGATTAATACACGTTTGTACAAGAAGAAAAGTTTTGTACTACGTAATCACTACAAATATTCGAATTTAACTTTTCATTAACAGACATTATTAAATTAATTTGCATTCTTTGCGTACATTTTAAAACTACTAACATCATTAAGTTAGCTGTTATTTGCAAAGACACCTCAGTATCCTTATCACGAGTTCGCATCGTCAAACTGGACAAAGAGTGTTCAGTTTTCTATACTATCGTGTGCGAATATTTATGAATGAAAAACTAAATACTGTCTGTATGTAATATAAGGATGGGAACTCGTGGGAAGGGATGACTACCTACAGCCAATTTGTGCGGTAGATGTTGAAGGTAGCGAGGCTTGAGGCGAGTGAAAAATCCACTTCAACATAAAGGAAAAAATTTTCATTTTTTTCCTCTATAAAATACACGATCACCTAATTAATTAACATTCTACGTTTTTGAGAGGAACGCATCCATTGTCAAAATATATACATCACTTAACACTACACCTTTGGGGTTTTGCGCGAATAATTATATCTTATATAATGCAAATCATATGAGACTCTACATATATATACATATATATATAAACATTACATTAACAGATAAATCCAAATTCTGCTCATCCCGAAACTATGTCAGACGATAAGACATTTATATTATACGGTACCTATTTGAGAAAGTTTACGCTTTATTAGCGAACCGACTGGGTCGAATCATAACGGTTGCAATGTTTTAATAATATATTATTCTTTCCACTCTCCGCCTAAACAACCGTCCGCGTATACATAACAAGCCTAGAATATAGAACTAGTAAGACACTTTCATTAACCATTTCAATTCCCTCACAAACATTTCACTAATAAATTATTTTATACAGATATATAATAAGCGCACACAACTAATTTAAAACTACCGTCAATTTTAAAAGCTTCATGCTTCAATTCCATTTAACTGGGAAATTTTATCATCTAAATCTCGATGTGAAGCTAGCAGCTACTATACACTATACAAATAAACTACTCGATACATTAAAACGTTAAACATTACTTAAATAGACATTATCTATATATTCACATAGCATAAGAAAAAGTATTACGAAAATATACTTTGGTATGTAAAATTAATAATAATAATAATATATTTTTTTTCTTGACGCCAAGATAACTGTACGCGATAGGAAAGTAAACGGCAAAAAGTATTTGAAAAAAAAAACAACCTCCAAAATTACTGTCACTGTCAAACAGAGCACCGTTACTGGTGAATGAGCAAATCCCTTCCGCGATACGTCCGACATGAAGCATTAAAACTCTTAATACCTTTATATTAAAAAAATATGAAGGAAAGAGACGTTTTGAGGGTACTTCGACAATCATTAGGCGTATATTACACACAGATGCATATAAACAGCCCGTTTAAATATTGAACACACGTTTTCTTGTCTAATCGAGAACTTTAAGTATTGAAATTAGCATCTGAAAAATTTATACGTTTACCGAAAATAAATTCTGAATATACGAGTACACGTGTAATAAGAATATAGTATACAAGTAAAACAAATAAGCCTTATCGATCATTAAAAATATCTTTAAACACAGAGGCAGTAGACAAGTCAATTAGGTATACCTTAGAGCCAGATTTCACACAACTTTGGTGACTATTATACAGTTTTAGGCCTTAACTAACGACACGAAAATTTTTTTTTTATTAATTTAGCGCTGCGCGAATCAAATTACGGCTTCAAATCGATCCTCGGGCCGTTTAATTCGCCCACGCCATGACCACTTTAGAGAACGGTACAAATAGCGCGGTGTGATGGGCTTGGGGCACGAAATATTTGCGGCCATTGTAGGTACCATCGTTGAGGGGAATCCCCGGGTATTGATTGAGGGCAAACTCCGCCCCCACCACTACACTGCTGTTAGCGGCAGTCCCACCAGCCAGGCCGACGTATCTTAAAAAAAAAAATTACAGCCATCAAAATGATAACAATATGTCTTTGGTTATGACTAAATATGATCACGAGCATATTATGTGAAATATATTTAAATAAGTATATATAATTGTTAGATCCCGACACCATAAAAAAAATATTGTTGGGTATCGTGGCAGAACTACTGGACGAATTTCAATAATATTTCATGATTTATTTTTTAAACTATTATTTAAAAAAAAATGTGATATCTTACGACGTCTTATGATTAAGAGATTCTTCTAATACTTGTTCAGTGACTTGACTATTCCAGCAAGGCAGTTCTTTTGTATTTATATAAAAGAACGTTCAAATGCCAAATGCCAGAATGCCAGGAGTTAAATGCTAGATACGTGATATGTTCAGTACGTCCTAACCTGACCCTTCCCACGGCCAGCCGGCCAGTGCTGGTGATTAATTTAACAGCGTGTCCTAAACGGAGGTGACGAGCTTCTGATGGGATGTAAGGTTGTCCCGGAGTGTCCTTACAGTTCACTGCTGAAGGAAAATAACAACATTGTGACGCTTTATGGAATTTGTCGAAAAATTTCACTGCTAAAGAGAAGTATTCACTTTGTAATGGACTATATTTTCAGTAAATTTTATTTTTAACTCTGTAACAGCTGCCTATCATTGGAATTTGAATCAGTTAAAGTGGAAACCTTGGGTAAATTCTTTGCTATATTTGTTTAAGCGATATATGCCAGGATTCACCTAGAAATTTCAAATCGAAAGGAAAGTTTGTAGTTGACATTCTCGGACTGATCTGCTAGAAGAGAGCAAAAATCCAATAATAAAGTAATTTTCTTAGAAAATTTCTACTTTATATGAAAAGAAAAATACCTTCAAGTGAAGTAGACCGCAAATTATCGATAGACCGTCGTAGATATACTTCAGTGTCTCGCAGTAGTTCGTCTGTGTCATCGTGACGCACATCCGGTAGCGATCCGCGCCATACACCTTCACAGATAAAAATACTGTGGTTTCCGGTCTTGTCAACATACCCTCATATAAATTCAGCTTATTTTTAATATATTTAAATAATAAAATCTATATTATAAAAGTCTATACGAGCAGTATTTGAATAGGGACGCAAGCGCCATCTATAACTTTGTCTTGTTTAATCAATTGCCTCGAGTGAGACACGATGGCTTAAATTGTTAAGTAATTTGAACGCGTCCTTCTGAATGTTACTAGTTCGGATCTGTGCGGGATCATTTTTCATTATATATCTTCTGATTAAAATTTTTAAATTATTAGTCCAACGCAGCTTTAATATTAAACATATAATTAAACAAACACACACACACATTGGCTCTCGACATCTGTATGTATTCAAGACTTCGTAACTAATGACTAATGAGACTGTGAGTATCTGTGAGTTACGTAATTTGTCATAGCATTAACAATTAGTCAGGTAACGTTCAGAACAGTTCAGTTTCTTCACGATGCCACGTGACTTCGATGAATACATAATTTATTTGACAAATAAATAATATAAAACTAGAAAATATTGTTAATATCGAAAACATAATAGAATGTCGCCAAAAATTATATTATTTCAATTTTGAGATATCTTTATAAAGGAAAATTCGAATATTTCAATTCGGAGGGTAGTTGTTGAAAATTTTACCTTTAGGTGTCGCGTATGTTGGTGGAGTCCATTCCGTATTTCTGTCGAGACTGATGTTAGGCGAACGGTAACGGTAACTGAAATTGTTACATGTATAAAAAATATCCAACTAGGACTCGAACCCGCTAACCCTGGGATACGATGACCGATGGCCGTGTAAATTAGGTTCTCATATCGTGAACGTTGGTTATGTTTTAATTATTATATGGAATGGTATATTAATGGAAATATTGATTACTCATATGTCCTTTTGAATAGTTATCTTTGTAATTGTCGTTGAAGGAAATTTTGCTATTTTTTTTACTTTAATTTTATTCACTTAACCTAAATAGTAATCAATATTATACATAAAATGAGATGTTAAAAGTCTCACCGAAACAATGGTGACCGTGGCGGTTCCAACCCTGATGGGGGGTGCAGGGTAGGTCCGCATGAGGGCACGCAAGGCGACGGGGGGACTCTACGAACCCACAGAGGCTCCGCCGAACGAGACAGCTCCGGAACCATCGAAGTGAAGCCTGGGTATAAAAGTTAAAAAACTGAATAACATTTTGCTAATCAAAAGAAGATTTACAAGAGACGAAACCTCTCAGCGTTCATTGGATTCTCCGTGAGAGTGCCGGGTCCATCGTTGCAGAGAAAGGAGCTTCAACAGCGCCTGAGACTTGCGACCCAGGTTTAGGTTTAAGGGGCCCCTATCTAACGCGTTAAACGCTCACCTCCACCATTCAAGCTCCTCTCCCTATGATATCTAAGATTTTCGCGGGTATTCATATAAATAAAACTAATATTTTCGTACACACTACGCGTTTTTTTCACCTCACCTGCCCGTGATCACGGTTGCTGCAAAATAAAACTTCGGGAGTATGTAGTTGTAAACAAAAAACGCGTAATACGTCCGGAAATCTTAGTTACGTTCAAAAAATTTACAAATATAACCTGTTAATTATAATTACAGCACTAAGGGCCACACTTAGAAAGATAGTTCTAGTAAAATTTTCTAAAGAGAAGACTTGTATTTCTGGGATAATATTTTTTGGGCTAACTTAACTTCAATGACTTTCAATCAAAAGAACAAACGTCCACTTTAAGTATCTACGAATGTAATTATTTAAGTAATTTTAAATGTACAATAATTTCTAATGTCATGCCCAGAACTTAGTCATGTTAAATGTTGCTTAAGATAATTTTTTCTTGACTCAAATATAAAAGCACCTTCGATCCAAGGAGAGCTGATGAAATTTTTATTTCAACAAAATGTGGGTAGTTTTTTACTTACCGAGGTCACTTAACAGCGGTCGCCGGGGTGTCGTTCGTTGAGGCAACGTCGGCGCCGCCCCTGGAGACACGCATGTCTGGACCAAGGGGAAATTAATTAGAAAAACAAATAATACAAGATGGAAGAAAAGTACTTTGACTCGAAATAATGTTCGCATATTAAAGTAAATTATATATTTTTTTTAACAGGGCTTCACTGGTAACAATCTATATACTTAGGACACACCACGGTCTACGAAGATCATTTTGGAGGAGTACAGTGCTGAGATGCACTAGCTGTTAGGTATTTGTAAAAATGTCGTCGTTTGTCAATAGTTTTCTTGTATTTCAAAGAATAAATTTTGATATGTAACTCCTTCATAAGATAATGTAAAAGTAATATTGATAAATTATGCAAATTTAAACGCTGTTTTGAGTTTGTATGTAAGTTGAAATTTATTTTCTATAATACCTTATATGCCAGGTATCCATCCGAAGTCCACCTTGGTGGTAGAGCTGATAAGTCGGTCTGGGCCGCGCTCTCACGTCGAGGGGCGAAGCCCTGGTGTAGCACGCGGGTACGCACCGGTTTGCGACCTCGTAGACCACGGGATAGGCTAGGAAATAATAGTATATAAAACCTAACTTTTTAATTATTATTTTTTATCACAAAGACTTAATTTTTTGCGATAATGTCTTAATTCGGCTATTATGAATGAAAATAATGCAATCCCTGTGAAGCTATGCGATGCAAAGATGACAAATGTTCTCAACTTACCCGTACTGGAACGGATTTGGGCACGTATTCCTTCTCGCATTCAAATTACTCGCCAGATCGTCCTGGGACGTGCCGCATTTTGATATATCTGTGGCCGCAAACACAGAATACCGATGACCCATTCTGTTTCTATTGAAATTGCTGATGCTTTCGTCTCTATGCAGCACATCCAAACTTGAACCCAGCTCGAAACTCGAGGATTTGGTGTTATCGAAGCTGAGCCCGCGGTATTCGCTCGTCAAACTGTCCACGCTGTCCAACCTTCTAGTACTTGTATTCGGACTTTTTCTGTATAATAAATTATCTGATCTGTTGTCGTAGCTCTTTAAGATACCACGACTTGGTGGTTCTAGGGTTCCTTTTTCCTTGAAACCCACGTGACGTATGTCCTTGTCGCTAGGGAGGGAAATCCTCTTCATCCTTAACGAAGATTCTGTAGCAGTTCGTTGGATGGAATGTTCCCGAATTTCTGGTCTAACTTCATTAGCTTTGCTGCCCGGTTGGAAGTCAGGGTCTAAAGTGTGGAACTTGATAAGAACTGGTGTGGAATGGGTCGACGAAGATAACGCTGGTGTCCAATTATCGGTTTCCTGTATAGAAACCAGGTCTTCCTGTAATCAATATGAAGCCCTTAATAGATTCTCAAGCACGACTCCTAAAGCAGAATATATAACAAATGTATTTCGGAGGTTTGGAATATTTTGCGAGCATTTAACGCTCGTAATCCGTTTGACCTCCAAAACAATTTGTGGAAACCAAGTTTCGAATTAACTGTGAGTATAAATGAGCTTGATGCATGGTACTCGAAAATATACTGATGGGAACATAGCACGCGATCAACTTGAAGAACACAGACGATCAAATCCATTACGAGAATGTGTATTGCCATTTTGTAAGCATATTTGATTTACATTTACTACGATGAAATAGAGTATATTTCATTTGCAAGTACTTGGATGAAGTAGAGCATATTTCATTTGCAAGTGCCATTATGAAGTAGAATATATTTAATTCCGTTTCACGTAATATAGAGCCTCATTACACTAGTCATACGCAACGTTCATGTTTACGTAAATAAAATTGAGTAACACAACTACCGATAATAAACTTATTTGTACTTTTATTATAGCTTTAACTAACTTTAAAATTAGAACAGAAAAGAGATTTTTTTTTTATTGTCCTATTTGTCAAATAATTATAATCATCGCCTGAATATTAACAGAAAGTTATTTATAATTTCGTTTAGGTAATAAGCAAGTTATTAATTTAAATTTTATTCGAATATTTGCATATGAATTTATATGGCTATATATTACACACACATTAATATAAAAAAGGATATTAAAATCAAAGGAATTAAAATTTCGAATACACTGGGGTTCACAAAACAGCAAATTATTTTTTTTTATTATGTATAGTGTACTACTAACTGAAAGCAGGCAGCAAAATGACGGGAAACCTCTTTGGATGACTATTACCTGTAAATTGCTTATATCCTTGGACTCATCCGTCGTGAAGATGAGTTCTATATCATCGACTTCTTCCGATTCATTGCCGCTAACGTTTTCCTGTTCCTGTTTATCATCGGGCGCGGAATTTGGATCCTGCGGCGTTGTTCCACCCTCGTAGAAAACGGAGTTGTCACCTTCAGACAACGATCTGCAACATAAATAGGTCTTTCTGCGTTAATATTATAATAAATTTATCAGCAACCCTTTTCATATATAAAATAAAAAAAATAATAATTATCGGGGAACAATATCAACGAGTTACAACAACAAACAATTTTATTTAATATTTCTGTGTACATTTGAAAACGTTCGTCTCAAAAAATGCTTAAACGTGCTTTTAATAATATATTACGGCATTAGCATTCGGATTCGGATATAGTATAAAAATATAGTAATAGCGATTACTACGTGTATGAAGTCGGGAGCAATGAGAGTTATTAATACATATTTTTAAATACAAGAGAAAACGCATTTTTACCCAACACCATAATGCCAGTGTGTATATACTATATTAGGCTCAAAAAGACTCCCGTCCAGAGCCGTAAACACATTTCCAAAAAAAAGTATATATTATAGCAACGTCGGACCAACGTCTGGCTGTTTTGAATATTATTAAAAAAATATTAACCCTGTACAGCGAAAGTGGCTCTATAAATGCAATCCAACAAAAATGTATTATTTTTAATATAATGTTATAGAAAACTTAAACTTTTATAAAATAATCAAATGATATTTTTTCGCGGCCTGGAAGCGTACAATTTCAAACAAAGAACTTTTTATAATAATTTAAAATCCGAATTCGGATTAAGAGATGCAAAATTTTAGTAACAAATTTATATTTATTTAGCAAACTGAACCCTACTTTTTGTCTTGCTTTCTTTATACTTTCTTTCTTTATATTAGTTTATGTTAAATAATTCTGAAGACTTATTAAAAGCATCTAAACATTTGATATAAATTTCATTAGTTTAAAAAGTGTTATATATATTTTCAAATATTTTTTTATTTCCATAGCATTCGTAGCTGGAGGAAAAAAATTAAAAGGAACCATTGAACTGAAAGGACGTCATTTAATTTTTTGACATTTCGATGACATGACAAAATACAATGAAACTATCCTCAGCCTATTTGCAGTTAGTTGTAAAGTATAAAACATGTCACAGCACTACATACATAAACACGTTTACACACCACCATTTTATTAAATGATTCGTGGACTATGTATGAATTCTATTAATAGCTCATTAATGGTCGTTTATAATAAACAAACAATATCAGTTTGTAATAATTAAATTCAGGTACAATTAAGTTTATAACCAAAGCTATAAAGAGATAATATTCAATTGTTTTTTAAAAGAGATATTCAACTTGTTTATGTTATACAGACAATGTAAATTTATAAAATGATTAAAATCTTCCACAGATGTCGTGAATTTATAATCTGTGAGATAGTTTGAATCTATTCATTTTAAATATATCTATGAAAATATTTTTAATAAATCTGAGATTCATGAGTGCTGCGTATAAACAAAACTTTCTCTAATACAAAATTGGTGTATTTCGTCGTATATAAAACAGCAAACTCACCGTAGACTTAAATTATCGACGTCCAAATTCAGGGTATCCTTCCTCCTATCACGATCTATGCTCTCCTTCACCACGAGACTGTCTTCCGAAGTGATCCTGACCTGAACGTCAAACTTGTCCGACTTAGACTTAACCTCTGCTTCATTAGGGACCGCCATTTTAATATTTTCGGTTGAAGATGCTTTAAACTTCACCGTATCTCCCTTGTTATCCTTGATATCCTCGAAGTGCTCGCGGTGCTCTTTAAATTCTACAACAGCATCCGTACTTAAAGTCTTATCTGCTGTCTTCTCCTCTATCGTAGATTCACTGTCTGACGTGGTGCTAGAGATAACGCTGCCGTCCTTCAACGTTTTAACCTTTATCCTAACATCGAATTTCGACAACAGTTCCAATTTAGTCTTAAAAGATTTCGGAACATCACAATCTTCTTTTATTTCAGGGGCAGGGCTTCCTCGAACGTCCCCTTGAACACTACTTGTTGCGTTAAGCACACTTGTGTTATCAGAAGCGACTGAACCCGACTGCTCTTCAAGAATATCTTCTAAATTTTCCTTTGATTTTGTCCCAGTATACTCTCTCTTTCCGTAATCCTGTTTTTCACTTTCATTTAGAAATCCACCCTCATTGTTATCCTCGATATGTCCAATAGTAGATTCATTGGGCGCTTCAAACAAATTCTGATCTTCGGCGCAGCCGGAGTCAATAATTTTACGCCTCAATATATGGTTTTCCAACGTGAGTTTCTCTATGATATCTTCATATTCGATGCAATGTGAATGACGCTGGTATTTCTGTTTGAGTTCTTGTAGTTCGTTCTTCGATGTTTCTAAAGCTGTTCTAAGCGAAACCACAGTCTGGTGAAGTGACCTCACTGTGTCCAAGTGTACTGGGCCAGTAGGGACCCTATCCAGCTTACCGTTTTCCATTCCACCTGAATACCTACATACCATCTGACATTCAACATCCCATACATGACTGTATCACTTTCGATAACGTTTTAATTCTCAATCATATTTTAATGTGCGCGGAGAATTAAACCTTTAAAAGAAATATATAACTTGAACGTAAATTAAAACAAAACAATCCTTGAAACTAACTAACTAAGATTAATAAAAAAAATCTTACCCACCCGAAGCAACATTTGAAAATTTAACACACTGAAGGCCTAACATTTTTTTCCCAATGGAGTTACTAACTCGTAGTCTTCACTTATTGGGACACGACAGGGATGTAATCGATAAAGCGGGTGGCTCCTAGGTAATTAAGCTTTTAAACCCCTTAAAACTTCGCCCGGAGCTTAGTTTAACTGGCACGATTTACTGATAAACACTATGGCACGTAAAGGAGTAATTAAGTCGGACTATTATCTCGATCGTTTGACAAGGTTATAATAGAACCTACCTATATCATAGTATAATACACATGAAAAATCTCTCAATTCGCTCCTTGTAAACAAATCAATACACCCCAGTTTAGTGTTCGCGGGTGTGAGACTAAATAAATAAGCGATATATAGTTATCCTTTTCTTTGAATCTGTCACCATGACAACTACGGTTATAATAATTAAAATTGCATTTTCATGTACAAGCAGTTAGAAAAAATCGTCTTTTTGAATGGTTTAAAAACATTAATATGTAAAATTATGTATACAAATAATGATAACCCAAAAATATAAAAGGCTGTGGCTCAAATGACATTTGACAATGACAGCTGACACAGTATTGTTTTTAATTCATTTATTATAACCTAAAAGAACAATATAATAACTTTTTTTATATTATAATTATTGGATTAAGTTAAATCTAAGTTGAATCTAAATTAAACATGTTCTCCTTTTGTAATAGCATTAAAAGTTCACAGCTAAATACATATTTAGTTTTACAAGCTCGTTCAAAATCGAAAACTCATTGGGTAAATATTGTTTCACCGATCTTTAATATCTTTTTCTCACAACATTTATATTGGTTTATTACTGTTTGTAAACAGGCGAAACTAAAAAAGAAAACTGGTCCAAAACACAAAGCTATGAACCACTTCGACGAATTTTACGGTTCAGTTTTCGGCGATAAATGGGAACCTATGAGAGAGGCGTTACAGCGACGATCTAAATATGTAGCCGTTGTCAATAATTATGGTGATGCCGAAGAAACTATGCAATACTTAGCTAGTAGAGGTTAACATTTAATTCTTTTTTATTCCTTAGTTTTATATATGCCCTAAGGACTCTCGATAGATAAAGTAGAATGTGTTGTCCTTTGCCTTACAATATTAAAAAAAAATATCCTAACAAGTTTATTAGAATAAGACCAATAGAGTAGCTATCACACAAATAAAAACTAGTGTGTCTTTAATATTAATGTTATATTCTTGTAAACTGATATATATAGTAGCTAAATAAAAATTATATTGTCTTTCAGGTGCACATTGCCTAAAAACACTCATGAATGTCCAACAGGACTTCAACAACCAGTATCTACCACAAGAACCGGTGGAAATAAACAATGAAAATAAGGGTAACTTTCAAAACTATATCAATCAGCTACAGAGCGATGAAATAGCCAAAATTTATCCCCAAGGCGAGATCACGCCTGAGAGATTGGAAATCACTGAGGAAAAAATTTTAAACAGTTCTAATGAGGAACTAATTACCGACAAAGAATTGTAAGTTATTACTTACATAATTTTATACATAACTTACAATAGTTTTACATAACTTACAATAGTTTTCTTGCTAGATTTAAATAAAATAAAAAAACATCTAGGTTAGTTTTTATATAAAATATAATTTCAGAAACACGAGCTCAAATCTTAATGAAGCTATAGATCAGGCTGAGATAGATGAGTCGAGATTAATCCTACCTACAATGGGACTCTCATCGGATGCCTTGTACCAATATGTACCGGCCACTAAAATCAAAGGACTCGATGAATGGGTGCCGGAGTCTCTACATTATTCATTCTATAATAATAGTATGTCGTCTTAATTATGTATTACAAATTAATTAAATTATTTGCATCATATGTATTAACAAACTATATTCAAATATTATAAAGTAACGTTTCAGTAATTTTACCATTCTATGTAACTATCTTAAATATATTAAACTTTTCAGATAACACAGATTTTCCGTTATTGATAGAGCCGGAGACGGAGTTTGTGTTTCCGGAACATTTGAAAGTTATGACATATGAAAAAGATAGTGAGGCATATAAGTTCCCAGAACCGAAAAGGTGTAAAACAGGTAATAACCGCCACAGATATGCTCTTGATGCTATTTGAATTGAGCGACCTCAGTTTTACAGTGCTAAAATGTTGTTTTACATGGTTTCCGTTTTCCGGTTCTAAAATTGAAATTGGTGGTCCGATCAATATATATTTCATGATAAAAATCAGTCCGGGTGACTTCTATCGAACAAATAAGACGTCCACTCGATCGGACATTGGTTTGCCGAAATCCTCTCCGCGAGTCGCCAGTGTAGCTTTATTAATGTGATACACGATTAATTCATAGTTATTGATTTTACATAAAAACGTCTTTAACAATAATCCTTACAAATTGTGTGTATAGTCTAGTCTAGAAGTTCTAAATTTTTTAATTTTTAAAAATATAATAATTTTGTGTTTCATGACCTAATAAGGTTTAAACTCTTTTCTAGCCACCACCGTTATATTACATTTGTCATTTAATATATCTATCTCATCTGAACAGAAAATACAGATTAAAAAACATAGTAGAAATTTAGAACACAGATTATATAAATATATTGTCTCATAAAAATCCAGGTGTATTCAACTATTATCCGTTGGACTGCGGCAGTGTGGTGTCAGTGCTGGCGTTGCTGCTTCGAGCTGGTGACCGAGTGCTGGAACTGTGTGCAGCACCTGGGGGGAAGGCTCTCACTACGCTGCAGACGTTACTACCAGATGTTCTGGTAGCCAACGACGCCTCCATATCCAGGTCCAACAGGTGAGATCCACTGATTACATCAGTATCATAGATCTCATAATCACAATATATGTTTTATAAGACGTGACAGGAAATATGAGATGATTCTTGTGTTATAGACTTTAATAACTTATATGTTTAGATTTCTTTGAGAAGTAAGGTCAGCAATATATGTCTATTTCCTGTGATTTTGTAATAAATCTCATAGACTAAGAACTTCCAATAATCGTGGATAAGATATACCGATTTTGTATGATCTGGTGATATCAGTGTATCAGAGTAACCTTTGTATATATATTGACCAGAATTGCCATATATTACATATATATCCCATTGAAGGTTTAGTACCTCCGCAGGTTGGTGAGGGTTTTCCGGGACTATCTGCTGGATTACGAGACGAACAGCTCTTGGAGCGAACGCGTACGCGTTGTGAGAACAGACGGTCGGAACTACACAGATGACCAGGGATTCGATAAGGTTTGATATTGAATCTATTGTGCGCCGACGAGACAAGATAAAAATTATAAACATTAGTTAGTATCAAGTGTTCGCATTGATAAATAGATTTATACATAAAAGTTTTTAAGATATATAACTTTTTATATACTTAAAACATTCAACAGCCTTTATAACCTTGTTACTATTTCATCATATCAATCGCCATTTTTCATGATTTCTGTATAAATAAAATAAAGTTAATATATTTTCAATAATTATTTATTTTTATTTAAGAATGTAACAATTATATGAAGCATAATATTTTAATGGATTAATGAAAAATATATTTTTATTGCAATAAAATTATAATACATATATTTTGTTATTACCTTTTCCAGGTGTTAGTAGATGTGCCGTGTACAACAGACAGACATTCCGTGATGGAAGATGACAACAATATATTTAGACCGGACAGAGTAAAAGAGAGACTGAGGATACCAGAACTGCAGTCACAGTTATTGGTGTGAGTAAAATATATATATTCTTGTTAGGATGTATGTTAGTTTTTCACGCAAAAACTACTGAACGGATTTTGATGAAACATTGAGGTAATGTTACTTATACATCCCAGTAATATATGAGATATTGTCTATTGCTTAATTCAATATATTATCTTTGGGAATACGGTACAATACTTGTATTTAGTATGAACTCAGGTGATAGACGATAGATGGCGCTGTCAGTTGATTTTATCGATTTTCAACAGAGACAATTGTGTATACAAGTTACACTTCTACCAGACTTATGTGACAGTAGTCCATGTTATCAAGAGACGGAGATATTGAAGTTATAAAAAATAATAATTAAATAGTATATATGTTTGTTACCCGTTTAGAATTTCAAAAATATGTATACTTTAGTAGGATTAAAGATGGTTTACCGTAATACCGACAGTATGAACTTATTCCGTTCATGTATAATAAAAGATATTCGTAGCGGACTGATAATGAATGAAAGCTTTGCGCTCGATAGTTTCAATGTTAATTTATAAATTAAAACTGTTAAAGCTCTTTTTTTTATTATACACACTCATACTAAGGTACTATTTAACTCACGATCGTATCGTGTGTAGTAACGCCCTCAGGCTGGTGAAACCTGGCGGCGCCGCGGTATACAGCACGTGTTCCTTAAGCCCCGTACAGAACGACGGTGTCATCCACGCGGCCCTGACACAGGCCTTTAGAAACCACGGTATCATTGCTGCCGTCAAGTAAGCTATACATATCATAGTAAACAATATAATTGTATGTTTGTCTTCATTATCTGTTCACACCTAAACTACTGAACTGATTCCTTGTAGAGACAACATATATGGGCTTTTCACCGTTGGGAATAGTTTTTTTAAGAATTAATGTTGATTATTCTATTAAAACTAAAATGCTTTTGAAAAAATAATTTATATTAATATTTATATGAAGTCAAAATTTAACTAATCATTGAAAAATATAACAGACTATCACTGTCTTGTAGTTAAAAATATAACAAAAATTAACATAATATGTATATAGCCTATAATTGTATATAATTAGACCTAATTTTTTTTTTTTTTATGAATTGCTAATTTTTATATTTCCAGAGATCTGTCACTGCCGTTCAGAGCTTTAAATAGCACTCTATGTCTGGGCGAGGGTTCCGTCAAACCAAAGTACGGTCAACTCATTATACCGGACATATCAGCTAATTTCGGGCCCACTTATGTATCTAGACTGGTTAGACTTAAATGAGTATATATGTACATACATTTGGGATTCTAACAAAATCATTAAAAATATAGTTGTCTTATAAAGCCAGTACTTTTAAATATCATATCAAACCTTAACTAGAACAAACTCATTATTATCATAAACCAAAACACATTAAATAAATTAAATTCAATTTACAAAGACAAGTCGCGTCGACCAAATGCTTTCCCGCGTAAAAGTGAGCAAACCAGATGTTATCGCTTTAACGTCGCTTCGGGTGCGTTCGGGAATTTAAAGGTTCGGTTCAAATTAAAGGTGTGTTTCCTAAATATATAAATGTCTTATGATTAAGAACTCAAAGTTATAACTGAGTTTAATTTCTATTATATAATTCTTAAGTAATAAGTGTTGTAAATATATATTTTTTGTAATTTATTTATTATTAGTATAAAAATATTCAAAATATGCGGATAATGAAACAAGCGTATTGATTATATCTTTTAATTTTAAATTATATAAGTACATCAAATCTTTGGTGAGTAAAAAGTATTGGCTAAATATAAATTTATTTTTAATACTTATCAAAAAAATATATTCCGGCTCATATAAGTACTATAAGTTTAAAAAGTAAATGATTTACAGTAAGAAACTTGAAAAATCAGTATTTATTTGTCATTTAAGAGTGTAATATTTTGATATTATAATGTATGGCTGGCAGTGAGTTGATCGAGTCATTTCAATGTGTCCGGATGTTTCATGGGACGTTCTATATCAATATTCCGAGCTAATTTTGACACATTAATTATATATAGTATGTAAACTAAGTTCATCTCTGAGTATAGATTTATCTTTGCTTGATGGACACAATAAAAACTACAATTCTTCTTGAGAGATATATAAAAGTGGAGTTGTGCTTAAAAATTCACAACAGATAACTATATTAACTAAATGCATATTTTATGTTTGATAACAATTAAATAGGAATTATTTAATAAATCACACATCATATTATTTCACATAAATTAAGGAAATATTTATTGTAAGCCTCAAAGAGTAAAATCTTAAATGTAACTATTTTTTTTTTTCGGATTACTACGCGTATTTTATTATTTTAAAAACTACATACTCCCGACGTTTCGATCACTTCGCAGCGACCGTGATCACGGGCAGACGAGATATTAAATACGCGTAGTACAATCCGTAAAACATTAGTTTCGTTTAAATGAATACTCGCGAAAGTTTCATTAAGCAAAATCTTAGTTAGTTATATATCGAAATCAAACAATTCTCAAATATAAATTATAAGATTAAACTTGGGTTTTTTGTTCATCATGAAGCGGTTTTTCATCCGGTTTATTTTCTTCCACATCATTCCAGGCCTGTTGTTCCCCGGAGCCGAATAAAGTATAAACCACTATCTCAATTACATACAACGCTATCGTCACAAAAAATATAATCCTCCACGCTGATATTGTTTGCTGGAAAGAAAGTTAATTATAATTAAAATAGTGATACATATAGCGGAAAGCAATTTGGAGGTTATGTGTCACTTACGTTCCCATGTGTCAAAACCCCGACGAAAACTGGCACGACTATACCGGGGATCGTTGCGACCGTGTTGGTTATTGCCATTAGCGTACCTGAAAAATAAAAATTATCATAAAAAATTTAAACCAATGAACCAGAATATTATTATGAAAACAGAAAAATATGTCTACCTTATTCTGAGATTAAATTTTTAGTGTAGTTTAAATGAAACTAATATATTTCGGATACACTACGCGGATTTTATTATTTTAAAACTTACATAATCCCGACGTTTCGGTTACTTTTCAGCAACCGTGATCACGGGCAGACGAGATGTAGTTTTAGAATAATAAAATCCGCGTAGTATATCCGAAGTATATTAGTTTCATTTAAATTAATAAAACTCGCTAAAGTCTTAGATCTCATTTTTAGTTTAGTGTTTATGCGTGTGTTAAATAATTGCAATAATAAAAGGTCTCACCGGCGAAGTTAGGGGCGATGTCGATATGGTTAGAGAGAAATCCGCAGAACATTCCACCGATTGAGGTGACGCCGACCGTTGTGAGTGCCACCGCCAATGACCGGTTACAACCAACGAAACAGAGACAGAACAAACATACAGCTGGCACCGCTGATGCTGGAAACATTAAGCATGGCAACATCGTCAGAGAACTTAACTTTCGTAATGTGTTCCAAGTGGCGCCATCCGTGTCGTGCTAATTATAATATACTATAACCATAGAATTATTTTTATGAGTGAATATAATTAATTAGAATACTGAAAAACAGTAATTTTGTAATGGCAACACTTGAGTATCAACTTGAATTTGAAAACTATAAATACTGGGTTGAGCCATTTTGTAGATTACTGTAAGTAACGCTGAACATTAAAAAACAAATCTGAAACTGTACTTCGGACATATGAGGGGACACTTTTTACAAAATACCGCGAATTCTGAATACCAGTCATTATCATACTAAGTTCTTGAACTGAGACTCAATTTCACACTGTAATGTATATACGACTGTTTTTCGCTCTTAATTGGTTTTACCCCGTTATCATCGAAAATTATATAGATAGTTTCTTAAACTGTAACTCACCAAACAAAGTCCCTATCTTCCGAGCAGTGGTTGTTGTAATACTGCCTTTAGCCCGCAACCAGTCCAATGTCCTGCTCAGCGCCATACTGAAGAACCACAGCGAGAGAAACGGCAGAGCTGTGGTTACAGCGTTCTGTGACAGATAATAATACAAAAAATAATTACTACCTAATTTTTTCGACCAAAAAAAATTAACATCAAATTGAGCTCTATATGAACAAAATGTGTCAATACTAACATATATATATATATATATATATATATATATATATATATATATATATATATATTTGGTGTAATGAATTACAGTTAATAAAATTTAAAAAATAATGTAGACTATATCGTTCCAAATAAAGTTTTCCTGAAAATGCAACTCAAAACGTGAGTCCTTAAATAATCGTCACTATTCAATGGCACCATCGTTCACCTCGGTCATGTTGAACTTCAATATCTGCTTCATATAAAACGGCAGTTCAATGAGCAGCATGTACCAGCCCCAGTTGGAACACGTGTGCGACACCAGGATGGAGAGGAACGGACCTGATGTCACAACCGACCTCCACGGTACAGGCAGCTTCTGATGAAATAATATAAAAAAATAAGAATCATGAGATAAATTAACCAGAAATCTGTGAGGTACAAGCTATGTGTTACCTTTAACTCTTCAAAAAACCCTTGTAGATATATGTAAGAAATTAAAAAACAACAAATAAAAGAAATTAAATTAAATATAGGAAAAGCCTTATAATTCGGCCGCCACTTTCCGAGAAAGTAACTTAAACATAACATAAAAAAATCCCAGGTTTTTTTCATACACCTATGTTGGCATTATATTTGTAATTTATGGATAGAAAAGTCAATCGTCGTAAGATTAATGTAGAACACACCCTACTGTAGTTATCAGTGTAGCCTCATAGAAGCAACTTTCACATATACCGTACCAAAAAAAATCATTTATTAATATCTGTGTTCATTTATTAGTATATTTAATCAGCGAGTTGATTTTTACAGTGTCCCCTCACTTGAGCTGGTCTATAAGGAATTACTCGCAGCAATAAAACCTCTGTACTCATTCTGCTCGTAGTCTTATCTATTCTATTTCATCTGTCTATTCTATGTTCAATAAAGCATATATAAATGACGTCCCACCTTTCGTTCAGCGCTGGCAGTTTTCCTCCCCAGAGAGTTAACAATCATCTCTCTCTCCTCTAAACTGATGAGTCTCTGTGTTCTGGGATCGTCCGCCACTAACGTCACCCACAAACCGCACCACAGTACGGACAGACCGCCCATCACGTAGAATACGCTCTCCCAACCTGAACAATTGGAAATATTTTTTTGGACGTAGAGAAAATTTTATATTCTAATGGGTAAAAAGCAAACTTTTCAAGTTATACTTGATTTATGGTGATTTTTTGAATGTGATTTAAATGAATAGCTATAGTGTTTTTAACTATTTCCATTTTAACGTGTCCTCTTGTCATTTAATTTTTTTATGAGTAAGACTTATCTAAAATCTATTCAAGAAAATAAACAGCTAATTAGCCAAATTATAAATATAACACAATCATCTCATTTAAATCAACTGGAGTTTCTCTGCACAAAAAAAATAGAAACAATACGATTAAAAAGATTTTTCCTATTAAATTGTTACACATCGAATTACAATACCAGCGGTTGCGGTGAGTAAACCGGCGAGCAGCATAGACGCGACGGTGCCCAGGCTCGTGCCAGCGTAGACCAGAGCCGACAGCAACGACCGCTCAGCGGGCGGCGCCCAGCGAGACAGCAACACGTGCATCGCAGGGAACGTCACGCCCTGCACGCGGGTCGCGGGACACCCATCATGATAGATATATGAACTACTTATATTAACTTTAACATTATATAATAATAAAAAAAACCGTACAATTGGCTAAAATATTTAGTTTTATATCCATTTTTTTTTCTTGTTTTCTTCTTCATGCTTAAAGTAAGCGTGTAGACAATGCGTCTTAGCATAAAGCTGGACATTTGTGCCAAATTTGTATATGTGTACACAGGAGATAACTAAATGAATGAATAATATCGGTTAACTAAACCAACATTTAAGGACAGTCGTCTGGTTAATTTAACGTGGAAAATCTCACATATCTACATTGTTTCCTTGTAACGATATTTCAGCTTTATAGTAAAGGATATGAAAGTACAGGACGTCTTAAACGTTTGCCCTCTACTATAATGTGGAACGCCAAAACTAAATTTGGCGGATGAAAAGATAAATTAAATTTACCTTATTTAGATTTCCAGGTGCAAAAAAAAAATAATTGCAATTTTTTTTTATAATTAGGTGCCATCCATAAAGTACGTCACACGTTACTGGGGAGGGAGGATACAAAAAGGAAGGCCCTTATACGAGCGAGAACTGGTATAACAGAGAAAAGCAGACAAAGACTCTGACCTCACGATGTTAGAGGAATTAATATATAAAGAAAAACGGGGAAAGGGAATATTTATAAAATACCTAAAAATTATATCGTACCAATTTTTTTTGTAATGTGTATAACTATTAGCACTACGGCCTTTAAAGCTTCACCGGGAGAGTGGGTCAGTGTTGAGACCGGTCCGTTACGAGGGGGCCTGAAAGGCCTCTAAGGTACGTGCGCTCTAAGGGCGCTGTTAAGTGTTATAGGGGGGATTGTGGCTGCCTCAGAGGCCCTCTCGCGAGAGACGTGCGGGAGGTGTGAATCGTAACAAATTATCGTTGATTTCTTCACCAATCACTCACCCCTCCGATACCCTCGCCCACTCTCATCACCACGGCGGCCAGGTAGTGCAACTCTGCCATGACAGGAGTCAGCAGCGTGCACACGACGTTGATTGCAACACTGAAGAACATCACCCATTTAGCGGAAAATAACTCCGCGATGCGACCACCTTTAAAACATTTAAAATATTTTACCTACCCGAGCAGGGCAACACTTTAAAAAGTTTTTAATAATTCTCTGGTGACATTAAATAATTAGTAAGTAAGTAGGGGAAATATTAATCTTATATTTTGTCGAGTAAGTTTAGTTAATCAGTTAATTTTTGTAATATTATTTTAGCGTGAAAAGAAAAAGTACCAACTCGGCTGTAACATTAAAATTATTACACACAAAGGGAAATCTGTTAGATAAAGATAGATTTTTTTTTTAAAGTATTACAATTCTCCTTACCAGGAATTTGAGAGATGAAGTAGCCCCAGAAGTAGCAACTGAGAACAATACCCTGAACTTCAGATGACCAAGTAAATGGACCGTCGGCTTCCTTCAAATTTAAAAAATATTATTGACATTTTTACTTCTTCACTACAAATAATTGAATGAGCCTACTAAGTTAATCCATCGCATTTTCACGAAAAAAAAAAACATTATATGAATTTCATTGGCATTATATAGGATCTAACTAATACATCATAAAGGATATATACGGATATGGTCCACCTTAACATAAAAGACAGGTGTCGCGTTATAGATTGGTAATATAAGTTTAATACTCCGATGTCAATAGCATTTCCAAAATGTATACGTTGAAGCAAGGACAATCAAAACTCGTATTTCTAATGTGTGATAAGCTATTAATACGGAACCTCATCGGGTATTTACGTAAACCCCATATATTCTATAAATATCATAATACACAAGCGTCTTTTGAGATTGTTTGTTTTAGACGAGATCGCCATTTTGAATTTTAAGTGTCACGTATTAACAGACGGTCCCCGCCAATAATTGATAATCATATTATATTGATTTTTGATTTCATTTTATTGTGACATTTGCTGAAATGATTCTCAATTATTAATGTTTCACTAAAAATCCGATTGTATAAAAATACTTGGACCGTTATTACACAACATTCAGTATATTTAACTCAGTTACAACTTTGGAGTTTATCCAAATGCAATCAAATCATGATTATCCGATGGAATTATTGGATTCTATTTATAGTTTTATGTACATTTTGTGTTTTTATTTCATTTTAGTTCGATTGTCCTTGACGTATCATCATAAAATTCTGTTATTTACCAATGACCTCCTTGTTATATTTGCGTATATTACACTTCTGGAAGGAGGTTGTCATTAAAACAAAATGGCTACATTTTTATTTGTTTACGATTGTGATCGCGTGACATTTAAATGCAGTTAAAATAAATGAGTACCAGTTGAATACATACGTAAAATAAAAGTCCTATATAAAGTGAATATAGAGTTTTAATAATATAAATGACAGTAACCCTAAAACGAGTTTGGATCGCCGGACTAAGCACAAACCGTTTTTAATTTTACATCCAAATACCTTTGTTCATACCATGAATAATTACAAACTATCGGTGTTTAGTATTGAGTAGTGACCATGAAAACTCGTAGTAGGGACAAATAGATGTTAGTTTTTTTTATTTGTTAGCTGGCTATTGTCAATATTTTATGATTTCAAAACTAATTTACTTAAAATTACCTCTCCATGTGTGTCATTCTTAGCCGGCAGGCATTCGACATCAGAGACGGTAGAATTGAATTCCGTGTTATGGTGTTCTATAGATTTGATCGCGGTATGATTCAACATGCCCACCATAGCCACCGATAGATTGACCTTGAGCCCGTAAACTATGGCCATCCCTATAGAGCCCAGGATAGCGAGGATATACCGGGCTGGTACAAAACCTGGAAATTTATTATATAGCTGTATTTTTATGTCATTATTTAGTTTGTGCACGCGTACATGTACAAAAGCACGTACGCACATTCACATAACTCACACATACAAAAGCTGCTTATGATGTTCGGAATATATATCTTATTTAAATTAAAACAGTTTATTTTGTTTTCTAATCATGGAGAAATTAAATTAAATGTTTGAATAGAACGTTCGATTCACATATTAACAATGTACAATTTATACATATACATAAAACATGTAACGTATATATATATATATATATATATATATATATATATATATATAGTATCCAACTCTGTACTATATACCTAAAAATTAAATTATCTTCCAAACATTTACTCGGTTATTTTCCTTCTACTAATGACTACTACGTTATTGTTATTTATGTACACCGATATTATTAAAGTCTGAATACGTATTTAAATTTAAATTAAAAATTACAAACATACAAACATACAGGTGAAGCTAATAAAAGCGTGTTAAAAAACGCTTCTCATAAAAAGGTTTTATATACAGACACAATAAAAATTTCCTTTTATTTTCAGATTCAAAGTAAGAACAAAGCCCTGTGTATTGAAATTGTAAGTTCTTATCAATCACACTCGAATAAATATTACTACTGCGACTATTTTTATCTTAAAACATAAAAACCTATTTAACTATTTGTTCGCTTAAAACAATATTAAGTAAAACCTTGTTATCTCAAGTATTTGAAGGAATTAATTATACAGATAGTCCTTAACACCGATATTGTAGATTTTTTATTATATATTTATTTTATGTTATACAAGTAATATAAATTATAATGTATCACATATCCATAATTAAAAGGTAAATTTCTGAAATAATCAGTGATTAATACGAATAGTAAGTTCGTTTATGAAAAATTCAATATTTATTTTTATATAATACGAATAACTGTATTTCGTTATATATATTTAATAAAATATTACAACACTAAATATATATTCATATTAATACAATGTTAAAAGAAGACGGTTATTTTAAATCATTGTTTTGATAGTCATATATGAACTCGTATTCGTATAAGGTCGTTGAACTTTTACTGACGCAATCAAGTTTTTAAAATTAATGATAAGCTTCACAACTTCACTCGCGTGAATAAAATTGAACAAAATCGGAAAAAAACAAATAAAACAATCATAATCTGGATCGATAATTTAACAAATCGAATAAATATTTTAAATAAATAAAAAATTGGTATTATCCAAAATCTTAACATATTATTACTAATATTTGAGTAAATAATTAATATATTAATTAGTTGTTAAATAATTATTATAATAAAGCTATAAACTATACAAATTAATGTAAATAAAACGTTGTAACAATTCAAACTTATAAAAAAAAATCCTTACGCCCCAATATATTTCCTTTTGCTGGTACGTCCATGTTAATTGTTTTTTATCACAATATAATTAATACAAACACACTTAACCGAATTCTAATAAAATGAAAGATGAGATGATATCACATCACGCAATTCAGAAAACATTGTGAAATTTATACTGCGGTCCTCCCGTTTATATGTACCGGTGGGATGCAACGTGCAAGTAAGCATGCAGCCGAAATGAAACCGTGATTGTTGTTGTGTTTCAATCAACACTTTTGAGCTTTCGCGCTCATCCAAGGTGACCTCCAGAAACTTAGAATTTAGATCGATTAAATAATGTGAACACAATTTTTTAACAGAATATACCCAATTTATTATTAAAACGACAAAAGTAATGGTTGTATTAATAGCTGAATTAAAGGCGTTTTGTTGAATATGATATTAATATATCATAAGAGTTTAATTCGCTAACAGATGGCGACACGTATACATTGTTTTTTGTAGTTAAATATATGTTTGTTTAACTTCTTTTAATCATAAACATTTAAATTAAAATTATAATTTATTCTAAAATAGAGGTGTTTTTAAAAGGCCGTATGCGTGATTTTTATTCAAAACCTGTCAATGTCAGTTTGAAACGACATACTTCAATCAAACCATGTCCACTTTGAAGTTTACTGTTTAGACTTTACTCTTTAGTGTTGTGAGTTGTCACTTCGCCAGACGAATGTCAGCGCTTCGTCTTTACTGGTGTTTCCTTTTATTTTTAAATTGGACGGAACTTTTGTTTAGGAATTTAGTTATTACAGTAACATAAGAAATGTTAATAAATTCGATTCTAGTTACGTTAAAACTATTCTATTAAATATTATTAGCGGTATAAAAATAGCATTGTTAACGTCACCATGGTTTTTTGAAGAAAGTTGTTTGCTATAGCAGGTGAAAGCGTATTTAAAATGTTGCATGCCAAATGCTAAAGAAATGTCGCCTCTCGTCCATAATTAGTAGAAATTATTTAAGTGATTCATAGCAACGTTCTTGAAGTCTGTGGGTCAAAAGTGAAAATATCCTGGACTAATTCCAAGAAAATGGCACTTACTATGGATCAGAAGAATAACTTGGACTTTATTTTAAAGAACTTACTCGCTGGTGGTAAGTAATTATGTGTAAAACCTAAATTTGTATTAGAAACATTTTATGATACAATCATGTAATCCCTAAATTGAATTTTCTTATCATAGCAGTGATTGATGAGGCACAAAATTTTTTTTTTTTAATTTTCACAGTTGCCAATTAACTTCACTATTATTTTTGTGTCATAATTAAAATATCATTAAATAATAATTATTGTTTTAAAAAGTTAACTACATTGAGTAATGACAAGTATTAAAATTACATATCCTTAATAAATGTACTGTTAAACTGGTTTTATTATTAATTATTGATTCAATGGAGGCTTTATTATATACATAACATGGTTATTAACTTACTTATTATATATAAATATATATATAAATTTAGTAACCAACCCTAGGAAAAGCCTGGACCTATTATTACTATTTTAATTTCGGGCAGTAATTTTTTTTTTTTTTTTTCTTTAAAAACTCCTACTTATTCTAAGGTGTTGCGGGCATGTGCGCCAAGACTACAGTAGCTCCGTTAGATCGCATAAAGATTCTCCTCCAAGCTCAGTCTTCACATTACAAACACCATGGAGTGTTTGGTGGACTTATGGCTATCGTGAAACAGGAGTCGCTCATAGCTCTATACAAAGGAAACGGTGCTCAGATGGTCAGAATATTCCCCTATGCGGCGACACAGTTCACAAGCTTTGAAATATATAAACGGGTAAGTTTTTTTTTTATATATTAAATAAACTGTCATCCCACAATGCCTTATATACTTTTTTTTTATGTGACATAGATCATTTTAATAATTCTTATTATCTGTATATCTTGACAGTATCCTTATATTCAAATATAGATATTTTTTTAATCTGTGATAATTTTAAAGGGACATTTTACCATTAAACATAAATATAAAAAACATTTATAAGCCAATATTATATTTATATGAATATCTTAAGTCTCATTAGTATTGAATTATTCATAGGATTATTTTGATTGTTATTACCCCTATCAAAAGCTACTTCTATCACCAATTTATTTATTTTTTATTTTTTTTTTTACAATTTTTTCAATGGTGAATATAAAGATATATTAGTATATTTTTAATGGATACCTAATAATATTTTAATTTAAATTGACCGCTATAACAATAAAAATAAGAATTTAACTGATTTCTACAATTATAACAATAGTGTTGAATTAATACAACTTTTTTTTTTTTAATTGTAAGTCCTAAGACGATCAGCCATTAAAATATTTAATGAAAACTTACAAAGGCACTAGTTGCCCTTACAATTATTGAAAGTTCCCCTCTATTTCTCTGGTCTGGCATCATCAGATCCTGGTTTCTTTATCACGGGACCTCCTTTGAATTATCTACTTTTCAATAAAAAAAACAATCATAAAAATCGGTTCATGAACGACGAAGTTATCCGCGAACCAACATAAAAAGCATATCGAATTGAGAACCCTCTTCCTTTTTGAAGTCGGTTTTCTTTGTTTACAAATATATAGTGTTATTCATACAATATATTCAAAACATCGGTTTTGTGGAACAAATCGTAATTTCTACGTTCATACGGTATTTTTAACGGGCACAGAACAGTCACGGGGCTAAGGATAGCCGGTCCGTTTACGTTTTCAAACAAACGATTATTTATAACAAGTCTATCATCTGACATGATTAACAAAACGGTTGAACGTATTCAAATAATACCGTTACGATATGTTCTTAATTCAAAATATATATTTTTTTAATTCCATAGACATAAAGGACGAAGAACAAAGTTGTGTATGAGCAATTACAAACTTTTCAACCGCGCTCAAAAAAGAAGGATATCAATCCACCTGTATTTTTTTTTTTATGTTTTTAATCTATTTCAAATAAAATCCTGTCATGTACTGTTCGATTTTATGTGAAGATTATTTTTTTTGTAAGTCAACACTTTTAGCCGTAAGTCGTACTTGTGATTTTATAAAATTTACTAAATAATTTCAAATCAAATATTTGTCGTTATCTAAGTCACGGCGCGTTGAAGGCGCGGCCGCCGCGTCGCAGGTTTTGGTGTATCCGGAATTCATTTATTTGCATAATCGCTGATGGATCCGTTATTGTGAATGAAAATTAATCATCTCGGTATCGGATGCGTGTTTGGTAATAAAGATTTTATTCGTATCGAAATAAAAATAACTACATTAAGATTGTTAAATATAAAATAACATAATATGTCTATCGCAATGAATATAATTCAAGAAAAAATTTAAGAATATTCTAGTAAGAGCGTACGAAATAGAATATTACAGTATAGTGTAGACAATTTTTGCAGTATTACTTAGTGTTAACAGGAGTGGGCTTAGTCCGAGTATCTATCGTCACACTACAGACGTAGCGTCAACAGTTTTTGTTTCATAAATTTTCGCACAATATAATCAGTGGAGGTGAGCGTTTAACGCGCGTTAGTTAGGGGCCCCTTAAGCCTACACCTGGGTCGCAAATCCCAGGCACTGTTGAAGCTCCTCTCCCTGCAACCATGGACCCGGCACCCGCACGGTGAATCCATGGAATGCTGAGAGGTTTCGTTTAAACGTAGATTGAATGAATTGAATGAGAGACGGAAAACGCTTCGTAGTGATTATACGAACTCGGACTAAATATACTGTTGAAGTTAAACCTCCCTATATATACTCTTGAGAATCTTATTAAAAAAAAGTAAAACCTTTCAAAGTCTGTTTAAATATGAAAAGTTATTATAATAAAAAAAAAAAAGTTACATTGCAGTTACACAAACCCACAGATTGAATAAAGAAAAACAATTATATGTATTAATTATATAATAATATATTTAACAAAAGATTTTTTTATTTAACTCTACTATATATTGTATAGTATCAAAAAATATAAGTAAAAAAAATATTTTTTAATATTCATCATTAAATGAGATTAATTAATAATTCTTTATATAAATAGCCTTAGTAACAGTTGTTTACTACAAACTTATAGTAATTCAGAACAGTTAAATACTTTATTACTGGACTGATTATTTCCGTGTTTATTTTTTTATTGACCTCATTACTTATCAGTAAGTTTTTGACGCGATACGTAATAAATTTGGTAAACATTTTGTAGACAGAATTTATTATCCTAAGTACGAGTTAGTACTTAGTAACGTCAACCTAATTACACGCAGCTTCAAGTTTCTCATTCGTAAATGCACATCATAGTCACCGTAGGCGTAGACACCATGACGTTATAGAAATAAAAATTTAATTAAAAAGTAGAGATAATTAAATACTGTATAAAAAATATTTATGTATAACTTAAATAGTATATCATAATAAATATAAAAAAGTTCTTAAGCCGAAATATTTTTTTAGCTATGGCTGAATTCGCACGAGAATCGTGGAATATTGTGCCAATGTCAGCGATTTTATTTGAGTACCGTGTGGAGGAAACAGGAAGGAGTTTGTCGAATAGAATAAAGGCGTTTATTTAAATAAGACTAGTTATGTTTTTAGCATTACCTAGAACAACTTACATATTAGACATACGTATGTCACAGTTTGAATCTTATAAAGAGTTTTTTTTAATATATGTTCATATAACCTCCTTCGTATAATAAATTATTAAAAACTTTTTAGAAGCGTTTAAACTAAGAGTCCTCCATGTTCGTTTATAGTGAAGACAATTTTTGTTGTGTCAATGTACTCGTGAAATACTGATTGCTTGATATGATTCAATTTAAAATGATTATTTGTGCCTCCCCATCACAATGTTTATTGAACAAGTAATACATTTATTTTACATATATAGTAACTTAGTCTTAATGAAAATTTCGTTTCCAAGCATTTTTAACCCGCAATCCAAAAGTAAAATTTTTATATCTCATAACTAAGTGTTTCAGAATCTATAGACTGTGTTATATAAGACGGTTTTTTTTTTTCAAAAACACGTATCATGATTATCTTATTATAAACATATAATAAGACAGTAAAAATCGAATGTCTGTAAATTAAATACTTTCCCAAAAAACTGATAGGATACAATAAAAGAAGGGTCATAGAAACCAAAAAAACAATTTTTGGAATTTTTGTCTGTCTGTCTGTTACGTTATAACTTCAAAACTACTCAACGGATTTGAACGCGGTTTTCACAGTTGGGTTACATATAATTAGAAGCATTGTCAAAACTTTGTTCCGTCAAAATCGGTTAAGGGAAAAAGAAGTTATGGTCAATTTTAAGTTTGATATATATATGGTAATGCGAAAAGCGACCAACACGCAGGCGGTGCCGCGGGCGACAGCTAGTTAGCGTTAAATACAAAATGAGGTGTACAAATATTTTTACAACGAATTTAACTGAAATACCACGTTTGTATTATTGCGTAGTAAATTTATCACGGATATAATTTTATTGACATAATACATATTATTGTATACTTTTTATATTTAAATAAAATTTTAAAACGTTATCTACTTTATTTAAATATTTTCCTCTATATGAGAATCATTCTCAGGCTATTAGTAGATGTTGCCCGCGACTCTCCTCGCGTCTTCTTTATCCTAGATTACTGATAGCGTTACTACGAGTTATTGTTGGGTACATTACATACGGAGCGTTTTTAGTTTTTCAATCGTAAACGTACATTTAAACTGTTATGTGCGGATATTTATAAATTACTAGCCGTTACCCGCGACTCCGTTTACTTAAGAAGAACAGACGCGTGGCACTCGGAGACTGCCGCGGTAAAGCATTTTTTATCAACTTATGCAATTATAATTATACATGTATTTTTTTTTCTTTGTTCTTTTTCTTTCTTTGATATTAATTCAAGTTACATGTTGAGCGTGGTTACAGTGTAAAACTAACTTTTTTTTATCTTTCAATACATGTCGGTTCTTCAGGAATATTTATCATTGAAACTATAGGTCTAGGTTAACTGAAATGAGAAACATGAGTTTGAGACTTGATATCTTCTAATTAAGTGGAAAATACCGCGTCAATGGTGTATTTACTTTATATTAAAAGTAAATTGTAGAAGTAAAATGAAAAATTGCCACTTGGATACGAAAGCAAAATTCGTTTCAGTGTCGAGTTCTGAAGCGTACTATCAGTATTTTGTAGCTCGCTGACTATATATACGGTTCAGAGTGCTCGTTGCTCGGGAAGTGTTTTCTTTAGTGTGATGCCACTACTGTACTTAGATCTCTAGCATCTCGCTAGCATGTCTCTCAGCACGCGATTTCACGTAATTATCTTTTTATAATTTTAACACCATATACATACACGATAAGATGTAACTAGTCGCGGGCTTGAACTTACTCGTGGACGAAGACAGAAAGCACCCAGTAGTCCGGTCGATTTAGACATTCGAAGTTACATAAAGACCCAACAAGCTGAATTTCTGTGAAATTGTTCAAAACATAATTATAAACAATGTCTAGAAGTTCCCCATCGTTCCCGTTTAAGAAGAAATTTTTATTCAAGGTCAAAGGTCAAAAAAATGAGTTTTTCGCGATTTTCAGCAAAACGGTAAGTTTTATGATAAAATTTCAATTTCACAGAAATTCAGCTTGTTGGGACTTTATGTAACTTCACCCTCATTTTTTGGTCTAAATTGACCGGACTCTAGCGTTGTGTGTGAAAGAGATAGAATCAGTTGTGAGCAGGTAGCAGCTAGTTAACCTTCATACGTGTAGTCGCACGCACACATACACCGTGCCGAAGTTTGCCGACTGAAACGACGTTCGACGATAGGTGCTAGGAATTTTCGTTACGGAATTTCTGGATTCGGTCCCCACGCTCAAGGCCCGCGATAGAAGCTATGCAATAGTTTAAAAAAAAAAAACAATGAAAAACTTTTAAGCGTCCATACACCCTACCTTCCACTTCGGCATGAAAACGCTTAATTTCGGAATCGGGATAAAATGTAGCCTAAGTTACTTCTTATTATATCAGCTTCTGCCAAAATAAGTCCCGTCAAAATCTGTCCAGCCATTCAGAGATTAGACGGAACAAAGAGATAGAAAGACAGATAAAAAATGTAAAAAAAAAATATTTTGGTGTATGTACCGTAAATATATTCATAGGGCATGTGGGAGAAAACCGTTATTTCAATATTAGAAATAGGCACGCCAATTATATTTATATGTGTAGATTATATGTAATCGCTCACTATGAAGTGCCACTGAAAACTTTTGGTAAGGCCTCTGACCCCATAGTTAAGTTTTATTAAAATCGTCTCCGTAATTGAAGCCCAAAAAGAGTGAGAGATTAAGGGCGTCACCTTGACTTTGTATATTTATGTATTACAATGGAACGGGTAGCTTGAACTTTTATTTAGCCCACAAACACGGGACAATTTGAATTTCAATGTAACTGTAGAGTTGACGGTCGCAGAATACTAAGTGCCCCAGACGAGCATTGTGATTATAATTGGAACAAAACATGTTTCAAATATTCTATACATGCATATGTAGCGTCGTAAACGCGATAAGGAAGTTTGGTGAGCGCTAATAGACCTCAATGATTACCCCAAGTTGGATTCGACACACTATATACTAAGCGTATCCCGTTTATTAATTAATAATCTATATAAACACTACGTGCAATAAAAAACTGTCACGTTATGATAAAAGATTTTGTTTGAGCTATCAAATCTGACATATGTCAGTGTCAATATCATTGTCATTAACCAATTGACATTCTATGCACTTGACATTGGCTGAATAAATACTTTTGATAGGTAAAAAAAAAGTTGTTTATTCATACTTCTTTGCATGAAAATAAAATTAAAAATTAAATTCATATAGTATCTCAGCGGGTTAAGCGTGCCTCTAGTTCAGCATGGTGATAAGTTCGTGGCTGGTGCTGGCGCCGGTGTGACCGCGGTGACCCTAACTTACCCCCTGGATACAATAAGAGCTCGTCTGGCGTTCCAAGTGACCGGCGAGCACAGGTACAACGGCATCGTAGACGCCGCTACAACCATATTTAAGACGGTGAGCCTCCTATGCTATTACGTCTTATTATTATTATTTTTTTTTGTTTGGACCAACATCAAGATTTTTTTATTCGTCAAATACATAGTTGTTAGATGTCATACAGATATAAAAGATTTTACTGATATTTTTTAAGCTCGTATAATAATGTTTTTATATATTGAGATCGTTGGTTATTGTTAAAAACAAAAGTCATGTCTATTTTATATATGGCAATAATAATCTTTTTATATGTTAGAAACAATATTTTAGTTTCTTTTCTCTAATTACTAATACATATTAAAGTTGTATATCCCGTGGTCCAGCCGGGGATGGAACGTAAGCTAGTGTTGCCTGTACTAAATATACAACACATTATATTCCAGGAGGGCGGTATACTAGCTCTATACCGTGGTTTCGTTCCCACTATGGTCGGCATGGTTCCGTACGCTGGTTTCAGTTTCTACTGCTTCGAGTCCCTCAAATTCCTCTGCATGAAGTATCTACCGAGTTCACTTTGTAAGAAGTGTGACAGAAACACTGGTAAATTTTGTTTTAATTTATTTTTATTTTCTTAACACTAAATTAGTGTTGATAAATAACTTTAGTGATGTTCTCATTTGATATTTTGCCTAAATAAAAGCAACTTCACTATTCAAACACTATATACCGTGCAAACATGCAATATTTCTTTATAATTAACAGTATACAAAAAAAGGTACAAAATTCCTTGATCTATAAACCAAACGTGTTGACGAATGTCTGTATATATAATTTATATCATATATTATTTTCCACCAAAGGCGGTTTGGTCCTAACTATTCCGGGTAAACTGGTGTGTGGTGGTCTGGCCGGGGCCGTCGCTCAGTCCGTCTCCTACCCCCTGGACGTCACCAGGAGAAGGATGCAGCTAGCCCACATGACACCAGACACCGCCAAGTTTGGGTGAGATACACACACACGCATATACATACATACACACACACACACACATGAATATATATTAACACACACACACACACATGAATATATATTAACACACACACACACACACATGAATATATATTAACACACACACACACACACACAAGCAATTGTAACTATAAGAACACTAGCTTATAATAAATGCTATTTCTACAACTTGAGAGATAAATATGTAAAATACACTTTTAATATGTTGTCTGGTAAAGTGCACTGTTAAAAGTAATTATTCTATTCGATTAATTTTAATTCTTTCTAATTTTCCTGGACTGTAAATATATTCGGGGATAAATAACTTTCCTATTTCTTCTAACAAACACATCTAACCTTTTTATATTTTTTATATACATATTATGTGATAACAATAATCTTTTTATTGCATATTATTTGCACTGGTGTTGGCAACACCAACAGAAGGTCGGTACTAACTTTTTAATTTTTATGTATTTTTACTTTAATTATTATTATAATGGCTATGTTATATAATCTTCATTAAGTTTTAAACTGTTCTATATTTAATTTAATTATTTTTAATAACTACAGATACTTATTAAATAATATTTATTTTTTACTGGCTCCTATAGTTTTTATATATCAAAAGTAGAAATAGAACGATTTGCTTTGGATAAACATTCGCTCTAAATTATATATAATTAAAATTTCTTTTACTAACTCCAGAACGGGCATGATTAAGACCCTGACTCTCATTTACCGTGAGAACGGTATAGTGAAGGGCTTGTATCGAGGGATGACAGTTAACTACATCCGCGCCATACCGATGGTGGCGACATCTTTCTCCACGTACGAGCTGATGAAGCAGTTACTCCACCTCGATACTGGCATGAAAATATCATAACCACCGTAACAGTATTATAGTTTATTTCGTAGTGAAGTTTTCATCACTAATTTATTTATTATCTGTTCATGTCCCGCTCTATATTGTCTCTGGGTTAGGAGGGTATTGTTATTTTAAGGTTAAAATGTTTATGTTCACGCCTAGGATGGGGTCTAAAGTATAAAATTTTCTCGTCGATGCACAAGATATTGTTTAATATGTCAAATTATTGCATATGAGTTAATATAGTGGTAAGTGGAAGCTACTGTCTGTTTTGTATATTTTGATTTATTTTTATATGATGTTCGTGGACCATGTGTGAACAGACAAATAAACATATTTTTGGGATAGTAATAAAAATCTATTATTTTTATATGAATGTGTGTCGGCTCTCTGTATATTTGAATTATATTTAGTATAGTCATATACATATTGGAATCCCCCGGCGTTACATAATTCGGTTATTTAAATGTTGACTGCCTTCTTTTGGTGAACAAAATGTTTACATGTATAGATACAGTGACATAGAGCTCTTAACTCAAATTGTTTACAGTAACGTGGTAACCTAGCACAGACGAGACTAATGTTTTTATATATACTGATAGAGCAGACCAATTTTTTTTCCAACATAGACGCTTCTTTGAGTAACGGATTTAATGTTCCTCATTCAACTTCATTATTCAAATACTTTCAGTACTTTCATTGATGTTATTGTTCAGTTTGTGACCTTTTAACCAACCTTAGAAAATGTTTTTTATTTTTTCCAACGACGACCGTTGGATACTTATTAATTGACCTTATCATCTGTATTTCGTTTATCGAAGCTCACCAAACAGTTTAAGTTATCATGCCATCAGAAAGCTCTTAAAATTATTTTAAAGTATCCCATAATATAATTAGATAAAATACAATATAATAGAATATATATTATTACATTTTATAATAAAAATAAACATTAATTCGTTTTTTATTTCTGTCATTGTTGTTTCTACGTTAATTCACATCCCAATTTTTTACTTTACGGAGAACTTTTAGGTACATAACTTATTTTAAGACTATTGATAATGTATCGGTCCTAATACTATTATTTAGTGTATATATGAGAGATAAATTTTGTGCAATTTATTTATACATTATTGATGCATAAAAAACTCGAGTTATAGGTTAAATTTAATATTCTGATCGCTCTATCAAACAGCAAGTAACCTGGTTTCCGAACAATCGGTTCAACTTATCAGTAAAGGAACAGAATCATCTTTAATAAAACATTTTCATTTATAATTAATTTTATTTATTAACTATTTCCTATTAACGGGCATAGTACAGAGTTGAGAGACTGAACCGTGTTATTCATTATCAGTTTTTTCTTCAGTATTGCATAATGTTATTAATTTTAACTTTGGATATATCCATATAATTTAAAATATACGTATATCTAATGCAATATTAATCGCAGTCGAGTTTATCTCACACAACACTCCATATAAAAGGCTCTTCACACTCGCCTCCGTCTCGAACGTCGTGTTATGACTACGCGATTGCCGGGAAAGCCTTAATTAGACCGAGCTTCGATTGAATGAAATAAAAAGCTCAAGCGGAAATCAACTTCGTAAATCAAAGCCTACTTCAACCATTTCATACAAGGGAAGCTCGTTTTTAAACATATTTTTTTTTGTGTTTTTCTTTTTATTCTAAGTTTATCCGTTTACCTAACTTACATACTTAATACTTAACGAAACGTGTGGCTTCTGATGTCATTGGTGGGTACTCTATTACTGACACGCGTTCTCTCAGTGCACAATACAAAACGAATCATATACAAAAGCTGTCAGAGCGACCCGAGTCGCCGACTTCATTGAATGCATGGAACCATTGTCGATTGAATGTTTTGATAAGAAAAATAATTTACTAACTCATAACCGAAATACAAAACAATGCTGTGACGAAACGCAACGCTCGTCAGACCGTTCAATATTTAGAGACTGTTATGATAATTACTGCCATTTTATTTATAACATTCACCCAAACTAATATAGATGATTTGTAAGGAAAATATTAAAGCTCAGCTCTTGTGAGACAATTTATTCCATGTTAGACAGGTACTGTGGCACAAGAAGAGAATAAGGACAAGTAAACCTCGAAATGCATCCCCGGACATTCCATGGCAGAATAGTTAGTCTCGGCTCGAATGCGTGTAGTAGTTTACGTGACTTGGTCATATTTTTTTTCACCATTCTGCCATAAAGGTAAATGCATACTATTGTTACAAGGAACGTACAATCGTTAGACCATTGGTACCGTTGTGCAGTCCGAGCAAGTAAAAGCAGACTAAAACAATCTAAAAAAAAAAAATATTTAATAGATCAATTTAAAACTATTAAAATGTATAAAATGGGAATTTACAGATTTTGATCTAAATAACTGTGACGTGAGCATCGGACGCTAGCCGTGACGCTCTCCGTCACCGGGGATTCGTTATGGTGGTATGTCCATGGCCTCCGCGGACGGTGGACTCGGCGAAATAAAACTACCTTCATAGCAAATGTACGGCGTTTAATGAGGTCTAAGTGTCTCCGATACATCGACTTGACTTACAGACAGGGGCTCGGCCGCCTCGATGAACATACCAGCATAAACAGCGCGGACCGCCGTCACGTTAAATCCAACCTATTCGCATTGAAATAGGGTTCGATTTAACATAACGGGACGATGTCGGGGCAAGAACCTAGTTGAAGTGATCGGCCGCCCGCCTTATGAATCATATTGTGTTACAAAAACAGGAAGTCAAATTAAACTTGCGTATTCGGATCCAGTGCGCGTTTTTTATTAGTTTAAACCGCGCGCGGCGGGGGCGAGCCGTCTAAAACAATAAAAAGAGCGCAGGTGATCCGAAGACATCAGTTTAATTCAGCTGAACACTCGCGGTCGTCTTGTATATCATAAAGTAAACGGTATTTGTCCCGCTCAGACAGATACATTGACGTGGTCGATATAATCACCTCAGTACGAAACCGAACCTTAGTGCGAGTCAAATAAGATTCACATTACATTCACACGGACGAGATCCCGAACAAGTTGAATGAGTTCATACTGAGTCCGTCGCCGCATCCGCCTGTTACAAGCTATGTACAAGGACGCTGCTCAGGATCGTCCTTACAGAGTAACTATTACAGTAAAAACTGGTGTAAATTTGATAGGAGAAATATAATGATGTCGAGCCAGTGCCGTCCCCCGCTGGAGACGTGTGACGGTGTAAAGGGCAGGTGTTTCTTGGGCGGGCGGCTTGGCGATGGGCGGGCGGCGCTCCCACTTCGTTGTCCCCTCCGCTGACGGAATACAATCAAACATTTAGTTTACGCTTACTTAACCATGTTTAGTATGCAATGGGACCTTATTACTATGAGTCCACGGTTGTTCAACCGTCTCTCACCAGGCTGCATCTCATCAAGCCTGATATATGATGATGTAGTTACATTTCTGTTGCCGTCAAAGCGGTAAATATAAGCAAAAACTATCAACAATCAATTTTATAGCATACTTGAAACGTAATGCTTGTTTGCTTTCCACTTTCTGTGTTTCATATATAGTACATACGTATATACTAACTTTTCTACATGAAATAATCCGGCGTCCGCCGCGTAACATGCGGCTCGCCGCGTCGAGGCGCCGGGTCGAACTGAAGGCTGTAACAAGAATTACATACACATACATACAACATGTCCAGTGAACCCGCGACGCTCAGCGCGGAGCACACAGGTCATAAAACTTCACAATCCATGTGCTGGTGACGCGCCATGCCACAGGGCTGGCCGTCTGTCATCACTTTGCGCTTCTAATCATCCCGCGTTACATATCACGTCATCGTCGGTTCGTATCAATCAATTATACTTACAATGAATACTTGAGCGCATCATCCAATTCCATTATGGCAGCTTGGTTACCACATCTGGAAATAATATATATGTATTTAAAAATTGCTAATAGTGTATATCATCATCATCATCATCATCATCAGCCGATAGGAGCCCACTGCTGAGCAACGACTCTTCTCGCATGGATAAGGTTAGACTCGGAAAAGATAGGATAAGAGAGAGGCGGGCCTTTAACACCCGGGCCACCACGACTTCATGGTGTATATATACATATATTATTCATCGTCTTTGTTCTATGGATTAGTAGTAATATATACAAAACGACCCCCCTTGCTGATAACAACTTGTAACTATTAAAAGCTATGTCGGCATACACAGCACACACATAATCAAAACTGTTGATTTTTTATAAAGATTAGGTTTTCAAACACACGGATGATATCTTTATTGCACTTAATGCAAGCCAAATAACAAAACGACGAGAGATACAGTCGATATAAATTCAACAATCTGCTTTAAATCAAACTGTCTCTCGTCTCGTCGTCTCATAGAGTCTCTAGGACGAGGGACAAAAAATACAATTATATCCCTTATATAAACATAAATAGTAATTTATGTTTATATAAGGGATATAACAGCAAACGAATGTTTTCTAGAAGCAACGTGCGCCAGAGCTGCCTCGGAGTACTTGTGCAAGTTATATCCGGCCTACCTTCCTTCTGTAATAGTCTTAACAAACGTTTATACTGAAAACTGATACATTGGAATTATACCAATTGTATGTGAACCAGAATATTAGCTAAATATAATAAGCAAGCCGTCGGTCGCCCGGGGAGGGGGAGGGGGAGGGGGACAGATTCAAACAAAATCTGTAATTTGTATGAAGAAATAAGCATTTTTTTTCGCACATATATATGGTGATAATTTTCAAACGATTTTTATGAACAATTAACCCTGAGAGCATTGGAGAGCATTCGAAGACATGTTATTTTTTTTTTCGCAGCATGTGATCAAATAATATTTTTTTTACAAATCATACAGCTCAAGTTTTAACTAATTGTAAATTCTTGTGTATATATTAAGGCTTAAATTTATTGGTATTGAAATTTCAAGATTATACCGTTCACTTCTGAGGCTCGTTAATGTATCTAGTAGTGTTGGCAAATATAATAGAGCTCTGTTAATATCATAAAGCGGTCATGTCCCCGCACTATTTTCAAGACTTTTATATCATGATATGTATGTACCTGTAGCAGTAATTGGGTGCTGAGAATATAGTGACCACATTTCTATCGTGACACCAATTGTACCCCTCCATCACCAGCTGATGGGCTCGGGACACCAAGGTCAGGCCGTTGCTGTGATTGAAGGTCTCCGAGATGTCCTGACCGAAGGTATAGCCAGCACCACGTGGGGATATACCCCAACCGCCTCTGTAAATGATAAAACCGTTAATCAACAAACGACAGATTAAAAAAAAAACAAATATATCAATTAGGATTTAGTACACTATATTTCTTTTGTTACAGTTAAAGACAAAATAAAATTTCACCAAGAAAGGTGTCCAGATATTAAATGATTATGTATTTTCTATGTAATATAACAAAGTATTAAAAAACAGAACGACTGACGCACATATGACAGAACATCTCATCTTTAATAGGAACCTCCCTCTTTAAACATTAATAACATAGAATAGTGCTAGAGATATGATGTCCCTCAAACCAACAACAATAAGTCCTTATTGGATAGATCAATTCTCTTAATACGTTTATATCAAGTCCTAACAAGTAATTCATTATTATTTCCTACATCTGTCATTACTTTATAGAAATTAATAAAAATATTTTTTTTAAAGAAATATATTAAAAATTTCTATACATACCATAATAGATTAATGTATCAGCCTAGCAACACTTAATGATTCGCTTGCCGTTATACATTATTATTGATTGCTTAGTATAAGATTAATTAAAATATAATGAGGAACATGTCGGGGAATTTTATTAGTTATCTCACTAAACCTACCGAGAAGGGATTTCCAGTTATATATCTTGGAAATCAGTAAGATATAACGTGAACTCATAATATAACTATTGACATTAACTTAACTTTAAAGTTAAATAAAAAATGTATCCCATACATAAGGGCTATTTGTTATTATATAGTCTTCCAAGTGAATCATATTTCCACACAAGCAAATCTATACAATTAATTTAACATTATATTTAATGCAATATATATAGTAATTAATGTTCTCTTCGATTGTAATATTTCACTGATGGCTGTGTACACTGTTTTTATATCTCAATAGTGTTTTCAATATATACTGATCACTATTAGTTTAAAATCGATATAAATCATATGAACGCTATTTTATACTAATTTTATGTATGTGTGTATATGTGTGTATGTATATATATGTGTGTGCGTGTGTGTATGTGTGTGTGTTACATTTCTCACCTATCATCGGGATCACTCCAGAGTAGGTCACACATGGGTCCCTCGTGTGGTACTTCCTGCACGCGGTCCAAAGCCCTAATGTGATCCAAGGTGTCTATAGACGGACTCAGGCCTCCGTGGAGACAGAAGATCTGACCATCGACGAGGGCCGTCAGCGGCAGGAAGTCGAAAAGATCCGTGAAATGCTTCCACACGGACGCGTTGCCGTATTTACGTAGACACTCGTCGTAGAAGCCGTAAACCTGAGTTATCTGACGTGACTCGTGGTTGCCGCGGAGGATTGTTATTCTCTCCCGATATCTGACCTGCGAGTTATTTATTATTGATTATATAGAATTATAACTTTATAATCATTAATGCGATTAACTAGATTACGAAGATCTGAACGGATATCTTTACGTTTTGGTCTACATTACGATGACCTTGAAACGATACAATCTTAAAAAACATTTAGAATGTAAAAAACAAACTATACACATATTAAAAATTACAACTTCGGTCGAAATCTCAGATATATTTTTAAACCCATTTTTCACACTTTTAAAATTTACCTATAGTAATACAATACAAGGTTATTACCTATAGAAATGCAATGGAGATGGAAAATTTCTTCGTTATCTGATCAGTGTTACGACAAAAATGTATTCTTTCAAACCATTATTTACTTTTATTATATACCAATATTATATGTACTGATACTCTGTATACGAATAAAGATTATATATAAACTATATGTGGACATTAATATACTATACACATTATAAAAACAAAGTGTATGTCTGTTTGTTTCAAGGCTGTATTGCAGCATCCATCTTTATAGTATTTGGTAGATAGATAAACTTCCTGAAGCATAAGTCATAATTTTCCCTTCATAGTAAATAAACCTGATTCCAATCCTCGCCGTCTTCTTATTCAGTATTCGCGAATCGGTAAATCGATATCACTATTTTGGTACGAATCGATGGAAAAATTTTATCATCCGATGTCTTAATCGACTAGCGAGGATTTTTAAAATGCGGGTAGTTTGGGGTAACATGTTAGATTGTCATTAAAATTTTATTCGAATACTTCTCATTAATGTCACACGCAATATTATTTGTCTCCTAACGATTGCTCCTATTTCTCCTCTTCCTATATATTTCCTCCTATTTCTTCTCTCTAAGCAATTAATATATAAACTTTATTACGGAATGTAAAATCAAATTACAAAACCGATGGCCGGGTATGCTTTGTATTATTAATTCATAGCCAATCGATCTATCGCTTCCATTTCTATGACATTTACAATAAACAAATTACTGTCAGAGCTAAGTATGCCTACCACGAGTTTTGCATCTAAACACAACAAACGAATCGTTTCGCGTTTGTCATTACGTAATCTGCGTTAATACTATCGTATGGGAAACTACGTCTTCGCCGATTCACGATGCAAACGCGGGGTAACACCGATGTTAAAAAAATCATTTTCGATTCTATCAACATTTCTCAATAGGACAATGTTAACCGACTTTAAATGAAATACGGGTTTTGTTTTATCCATGCCATCTTTGTTGCAATTACAATACTACTATTTCTACAAATATGTGTTAAGGATATTTACGTAAACTATAAGAATGCATTTTGAACAATAAACAGTTCAACAAAAATCGTCTTAATAATCTTTTTCTTTATAAATCTTTGAAACGAATTGCAACAAAGAAATATTTTTTTACGCTACTATGGAACAATAAAAAAAAAGAACGAATACTTTTATATTGTTAGCATATAACGCATACAAATTAGAACGCTTTTTTTCAGACGAAAATTCTCGTATGAGGTAAAATAATACAAAATCCTACTACAAATCCTATCAAGCCAAAGTAATAATCACTTAATCTATACACAAGGTCGCGTTCTTTAAATTCAATTAAACTTTAATATGTAAATGTAATAAATTCTTATTATGAAGGTTGCAATAAATGTTCACTTTAAAAGCATTCACTGTCCATAATTTTGCAAATTTTATATATCATATTTATATACTATAAGACAATTTTATAAAAAAAATAATTTAAATCCTTATAAAAATTTACTTCAATAAAGGATATTATTATCAATATATATCACCCTACCTCACTTGCCTTCATTGTTACACCTGATCTAGTACACAGTGGTGTACAATATTGTATTAGGTACACACGTAGCCCCACAAACTACAATCCAATATAGGACACATTAAAATACTTACCAACCTACATTGAATACAACACTGTGATAGACAAAAAAAATCAACCTTTTTGGTGTAATACAAAGTAAAATGAGGTTTACAAAAAAAAAACAACGTCAATATTTAAACACCAAAAGGGACAAAAAATAAATTTTTATATATTGTTAATGTTAATAAAACTATTTTTTAAAATAATCAAGTTAACATAGAGATGAAACAAAAACGAAATTGACTTATAATAAATCTAATTATAATATACTCAAAATAAATAATCAAAGTGACATTATACTAACTCAAGTCAGGATGACACGAGGAGAAAGATAAGATTAAAACAACTACAGCCGAGAGTTGAGACAACTACGGCCGTGTGACAAAATATATGCTTGGTAGGAATATCACATGTTACGAAAGAACGTATGAAGAAAATTATATATATATATATATATTATAATAATAACGTCCGACCTATTATGTTATATCCAGCACAAGCTCAATGGATACCGTGCATCATTAAATAAACCTCTTACGTAACATCCACGTATTACGTAACAGGCTTCCGAGAGGCTTTAGGTGTCACAATAAACACACACAACATACATACTTACATAATGACATACAAAGTCAATGTAAAACGATTTTACAATAACTCTATTGTTATGGCTAATAAGGGCGGATTCGTGGCATCCATCTTACAGTAAATTTTGTCACAAACATACTGACATAATATGTTAAATTAAATTATATTGGAATACACTCAACTTTGATCCGTTATGTTCTAAATACTAAGGTAACTGTTTATAAGTTTTCATACGTTTTAACATCTGAATGGTTCGCTGTACCGATTACGATGAAATTTACTTATAAAACTGATCGCAAATAGGAAAACTGATCACAAATGGCTGAGTAACAACCTACATCTACGCCGCTGTCGAACACTCTAACATTTTATACATTCAAACAAATAACATATAAAGATAAAATACTTTATTATACTCAAAGACAGTTTACTCAAACCATAATTTTACGCATATAATATAGTTGAAAGATTTCAGCTGAACAAATTATAAGACGAGTAAAAAAAAAGCTAATATATATATATATATATATAATAAGTACATACCTTAAGCGCTACAAGCAACGTGACTGTCTCAACACTGTAGTAGCCACGGTCAACATAGTCGCCCATGAACAGGTAGTTGGTGTCCGGTGATCTTCCACCTATACGGAACAGTTCCATCAGGTCGTGGAACTGGCCGTGAACGTCCCCACATACCGTCACTGGACAGTTCACCTCTTGGACGTTAGACTCTTTGGTCAGGATCTCTTCTGCCTGGAAATAAGAATTACATCATATATACAAACACATATATATATATATATAAGTATTATAATCAAATTAAATCATCTCGATATACAACCTTCAAAGTGTAAATGTTAAAAAAATATATTCATACAAATACAAAAGCAACTAATATATTTATCAAATTAATAAAAGAATTTTTATTACAAAAAAAAATATATAAATAATCATAATGAGGTTATATATGTGCTTATGTATATAACAATACGAACAGACGATAATTATTTTAACTATTCAATATATATAACCTTATAACAAATCAACTCAATGTGATTAACACTTGGTTGATTACAAGTACGAAAATATTTTAAATCTAGCACAAATTGTGTTCGAAATAGTCGAAAATGTTTTATATAGCGGTCAAATACATCGCGGTCAGACCGATCACAAACTATCGTGATTTTAACGTGAAAACCAAATCATGTTATAACAACATTTAGTTTGAAACATTACATTGAGGCTAATTTGAGTAATGAGCATTACTCTGCGGGATCAATGCTCCGTATTAAGATTACTAACATATAAAACAATAACGATAGCAATAAAAAAAAACTATCATTACAAAAAATACACATTACATGTCGGTATAGACCTAGTGCTTATGTAATCGAGAATCAATGTATGACTGAAATTTTATTTTTATTATCAACTAGCACTGAAACGTCTCGTCATGTCAAAGACATCATAACGATTCTACATTAATACCGACCACTGATATAATAAAGGCCTTCGTTCTAACCAATACAACAAATTAACACAAACATAATATCACGTTACTTCGTAATTATAATATATTTATTTCACTTTATTATTGAATAACCCTGGGGCGTTTCTCATTTCAGAAAATAATACGAGCACTTAAATTTTTGGAAAAACATAAGCAATTTATATTCCATATAATGAAGGCATTCATTGACAGGACTGTATACTAGATGGGAAACGTGTGAAGCAACGGCTAAACACAGTACAAGAGTAAGTGTAGTGATTCTAAAAATTAATCTCGCTACATGTATATTATTAATCAACATTGTTGTATCTAAAGCTGGCTATAAACTGTTCGTTAGTCTTCCACGCAAAACCTCATCCCGGCAACATAAAAAGGAATCAGTATATTGTATATATATCTCTACACAGATAACCTGCGGTATACAAATACAATATGTTGTTTATTTACTTCATACCTTATAAACGTATAATGTATTTTTTTAATCAAATAGTATTTAAAAATTTCATCACGAAAATTTCTTACCAATAGTGTCATTGTTAAATAGCTTTTAGGATCGTCATTTTTTCGTAACAAATTGTTTCGCTACATCCTCTGATAAAAATTAAAAAAAAAAATGTTAATGAGGGCGTATGAACCTAATTATCGCGATTACTTTATATATATATATAAATGTACGTATATATTTATTATATGTAAACTGTATAAACAATTGTATTTTGATGGATGGGGTCATTGTAAAAGTTGATGTTGGACACTCATAATAACCTGGTTATTCTGCTGTGGAGCTAAAGGCAATCCTTAACCTAGGAAGTGCACTTAGGCGCCTGAAGCGAGAGAGCGTCATTGAATCGAGTGACTTTAGGCTGAAAACGCATTTTTCTTGCTAACGTTCATGCAAAATAGGTATTTGTATACATAGTGTCAACCCCAATTTGAACAATGGCTGACAATTAAACCTCCATTAAACGTACAACATTTTTAATTTATTTAATCTACATTATACTGAAATGACATCTAATTGTTGAAATTAACCATTAAAATTTATATACTTTGGCATAACAAAACACACCAAAATTTTATAGTACAAAAATTTATTAGTTAATAAAAATAAATTTCCTTGATAATGATGCTTTAATCATATATATAAAAAAAAAAACATGAATCTATCACTTTTATGTATAAACACATGTCACTCTGCCGATGTACAACATTAAGTAAAAAAAAAAACACAAAACTATAGCTGACTAAAAGTCTATTAATAAATGCCCAACCAAACAAATCTATAAAAAGAAATTTCATTAAAAAATACTTTCAAACAATATATTTTTAATACTGAATATATATTCAACAAAAAAAAACACTGATAAAATTACAGAGGATATTATAATTGCCACTGGCAATACATAAAGAGGAAATTCAAATTACTTACCAACAGAGGCAGTGCCATAGTCAATAAATCAAATAGATTAAAAGATGGGAGCACATTAAATTCACTTTCCAGTTATTCATACTTGTAAAAAAACAGATTTATAATAGAAATTCAAGGCAAATATTCCTTGGGAATATTTTTTCTAAATATAAAAAAAAAAAAACAAGATGCAAACACCCTGGGTAACAAACAACTTGTCATCAGTAACTATGCTGTATAATTCTTTTTTTGAAAAAAACCAGCGTGAAGGCACAAAAATGCTTATTTTTTTTAAATTTTAATATAAAATACAGTGAAAATATTGAATCATATTAAAACATGTTAGATAAAATTTAATTTTGTAATTATTTAACACGTCTCAACATTTAATTATCTTTTATATAAAAAGCATTTGTTATTAGATTTAGTGACCATGGTAACTAAGAAAATTTATTAACAGGGAAACATTGTACTCATTCAAATTTGGAATTCTAATAAATCCTAAATCAATAACTATAGTTAAATGTATGTAGCCATACTAGAATTAAAAAAATGTATACAATTATTGCTTTGAATATATATCAAATATTATTATAGACATCAATAAAAGGTCAATGTGATATTTATATAAACACTTCTAATGAAAGACTTACACTTGTATAGATCTATACTGGTAATATTAGTCTTATAGTATTAAAAACTAACATTTATTACACAGAAATTGATTTTAATGTTCTGATGATACATATTCACCTGTGAGTTCCTTACCAACAGTCACTCAAAGGTGGGATTATTGTTAAACATTGAATAAATAGTCAGTAATCTTATCAACAGCAAGCTCCTATATATATGTATATATATATATTTATATATATATACATATGATAAAATTATATACTTGATTCCAGTTTAGTGTCGGTTTATTAATGCATGGATAAAAAACAAGTTTAGATCAGAAGTGTAATTGTTAGCATTTCCGCAGCTTCTATAAATATCTCATTCAGTTCGGTCTATTGACTTACGCGAATTAGGATATACCTGGGTGTGGTATTCAGGTACACCAGACGTAATGTTAGATATCCCGTCGGAATATTAAAACTATTATCTATCAAATAGACTACCACACGATATATACGCATACTCTTTCTTCACTAAGTACCTATATGATTCATTCAACATCGATACAACATCGTACCAACCTAACTTACGATGGACTTGATAAAAATAAACACCCAAAGTTATTTTATGAGCAAAATAAAATATCAAAAGCATAATTACCTTTTCGCATAACGTTTTCACTTGGTTTTCTGTCAATTGCTTGCATTCGTTTAGCTGTTCTATCCATTGATCCAGTTCCTTTAATGACGCCTTGTCCTCCATACTTTGTGTCTGTGAAATTAACGCACTACACGTTAACTTGATTTTAAGATATCTTTATCGTTTTAATGTACACAAAACCATGCGAATTTTGTATTTTACACTGTGCCTAGAAATACTGACTATGGCAGACACTTACAAAATGGCGTAGGTACCAATTGCGTGACGTCAATTTGCTTCAAAAGACCGATGATGTCCCCCAAGCGGAATACAAAGACACTACGACATGATGCCCAATAATGATGCATTCAGCAGCAATACAAAATTTATATTTATATTTAACAGAATCTCTATTTTATTTTATAATATGATGTAATTCCTTAATATTAAGAAGATTACTACTAATTAAAAACAATTATTCATAATATATTTTAAGTATTTTACAATCTCTCCAGTTACACAATCTCGAGATTTTCCAGTAGGCAACTCTTAAACTAGTTTTAATGTTTTAACGGCTTCTGATGTCTTTGTTATATGATTTGCCAAAAAAAAAAAACAAATATTTTTTGGGTTTTCTACATTTTTAGCAATAGTTTACTACTTGATGTAAAAAATCTATTACGTACTTTTAAATTATCTGATGGCATTATTTTTGCCTTCATAATGGATTGCGTCGTTTCTACGTTGAAATCCATATTTATAAATAAAATACAATAAATATGTATCTTCAATAAATTTAGTAAATTATTGGGAACGTCAAACTTAAAAATAACACCTTCTAATTTATAAAAAAAATATGACAGACGACACTTTTTTATCAAGTTATTTTTTACATATATATGGCGTATAAAGAAAAATATAAATTATTTTATTCTTTATATCAAAGCAATTTATTATTTTATAAAAACATATTTATTCCATCTAAATTTTCCTTGTCATATCAATAAATTTAATAATTTGTTCATTTATATGTTTCATACAATTTAATTAAAAAAACATGGAAATATTTAATTTAGAAAATTATTGAAATCTGTGATTTTTTTTTAAACTTTAAGTTTTAAGAATAATATTTGTTAAAGTATTACGAAATTCATTCAATCATTCATTTCATTCAATCGTTCTTGTGACTTCACCGGTAGCCAAGGACTAGCTTGTCACCTTCTTTTACTTCGGCTGGGTCTAGGAGTAACCGTGCTGTTGGTGTAACAGTTATCAAAATGACCGAAACTTTAAAATTAAGGGGTACCCTTTGTGGGCACAATGGGTGGGTTACTCAGATTGCCACAAATCCTAAATATCCTGAGATGATTTTGTCTTCATCACGAGGTACGTTTTAAATTGCATTTTTATAACATGCGAGCCTAATATTTATCCGAAGGCATCACTATATTTACTCCTATGTATGGTGTAATTTACAACCTAATTACTGTAAATTATTGTTAGATTTCAATTTATGCTAATATTTGTATACTTAAATGAATGATGAACAAACTTTTTGCCACGCGATTCCTGAGCGGCAAGCGGATATGGGGCTGATGTTTTGCCTTGTCATACTATTAGAGTGTCGTATACACATGACGCTATAATCCTCCTTAAACCTATTTCAGACAAAACTCTTATTGTATGGAAGTTGACCCGTGACGAAACTAACTACGGTGTACCGCAGAAGCGTCTGTACGGCCACTCTCACTTCATCTCTGACGTGGTTCTCTCCAGTGACGGAAACTACGCCCTCTCTGGTTCATGGGACAAAACACTCCGCCTCTGGGATCTCGCCGCTGGCAAGACCACTAGGCGTTTCGAAGACCATACTAAGGTGTGACGGATCTCTATTTTGTTAGTGTTAGTGCCGATGCGCGGCAGAAGACATAGTCTTAGAGCCTTTGCGAGGCAGAAGATTTCTAGTGATTGTTTGGAAGGTTGAGTGTTGTGCCTTTGCGAGGCAGAAGATTTGTCTCCATGTAACAGAAATTCCCGTAAGTAAATTGGTCTGAACTGAAGTCCATTACTTATGGTTGGTTATCTGTACACTTACAATTAAAATTACACGAGATATAATATCTTATGTATAAAAATTATTAACCTAAACTCACTCCAACCAGGATGTGCTCTCAGTTGCATTCTCAGTCGACAATCGTCAGATCGTCTCAGGTTCCCGGGACAAGACCATTAAGTTATGGAACACATTGGCTGAATGCAAATACACCATCCAAGATGATGGCCACAGCGACTGGGTGTCATGTGTTCGGTTTTCACCTAACCATGCTAACCCCATCATTGTGTCTGCTGGCTGGGATCGTGCTGTTAAGGTACAAATATATTTTCCAACATTAACTTAAAATATCACAATATCCTCTATATGACATAACTCAATATGTTAAATCACATAATTCCTATAATATTACAATGTTGAACTTGTTCACGTTGTTGTTACGTTTGTATATGTCGATATAAGTAATCTATTACATTATGGACATCAATGTTTAGTACCTTCCTAATGTTTATATTGTAACTGATGATAAACAGTGTAACAATATTATTATAGGTCTGGCACTTGACTAACTGCAAGTTGAAGATCAACCACCGTGGTCACTCTGGCTACTTGAACACAGTAACCGTGTCTCCTGACGGATCTCTGTGTGCATCTGGCGGTAAGGACATGAAGGCTATGCTGTGGGATTTGAACGACGGCAAACACTTGCACACTCTGGACCACAATGATATCATCACAGCTCTGTGCTTCTCACCGAACAGATACTGGCTTTGTGCTGCATTCGGTCCATCTATCAGGATTTGGGTAAGTTGGAAAAGATTTCTATTACAAATACATCAATCAATGACATTCTTAGTTAATTAAGTCCTTAAGAATTTATTGTTCTTGTCGGCTAGATAAACTACTGATATCTATCTCTAGTACTTTCCTTTGTGAATAAAATAATAATTTAAATATACTTTCAGGATCTCGAAAGCAAGGAAATGGTTGAAGAGTTGAAACCTGATATCATCAACCAAAACCAGAACCCCAACCCTCCTCAATGCCTGTCATTGGCCTGGTCTACTGACGGACAAACCCTGTTTGCCGGTTACTCTGACAACATCATAAGAGTGTGGCAGGTTTCAGTCTCCGCACGATAAACGTCGTAAACATATAGTTTCATTTATTTTTGTCCTAGCTTGAAGTATAAAAATAAATGGAATTGAAAGACACCATTTTATTATTTATGATCTCCACTTAAGTTACCTTATTTTATATGCAGTTATGTATCTGCATAATCTCTGTATATATTAGTTTTATTATGTAAATAAAGCTGAGTGTTCAATTTATTTTCTAATTTATTTTGCATATCCAATGAATATTGGATATATCCTGTGTATCCGAGAGTTAACTACAAAACAGATTTAGTTACTATATAAGTTTAAAGTTCCAACTAAATATCAAATATCCTAACTTGAAATTGAAAGTGGAAAACAAAACCGAGTTTTAATCTATTATGAAATATATTTGCGTGAAGGGACTTGAAAATTTTAGACTGCTTGAGAAATGAAAAAAGTTAAAATCTGAAACGCTATATTATTATATTATAATAAAACAAAAGTATGTTCTCGATAAGCGGAAAAACTACTGCATCGATTATCAATCAATTATCACAACACGATAGCGTGATTCTCGAGGAAGGTTATTAATATATAATTTAACTTTTTATATTTACTTGTGTGTACATTAACGAAATTTGATGAAAATATCGGGAAAACATGAGCCGTCTGAGAGCTCCTGACGAAAACGCTGCTTAATAAAGTTTGAGATATAACAAAATAAAACATGATGGAATCGGGTATCTTATATAGGTCTACAGAGAGTCCGCGGTGGCATATGTCTATAGGATAACATACTATCTCCATTTTAAACTTTAAAAATTTGGCATTCCTAAAGCGTTTATTTCAAAGCTATTTACATAAATACGCTATCAAGTCTTATCAAAATAAATTACTTCGTTTTCAAGCCTACATCAGTATTTGTAAATAACTTTTTAAATAACTTAATCGGGCTTACCATTTCAAAGTTATAATATAAGTTCAATAATTCTCAAAATTAAATAATCTTTGTTATATTTTTTGTAGAGTCCGTTCAAAGCCGTGGTTGGTACCTAGTAGTGAATATAGAGCACACATTATACATATATACCACAAAATATTGCTCTTTCATATTCCCATAGTTATACTTGCATTTATAAAACAAAAAAAAAATTAACATGAAATAAGTTTTATTAAGTACAAACCTAATGCAGACTGCTAAAAAATATACATAACAGAACTGTTTATAGATTTAAAAGTTGTCTAAAATATAATTAAAGTTAACAAATATATTGGACATTTATAAGAAAAACTTGAAAAGAATTTAATGCTTCCTTTAACAAAGAAAATGTTTTAAGATGTTCCTACATAGATAAGTCTGAGAGAATTTTTAAAGAGGTAAGGTTGTATACACATATAAAAGATATATTCAGTCAGAATATTATAGAATATTTGATTTGATATTTAAACTACTGCATTTACGCGGCAAAATAAAAAGGATATTAAAGCAGTTTTATTTTCTATTATTATATTTTCTTTTTATAGCTAACATTAAATTATAAATATTTTTTTATTGAACATTAAAATAACTATAAGGATATATGAAATAAAAGATAGATATTTTTAAATAAAATAAATTATTTTATGAAAACAACCACCAGTATATAAAATTACTACATTCCAACATTCTTAGTTTAAATTTTTAAATAAATAGAACTCACAATCATTATAGGTTTTTCATAAAAATAAAACTTTTCTATTCTGAAACTAGAAACAATAGAATAATATTAATAAAAAAAATAAAAACCGTCATTGCTAATAAAAATATTCTTATTTTAAAATAACCCTAACCAAGCAACCAATAAAGTAATAACTTGGTATTTTTTATGTTTTTGAAACATTTAAAGGCTGTCCCAATTCATTTAATAGATGTGGACCATCATAGTGTATTTCCGGGCCATCACCTACTTTTGTGTATATCAAATATTGTAATTTATTTTCTTCCATTGGCTGTATTGGAAATGTTTCAAATGTATTTTCTTCCTCTGCCTTAGGAACATCTAAGCCTCTAACATAATCAGTATTAGAAGAAGGAAAAATATATTTGATCAGACTCAGAACTTCAGGTACATCTTTTTCTAATAAGAACAAACAAGCATTCGGTCCAGCATCGAAAGTGTAAGCAACTTTGGTTTCTTTACAGATTTCATTATATTTATGTATAACATCAATGATTTTATATGATACATTAGTCAAATAGTGAAAAGGTGGATATGAGTCCAGGCATACAGCATGAAACTGATTACTATCTTTCATGGTCAGTTCTGCAAATCTTTGGAAATCTTTTCCCTTGATTGCATTAATCATTTCATCTACACGTCTGGGCACACAATGTTCTACTCTGTACTTGAGTAACTCAGAAGACTCCACAGACCTCTTCATACCAATGCTGGAGCTTGTATGTTTTTTTTTGTCTGCAACAACAAGAACCAGCACTCTCATTTCAGGCCAGTGAGTTGATTGGACTATTTGTGACGCTGTGGAGTCACTTCCATCACACTTCCCACCGGCGTGCCACCTAACGAAACCGCCAAAAACACTTCTGCATGCACTGCCAGACCCCAATCTGGCTAGTTGACTTATATCAGATTCAATTTTATATAATTTCGCTAGAGCAGTTACTAAGCAAGCATATCCTGCTGCGGAAGATGCCAATCCAGCAGCAGTTGGAAAATTGTTTTCCGAACAAATTCGAACATTCCAGGACAAAAATTCTTTGTCAACAACTTTCTGTAAAGTTGCAATAGCTTTGATTTTATTTAAACAGGTCTGCAGACGTTTATTGTCAAATGAAGTCTTGATTCCATTCAAATACATTTCATTTTCTTCTATATCTGGCCTCGCACAAACTGAAGTTCTAGCACACATAACGTTTGTGTCCAAAGTGGCACTTATGGAATCATTTAACGGTAATATTAATTCTTCATCCCGTTTACCCCAGTATTTTATTACTGCTATGTTAACCGAGGCGGTTGCTGTTACTATAACACTCATTTTAATTTTAACAATTATTAGCTTTTAAAGTAACACAAGTAACTACGCCAAAACTTTTAATGATAATGAAAAAATTTAATGACCTCCCTTCGGTATCCGCAGCGAGACTGCGAAGAACAAACAGTGAACTTAGACTAGAGGTACCTAATAACTATATGCCGAAGCGCCAAGTATATAAGTTCAGTGTTTACTGTTCAGTTGCCATTTACCCAGTTAAATGAACAAAATGAGTGTAGGATAATGAAGTTATTTACTATCAGTATTAATTTTCTACATTAACAAATATGATAGAAAATGTTACTACATTCACTTACATTTTATTTCCGAAATTGGAGATTTTTATTCATATTCTAATCGTAAAACCAACTGAAATAAGTTCCTGTTATATTATTTTTATGTAATAGTGTGTACTCCATGTGGAATACGTGTTTTTTAGGGCTGTCCATGTAATGAAATTTGAAAATAACCATAATTGCTCAAGGACATCTGCGACGCAGGGGGTAATAAATAGCTGGTATGTTTGGTAAAGTGCGTACGTAGGTAGTAATTTTCAAAGCACTAAATATTTATGAAACATTACTAAAACTCAATAGTCTACATAGATAATGAATCGTCTATAAGATGATTTAATTATTATTTGTTTAATATTGAAGCAATTTTTTTTGTATTAAAAAATTACGACTTTTGTTTGTAATACGTATATATGAATGTGTATATTTTATATATAAGAATAAAAAAGTTTTTATTAAAAAAAATTACAACTCCATTTACCAGTATGTAATATATAGAGCTTCTTCCAGTAGTATAAAAAATACATTTACCACCAGTGTTGTCATTACTAGATAAGTTTTATTTTTTCTTACATGAAACACGGTTTTAGAACGCTGCCATTTTCGTTTTGTGGCACGGTTATAGCGGCAGTCTGAGTGAAATTATTCTTTAAAATTTAACAATTATTATTTATTTGTGGACTTAGTGTTTGAATTAGAGTATAAAGTGTTCGACTGCCAGTGAAAATCACACAGTTTATTACCACTAGTGGATTTTCTATCAAATAATTGTTGACTTCCTTGGGTGGAACGGGCAAGTACATCTTCTATCAATATTTCGCTAATTCTTAACCCAATGATTCACTTATTTAATCTCTGGGAGTCTTATTATTGTTATTAAAGATGTTCACGTTTTGAATAAATTTGAACTTTGTTTATTACATAGATCTTTCTTGTGCTTATTAATGAAATGGGCGTTGTGAAGTAAGGAGTTTCTTAATATCGTCATACGTTCAGTAATCGCTATTACTCGCAATGACGCGATATTAAATAGTAAAAATACATGTTAATCTCAGGCCTGGTAAGGTGTATAGATATTAGTAAGCTTAGTTGATCAAAATGGTTAATTATTTTTATTAATCTTGCATTTAAAGGCTCATTATTTCCGAGGCTTTTAATCCCATACCTTTGCTTTTACTACATATGTTAAAAAGTGTGAAGTATATAATAGGAGAAATATTATTTTTTTTATAAAGCCAGTGTTTATTTATATTTTAATAGAAAAATCAAATAAAATAAACACTATTATAATTTAATGTCAATATTTTTTATGTTAATGAATATTGTGATTTGTTATCTTTTCTAATTAAGCTATTGACCAATATCAATACATTTTCTGAAGCAATTTTTCTGTTAGTCAATTAATACTATTACTCAGTAGTGTTTCAAGTTTATTAAACATTGTACCTAAAAAGAGAGTAAACAAATTTCTTGAACAACCATTTTATTTATAATAATATTAAACATTTATTTTTTATAAGACTAGAGTTTTAGACAAAAATACTTGCAAGACACCCTACTTTACACTCTAACATCGATAATTTTCATTTACATCATAATATCCCTTTGTAAGATTTGAAACCACATTTTTTGTTTATCCTAAGACATTCGATTTTTTTTTTTAATTTTATCATCGAGTCAAAAAATTATATTATATTATGCATTCTACGAATAGTTATTTCCCATAACATTTATTAAAATATCCAAAATGTGTCACAAATTTATTTTATAAACCTATGTACTTTTTGACTAAAACATTAATAACAACAATTTGAATTTGTTTCCAATAATCAGTTTAAAGGAAAACTTTTTTTAGCAACTTATTTCCTTTCACTTATAAAACAGTCAAACCACAGTGAGTCACATGTAACCCTAAGTAATTGAATATTAATGCATTTGATTTATATTAAAACTATGTTAAGGGGAACCACCAGCCCCATTAAAATTAAGTCCATTTGTTTCACAATTTATAGTACTTTTTTTTATAATTTTGTAACAATATAATCTTTAATTAAGATAACTATTTCGATACTGACTTAAGATTAAATTTTTAAAATGTTTTACGAATACCATGATAAATTTGCCTTTAATATATACACATGCAATATACAGTGAGTTCATTTTTTATAGAATTCCATTTACTTGTAACTTTAAAAAAAAACTGTGTTACAAGCATAACATTACACCACCTTTTTAAGTCTGTTTTCTTTAATTCAATGCCATATTGGTTTTTAAATTTAATTATTATTATTTTTTTTTTTATGACAAGTATAATCTCTTTAATTTTTTTTAATAATTCAAACATTATATCTTTATTGAGGAGCTAAGAAGAGAAGTAAAATGGAGAAGGCAATGATATATGTACCTTTCATCCCATCAAGTAATTATTACCATATCCATAACCGGATATTTAATGTATTTTTAGTATCTATACTAATTGGCCTTCTCTATTATTCAATTCAATTGATACATCAATATTATTAAGTGATGTCATAATGTTATTTCCTTATGACTTTACGATGTGTTTGAGATCATTGTAGTCTAACAATACAAAAGTTGGCCTGTGTATAAGTTTTTGAGGCAATAATATATGTTTTTACTTTTATTAGAGATACATTATATTTTTGGTAATAACTCAGTCACATTTAATAGCAAAATGACATCATATAATGCATGCATAATACATATGTGACAAAGGTATTTGTAGTTAAGACATTACAATAAATTGATTCCAAGAGGGAATAGTTACTTCATATTTAACAGATTCCGGGTCTTAGTGATGTCGTTTGAAGTATATTGTGAAAATGGCCTGATGCAAATATATATATATATATATTTTTAATATGAATAGACTGTCTTCAGAAAAATATTGATTGTAGGTTCTGGTGCATATCATATAAAACATAGTTCATTTACTAAATCCTTCTCTTAGTCTTAGTTATGTCTTGAATTAGGTACATATGCCTAATTCAAGACATTTTCTTAATCAATGGTCGTTTAGTCTCATTTTATATAAAAAAAATCTTAATTAAAGGTTGTGTAAATATGTAAGGAATTCTTATGGGTAATTAGATCGTAAAGTTTATTTCACGTCAAAATGTGTACCATATGTGGTGACGAGTTTTTTAAAAATATTTTTAGTACGTTTATACTTTCATGAAACATATGACTTCATATTCGTGAATGAATTGTAACGTTTAGTCGACGGATGTGTTAAATTTATTCCCACCCACAGATATCGGTCGACGCTCACTGTTATCACTAATTAAAGAATGCTTACTTGTAGATGGTGCGTCGTTTTACACTAAATATTTAATTCGCGACTCCGATTACGTAATATTGTAAGACACGAGGATTAGGCTGTATATTAAAAACTGTTTACAGTCTGAGTTCATAAAAAAAAAGTGTTTAAAACATAGAAGCATAATTTTTATAGTTATAATATATATATTCTTTTACACGGCGTAGAGATCTTATAAAGTTGAACGAACAGGAATATTACGTTGAAAGTAACGTATAGAAGCCTTGACTTATCGCATTAGACCATACCGGCTTTTGGGTACTTACGTTCGCTGTTAATCAAGGAGAGACCTTAATGTGCTATATTTAAAAAACATTTGTACGGAGAGGAATAAATACATGTTCCAGTTAAGAAATTAGTACGTTTTATACCAAATACAACCTTAAATGTATTACGACGATTTTGGGATATAATTTTAAGTTAAATTTCAAAAATTTGTTCGAAGATTTATATGACTTATTTCATTTCGTGTTGGAATCGAGCTCTGCACCTGATGGCATACTGCCAAATGGGACAGCAAAGTTACGTGGTGCAATATATAGTTTCAAAAACATGAATTAACGTAGTTAATTTAAAAGTTAAACGCTAACTGTTTAGTTTGAACTTCAACTAAGGTAAAAAAATATATATTTGTCGTATTCTCAACGAATACAAGTGAAATTTACTCAGTCTGGCTTAAACTACGAGATCGATTCGGGGACTACGTGTTCGTTAGGTTAGTGTCGGGATCACTCCGCTCAATTTATGTTCTATCCCACGGGACGGGGAATGATTCCCGGGCGTTGTGTGACTTTTTGCTGGATGCCTTCGCTATACCTATGCTTAATAATTTAGACAAAAACTAGCGACTTATAATAAAACGTTGCAAACTAACTTAAACGTTCATATTGGCAAGGTTTATAATCAAAAATAGGTAAGAGATATTTATCATCAATAAAAAAGGTTAATCGAAAATATTTCAAACGTGCGAAGTCGCGGACTACATGTAGTTGAGTATAAAATATAATTTAGCTATTTTGTATTCGCCTATTTATTTATAACAATAGTTAATATACAATACGATAACGCTATCAAGGACAGGATGAGAATGTTGTATTTTGTAAGTTAAATATATTACATCTAGTTTCCGCCTGCAGCCTCGTCTGCGGAATTAAGCTCCGATTAATCGGTTTCCGTTATTAAATGCATCGGTAAAGCAAATGACGTGTTTTATGTAACTTTTTTTACTTCAATTCTCTGCATTTCCAGTGATAGTACCAATCGCGAATGTTATATTGACCGTTACGTATTATTTAATAAGATACATACAGACATACATTTCGTTTTCTATATACAAAAAAAGAGTAATCAGAGCTCTGATAATGAATATTTGATTTGTTAACCAAGGTTTTACCTAAACCAGGACCCTCAAGAAGAGCGTTTCTTGAATATAACTTGGGATTAATGGAAATAGATGTTTCTTGACTTATTTTAAAATAACTGTGGTGTAGGAATTTTGTAAACAAAAAAAAAAAATCAAACTTCAACGCATCATGTCTCCTTGCATTTGAGATCGTATTAAGATATCCTGTGACGTAAACATTTTTGTATAAATCAAAACAAAAAATCTTTACACTATGAAAAGATACAACTGCTTTCTAAAAAGGAAATCATGGAGGGAAATTATGGCGTAATTACTTATACCTTATTTGTGCTCATTATATATGACTTACCAAATAATCTTAAGTTATTTCTTGGAAATGTCTGTTTATAATTGGAATCTAGTTTGTGTAATGATTCTGTTAGTAATTGGCGGTTCTTGAAATTTTATCCTAGCATCTATAACACATATATTTATATGTATGTCCTAGGAAAAATGTTGCTAGTATTTATATATATAAAGAAAAAAATTCCATCTCGTCTGCCCGTGATCACGGTTGGTGCAAAGTAACCGTGATATCGGGAGTATTCGGTTAAAATAATAAAAAACGAATATTAAATTCGAAAACATAAATTTTATTTAAATTTCGAATGAGATGGTTTAGTAACTGTGACAACAAATATATTTTAATTACGATTAGGTCATTAACCCAACTACGTATTCGTAACGTCACACTAAATACGAAGCGTTTTTCACTTTTCATTTACTAACGTACATTTAATGGTTGTGAAAAATTATATATACCTTACAAATAATTTTCTAATATATAATTAATATCCACACTGAATAATTATAATCGAGTGTTTTGAAACGCCGCGCCGCGCCGTTACGGTTTCCTTAGCCTAGTTTTATTAAGACAATCAAGACATTATATTTGCTCGCTATACATTGAGTGTTATGCTGTAATATTTTTGTAAGGAACTATTTGCGCAATCAATGTACGCGAAATAACGTTTCATGTTGCATAACCCTACATGAGACTTAATGACAATTTATTGTCTGTGTTAACCATTAGTTTAATAATATAAATGAAAAACTCTAAACTCTTCGTGTGTAGTATGACGATGCTTGTCATAAGATTACTGTTTAGAAGTAATTTTTTTCTTCCCTTAAAATCGTATTTTGTACCTCAATTTGGTTCCGTATATTTCCTTCCCGTTTCCAACTAAGTTTCCATCTCACAAATATGAAATCTTCTAATCTATTATTTACATTTCGTAATTAAAGCCAGCGTTTAACTTAATCGGTGAAACGCATAAAAACTGAGTCTTAGGAAATGTTATTTAAATAGCATTACAATTTGTTTGAAAAGGTAAGATATATAATTTTTTTTTGTCACGCCATACACGTAGTCTAATTTACTTAGTTTGTAAAAAAACAAGTGAAATTTTTAAGGAAATTGTAACATTTCAAACGAGCATATTTCACGCTTAGTGAACAAGCCATTGACTCATTGGGGACTTGTTGAAATGCTAGGAAATATGAAAAACGTTCAAGAAAGGAAGTTAGCTGTGCATGAATTACTTTAACTGCGGAACAGTTACTTATCATCGCGATCTGTTTGATTTGAATGCACCTATACTATATAATCGATTATTTTCTCTACATTTAATGTCATATAAGTTACTCGGTTCGATAAGATTTTTGGCATTGTTCAGACAGTGTAAGTAATACAAGATTTTTTTTTCAAAAGGAACGGATTAAAAAAATATATTAATACGGAATAATAAGTTTATATTTAATATCGTCTATCTGTTTATTGAAGAATTTTTTTTAATAAAATTTTAAGACTTGTTATTTTATATTTACGTATTTTTGAGATGGTAGAGTCTAGCTGTAATAATGTCACTGCACATCGAACCTGGATTGGCTCGACCCGGGAAGTACCACCCTCTCACAGAAGATCGGCGTGAAGTAGCCTTTAATGGCTGCATTTCGTCCGATGTGTGAGAGAGCCGGTTGCCATTTCCCTATTCCCACCTTTTCTTGTAATTTCCTTATTCCCACCCCTCCCTATTCCTAAAAAACCAAGGGTGGCAACGCATCCGCAACAGAGATGTTGCGGATATTCATGGGCGATGGTGGCTGCTGCCCACCGAGTAGGACGTCTGCTCGTTAGCCACATTTCACATTAAAAAAATAATAATAGCAAAACTAATTATTGGCAATTGGTAATTTAAATATTTCTTGCATATATGTATGAAAATGTTCGTTTAATCAAATATTCACTATAAATATTTAAGACAGAAATTAATTTTGCTTGTATAAGTTTATTTTTTCAAATTTACTATCTTAACACGTTCAGTTCTATGCTCTTTTTCATATATAATTATAACTATAATTGTAACATTTTATTAGAAAAAGTCTTAGTTTTCTATAGAGTTATCGTTTTAAACAACCGGTTCTATTATAACGTTCATATTAAGTAAGAATTAACGTATCAGTGAGTATGTGATGCAATTCTCCTCTCCATACTAAACGCTTCAAACGAGACGTAATTAACACGTATAGTAACAATCTAAATCCCCATAGAAACGAGACTGATTGTAACTTTATATTTAATGTGAGATTCTGCCTTCGTTTCTGTTAAATAAAATTAAAAATATTTTACAAGTTAAAAAAAAAAAATTATTGATTTTTAATACCCGACGCAAAAACGAACTGTTATGGGTTTGGCATCGATATATATATAATTAAATATAATATTTATTGTATGTATGTATATTAATGTAAGAAATTATTTCATGTTATATCATAAAATATCATTTCCGAAAATTGCACACTTACGAACACCCTCTCTTACACATCTCAGACTGGCTGGTAGAGGATGCTGTTTTATCGTAAGCACACTTTTTGTGCATTAAAAAAAAATTAAATAAATGAATGTGTGTATGTTTGTGTCATAACTTTTTTAATTTATTTATGATCTTTTTATCATTTATCTTAAACAGTTCTGTGTTTGGTTTCATATACAAAGGATGTAAATTTTAGAAGCAGCCCGCTTGACTTGAATGCTTGTAGAATATATTTTACTGTGTGTTTTCAGAATAAGTTTACGTATAGTACTAATAAATAATGTTTTTAGAAAACACGTTCGTAATACCCTTTTTATTTGTAAATGTCGCCAACGTAAAGGATTTCAGTTCGTTGATAATAAATGAAAGGTGATTGTTTTTCATGTGATTAGATAAAAAAAATGTACTGCATTTATCTTTATAGTGATCGATTTAATTACCTATCCTGTATTTAAGACATACATCAATTAAATTACCGTGAGTTTGTACCGTCAAACTTACGGTATACGTCAGAACGGACAGTATCTAGTCCGTCGTTCGTATCTACGCTTCGTTAACGAAAAGGTTCTTATATCATTGAACAATTGGAAATTGCGTATATGCAGTTTTGCGATTAATAATCATAAGGTTAAATTTAATAAAAAAAAATCTAATGCCATAATCATGTAACCTCTTTTCTAAATAGCCTCCTTTGTAAATAAGAATATTCGAAAAGAAAATATGCGTTGCTGAGTTTTTATCAAAGGACTCGACCTGTTCACTCTACGAAGTAGGGCAAAGAACTCATCTCCTAATGAGGGATGTCTCTCAATTGCAAGCTCCGCGCTTAATTTAGTTTGGAGTTGTTTTAAGATTATTTCAAACTACCTTGCTTTATATAAAACGTGAATTTTCTTTTTACGGATTTGAAAGTACTCTTACGTTTTAATTTAATCTAGATATATTAACTCTGGAAAGACCAATCATTATGATCCTTAATCGTTTCCAAAATCCATCGATATTTAGTGCTGTAATTGACATTGAAGTGCATGTAAAGATATTTATTATACATAAAACTGGCAAAATTATGAACATCTCAAATTTCTTGCATCAGTCTGATTTAATGGCGCTATAGCCTGGGTATAACCTGATCAATGATCTGCAGTGATGTACACGAGGTAGCAGCCCAGGTATGCCGCTGCCGAAGCGCTGCGTCGAGCCGGTGCACGTGTCTCGCGGCACCGTCCCCGAGCGCCTGGCCGTACCCTCCGAGCTAGAGGCCGTCACCAATGGCACCCTCGCCAACACAGTCAGGTAAACACAATAAAAAAAGTGATGAGGGAACCACTTCTTCTAAAATATCGTAATACGTATGAAGTAGAACTGCTCGCTAGGTGATAATGATAATAACATATCAGTGTACAGTAATAAAGGTCTACATCGACACCAACACCAAACATTGGAATAACATTGGTCCAAGAGTTTAGGAGATCTGTTAGCCGACGTTAAAATAGTATAAGGAACTTCAACTTTGGTATTTAGTTAACTTTTCTATGCCTATGTGAATGTTAAGTTTGCTGCACGGAACTATGCCCTGTATAACTTAACCTAATTTAATTTTCATTGTTCCTATCAAACGCTCTCGACGCGGTCGAGTTTAAAATCCGACATAAACTTTTGTGAGAAATAGTAAAAGATCACTCGCTACACGTAAACAAAATACTGACTCTCATAGAAAATGCTACGAAGAAATATGTCAGACATTTCGTATTGATCGTATTTAGAGGTTATTGAGAAAAAAAATATCTTATTATAAATCAATGAAACTGTCCGGAATAATTAAATTAATGATCCTATGGCATGTAATGTATGTTTTGTCAGTCTTTAAATCAAACACTACTGAATGTATTTTGATTCATTTTTTTTCAAAAACAGTTAATACACTAGACTTAGATATATGATATAATTCATCTGTAAATTAGTAATAGTTCACCTGGGAACGTAGCCTAGAATATTTATTTTGTGTGAAGACACGCAATACCCGATAGATGGCGCTGAACAAACAAATTGTTTTCTATCGGATTATTTAAAATTAAAAAATATTTCCGTCAAACAAAGCAAATTCACTCGTCAATGATTTTAAGTAATTTCGTAGTAAAATTTTATTTACTTTATCGTTTTTATATTCAGACCTGGTTCTATCTCTGTTAATATTACAGGCAACTATCATCCCTCTCTAAGCATGCAGAGGACATGTTCGGTGAGTTGACCCGCGAGGCTACCGGCCTGGCTGAGCGGACGAACGTGTTGCAGGCGAGAATAGACCGCCTCGCCATCAAGGTCACACAACTGGATTCAGGGGTTGAAGAAGGTAGTTCATTATTTATGGTCATGTCCTATACAAACACCTTGGAAAGTTTGGTTAGATGTTATTTAAAAAGACGCGACTTTAACAATAATCAGCAACCATATAGATTGAATTATTTTTTTGGGTTAAGGAAAGATCTTATATTGTTGATAGTATAATTATTTTTGTTAAAGTCGACTATGTCTAACTGGTGAAGTTAATCTTCAGTCAGGTGTTTATCAGCGAGTTTTAAGACTTAAAATAACCCTTATATATGAATTTCAGTGACGCTCCAGGACATACAAATGCGGAAGGCGTTCCGTTCGGCTAGGAGCTTCCAACAGCAGCTGTTCTCTCGTACGAGTATGCCGTCGGCCATGCTGGCGACGTACGCGCGTTGCGATCGACCACCACCGCTTGAAAAACTCAACGAGTTCAGAGACGATGGCAGGGATGCCAGGAAGTTCTACACTGACCCGGACTACTTCTTCGAGCTGTGGCGCAGAGAGATGCTGCAGGACACCGAGAGGATCCAACATGATAGAGGGAAGAAGGTAATTATTTACACCATACATATTAATGAAATGTTCAACGACAATAACACCCTGTATATATCTTGAGCAGTTATTTTCCGTATCGTAAACTGGCCACCTTTATATATAATATATATGCTTCTATTATTCCAAACCTATTCAATGACATCCATAATGATTATACTATATTTTCATCCATTTCAACTTCACACTGACCAGCAACTAATCAATGACAATATATATCGTTGATATATTTTCTAAAGTATGTATTATATAAATTCCAGGTTCGGCAACCGCGTAACAACAACACTGAAGGCAGATCAGCCCGTCGTGTCCGTGTGCCACATTCTACCAGGGACAGGCAGAAGGCGGATGCGGTGACACGAGGAGAACACATCATGGCTCCCAGCCAGCTCAGGAGATACAACATAGACTACCGGGAGAATAAACAGGAACAGGTTTATCAGAGTGAGTATATTAAGATATAAAAAACCTTTCATCACCCCGCATAAGGATATAGAATTAATGAGATTAAGACTTTCGCGAGTATTCATTTAGATGAAACTAATATTATTCGGATTGTACTACGCGTATTTCATCATCTCGTCTGTCCGTGATCACGGCCGCTACTAAGTAACCGAAACGTCGGGAGTATGTAGTTTTTAAAATAATAAAATAGACGTAGTATAGTCAAAAAAATATTAGTTTCATTTAAATGATATAAAATTATACATTTTGGGACGCAATGTGGAAATTCGAATAAAATATTTATTTTTGATAGTATGTATATGAGTATGTGAATATTAAACTTTGGGTTTAAGATAGGACAAGACAAATAAAGATACCTGGTCGTAAACTCACCAGGCTTATTGTTTTTCGGGTTTGATTTTGCTTAAAACATTGATGTAATTATCGTCCCAGTGTATTGATCTATCAGACATATGATCAATTATTCTTCCGTCTTATTGCGGTCCTAATATTGAATGTATTAAATTCAAAAAGCTTATATTTCGATAAGCTCAATCAATTTCAAGTAAAAGACATTTCCGATCTGATGCTGCAGAGGAATGTTTATGAGAATTAACGTAATATAATTTTATTAGCAACAACAGTAACCGACGGTGGTTACCGAGCCACACAGAACAGGCCACCCATAACACAACCGGCTCGACCCAACTCCATCGAAATAGAAAACCAGCAGAATAGAACCTCGAGGCTCACTGGCAATGGACATGGTATGTTGTAGTATGTGCACACACATAATAAGCAAATGTTTGAATATAGAATAAACTTGCCATAGTTAAAACATTTTTTTTTTTTATCAGAAGATAAAGGCAAGTATTTGGATTTGATTCCATTGTCATACTGATTTTTTTTAGCTATGTAATTACAAATATAGTATTAAATTAGCAATATTCTATTGTATCTAAACATATATACATGATAATTCACAGTAATGTCTGATGAGAGTCCATACGGTGGTGTAGAGAGTATTTACGGTAGTGCTGCCGGTACACCGCGCCGGGCCAGGCCTTCGATACCTCCTCCCGCGCCCCCCGCAACAATCGGGGATTCCCCCTCGCAACACACGCCTACCAGGTCAGGACGATAGGATAACTGTAATCTAAGTTACATCATTCACTTCCTTGGTTCAGTACAGTAAACATGTGCTATTGTAATAGTTTTTCCAATTTATATAATCCTAGTGCCGTAGATGCTTTTCAAAATCACTAAATCGAAATATCTATTCTATTTACTAAACGGTTATGTTACCATAACTTCTCGAATATAGTATGCACGGGATTTAAATCCTGAAAAAAAATATTACATGCACTATGAAACGGAATCGCTAAATTAATATAAATATCGACATACAGGGCTCAGGCCAACGGTTTCGGCTGTACCGATTACGAGACAGTTGTGAGGTCTTCTCTGCCGCCCCCGCCCCCGCCCCCGGAGTCACCGCACAGTGTGAACGGAACCTCTCCGCCGCACCGCACCGCCCTGGACAAGCATCTCGACCAGATGCACGCTGTTATCGGTTAGTTATATTTATACATACATATATATAATGTGTGTACCATAAAACAATGCTCTTAAAAGACTTCTCAGTAAGTATTTTTAAATTCGTCATGATCCCGATACTCTTCTGATACTGCTGTGAATGTCTGTGAAGGGATCGGTAGTTATTGCCACGAATCATTTGCTATTTATGTGGTAACATTCACATTTTATTCAGAATCTACTCGTTCGGAAGAAATCTTTATAGATAATCGTTTTTCTACACGCAAAATCCCAACACTGTGTCTGTGTTAACAAAAACTATATCCTAATCAGATGTGCATTGTTTGGGTATTTGTAATTATTTTCGAATTCAGAATACTGATCTGAATTCAAAATTACTGCACCAGAGGCTTTGAAACAAGAAAATCTATATTGGCCATTTTTGAGATTTTATTTTTGGAAAAATATCTTAAAAGTATTAAAGATATTTCTGAATGTCAGTATTATTTCCGACCTACAGCAACATTTAGAGCCCAATAGTAGATCTTGTAAGTAAAATTAAATTTACCATAGATAATTAAAAAATGGTCCTCTGCATAAAAAGCTTTAGACATCGTCAGCAAGAATCTGTTGGTAAAAAGGTAATTTATCGACATCTATGGCACTTGCATGCATATGTTTCACTTGAACATCTCTTAGATTTCCAGTAATCAAAATTTATAGCACCTATAGCTTACTACAGATTTTAGAATAAACTGTCCTATTCTAGGAATGATGTCATCAGAGGAACTGCCGCCGCGGGTCCCTTCGCCCCCATTGGCGCCTCCGGCTCCATTAGCGCCCCCAGCGCCTCCGCCGCCAGAAGAAGACCGCCCTCGGCCTCCGTCGCCGGCTTCGCTACTCAGGGGTGCTTCCGCTCTCAAACCTCCCAGGCCCTCCGCGGACCCCGCACCGGACCCGCGCTCCGACCTCCTCAAAGCTATACGTGAAGGTAAAAAATATTAAATATTTAAAAAGCTATTTTATATTTAAATTAATAAAATTTAAATGTGTAGATTACCTTTAATTATCAATTTAACAGAAACAATCCAGTCAATTTTTTTTAAAAATTAATATCAGTTTAATTAATGCCCGCACTTCTAACATCTTGTCCTCAGGAATCAAGTTACGCAAAGTGGAGAAACGATGCGAAGAAAACACGGGCAAATATAATACACTGAGGGGCGCGCCGCCATTGTTAGACGTGGCGTCTATTTTGGCTCGACGCGTGGCCGTCGAGCAGAGCGACACCGACTCCGACAACGAGTCGGACTCCGACGACTCCGACCAGTGGCCGGAGCCGCGGGCGTGACGTAGAGCCTCGCCGCGCCATCCGCGCGACCCCCCAGGAACACCTCCCGGGACACAACCCGGAACACCTCCCGGAACGCCTCCCGGGATAGCTCCCACCACACCCTCAGTTAAAAACGACCAGTATGTCAGGAACTCGTCCTTCCTCAGCAGAGATATTGAAGCACAGAAGTCTAATTTGAAAACCGATTCCCCACCCAAGAACAGTCCACCGAAGGCGTCCGTTCCTCCGAGGAGGAGCAGTCTCGTCAAGGATTCGCCGAATCCTTCACCGCCCAATCACCCTCAGAAGGAAGCGGTCCCTGAGACCCAAAAGATTTCATCCCCACCTAATAAGAATATAATCTCATCTGTAAATAATAAAGAAACGCATCTGCCTTCATTCAAGAGTAATCTGTTACAGAGGAATGCATCATCACAACCAGTTGTCGCGGAAATAAGTTCGCCGGCGGTGAGCTCTCCGCCTATTACTTCACCACCGACACATTCTCCGGTAGTAGCGTCTCCCCCAGTCAGTAAATCAATTACATCTTCTCCTATCAAATCTGTATTATCGCCACTTACAAAACGAGACAATTTCCTATTAAATAGGAACGAAATTATGTCACCCCCGTCGTCCGCAGTGACATCGCCCCCTCCGAATATTTTCAAATTCAATAAAACCGACGTGAAACCTGAGGAAGGTTCGGCCGCGTCGAAAATAAAGAAGGATTCAATATTAATCAAGGAGGCTCCTATTAAAATCGATAAACTGTCATTGGTAAATATGAGCAGCTATGATGCCGAGAAAACGGTTGGTAGCGATCAGAACAACTCTTCTAAAACGTCCGATGTCACTAATGGTGAAAAAGCTGCGGAATCTAATGGAGTCGGTGACAAAATTAGAAAATTCGAGAAGGCCGCCGAAGATGCGAGTCTAAGCGCAGGGAAACTGTCCCGGCCAGGGTCTGTTAGAGGAAGATCACGATCAGAGAGACTCGGATCCGACAGTAAAGACGACTTGCCACCTCCAGCCACACCCTTCAAGGACCACGTGTTCTTCGACCTCGGTAGTACAGATAAAACGGATAAGAGTAATACCGAACCGGAAGTCACAAAAGGTCAAAACACTGAACCCGAACGAACCTTCGAGAGGCAGCTGAGTCTGCCGAGAGGATCGGTGAATTCAGTTGCAGCTAAATGGCAACACAACGAAAGCTCGTCTACCGATGAAAAAATACAAAAACCCGAACCGCAGAGAATTATAAAGCCGGAATTCAAACCGATGCCGTCGCACGTCGACGTCACGATTCGATCTCCAAGTCTTGGCACTAAGCTCCCGGATCAATTCCCCTCTCAAGGAACTGCCTTCCGCAACGTCGCTTCCCCCGACCCTCGTCCAGTTAAAGTCAACGACGATGTGAATACTCAGAACAATTTCAAGACCTGCATATTAAAGAAGAATAAGGAAAAATATTCCGTTAGCAAGGGTTCCAGTTACTTCACGAGAGGTTCCGAGGAGATATGGCTGGTGAAAAAGAAAGACATTGAAGAAATTGAGGAGCGGGTGCTCGACTCCTTCCGACGGGCGGGTGGTAATCTGTGCATGCGGAGTGAATCCGTGCGTCCGTCGTCGGATAGCGGTCAAAATTCCTTCAGCCACGCGACTATGGGTCGTACTAAGAGACAGATGTATACCAGAAGCGAATCTTTGGACCCACAATGGGCAGGAGCGAGGGCGCAAACCTTAAAGCGCCAGTCATCAGTAGCTTGTACATGCGGCCACGATAAAAAAACTAGAGCGAAGAGTGCGGGTCCGGAATCGAATCAGCGGCCTCGCTCTCGATCTCATGGCGACGAAAACAACCAAGGTCACGTGTTAGACAAGTACGAAACACTAGTGTAGCTTAGTGTCAGTACTATGCCATGACTGTAATGGCGTAAGCTACGAGTTGACTGTGAGCGTTACTTGGTGCGTGTAGTTCGTTACTGACATACTGTCCGTCTGTATGTCACACATCGCTAGGCTTAGTTACGGAAGTGGTTTAGTTTTAAGCGTCAGCTAACGAAACGTCTCATCGTAAACTAAATATATGGATATTGAATTATACTAGTGAGGAATGATAGCGTGTAGCTGTAATAGCAATGTTTATCCGCTACCTTAATATTAAAGTAATGTTAGCAGATCGTGTTTTATGTGGCGCTTCTGTTGTTAATTGTATGATTTGTAAAGTATCCCACCAGCACAATCATGATACAAGGTGCTTTGTGTTTACTACACCTGTCTATCTTCTTTACCGGTTGTGAAAACTTGTTTGAGGTTTTAATGTTTTAATTTGTATTGAAGTGCTTTAAAATATGTTGACTATGATGACTCGGCTAGTCAGTGTTTTGATGCGGTGAGGGAATTCAACATTGATAATTTTCTGTACCGATTGAATTATTGTCATTCGATTTTATTAATGGACGTTTTATATTGACATGTTTATTAGATGGTATACTTGTAATATTTAGATGCCTATACAATTACACTAATAGATTTTGTAATGTCATATATTGAGACCTGCGTATGTAGTGCCAATTATCACAATGTATATCAGTTTAATCGGTAACTACTAACTTCCATTTTATTATAAATTATTGTATTCATTAATAACAAAATATTTGGGAATTATTATGAATAATTTCGTATATAGACAGTAGCAGATGAGATTTATTAAGATAATTTCTATTACTTTTGTTTATAGCCATTTAAGAAACTATTTAATGTCATGCATTCCACAATGTTCAGTTGCTCACTTCATCTGCAGCGACTGTAATATTATAATTAAAAAAACAAAATGAGCAACGAATGTGTACCAAATTTTCGTAATATGTAGAATTGTATGTAGCTAGGCTTAAGTAAAAGTATGATTTTGCGTACCTTACTTTTTAAATTTACTTATAATTTTATGAAAAAAAAAAAAATGTATTAATGGCCAATTATTAAAGAGTATGTTAAAACTATTTCATTTATCACATTCACCTTATTTGCGGGTGGTTAAAATACTTTCAAGCGAATCATTCATTAAGATTATTTGATAAATTCAGAACAAAAAACGATAGTGTATCTCACATTTACGATCACGTTTAGCGCTAAGAAATGTAAATTGTAGACTAAGAAAATAAAGCATGTTTTATATTTTGTAGATTACGTACGCTCCTTTATTTCGTCACGATGCGACGAAGCTAATTATTTATTTGCATTTTTTTTTTTTTACCTTTAAAGTTTATAATTTTAAATGTTATGGACATAAAACGAGTTGTTATATTCGCTAAAATTATATAGTACTCCATATTGTAATCGACTGTTCTATGGGTTCTTTTGCTTAACTTGAAACGTCATTTTAAAATAAATATCAATATTGTATGTTACAAAAAATTTAATTGCAATCGAAACCCATTAAACATTTGATGTAAGTCAAGCTGAAGTGCTTTATACCCCGGACTAGTGTCACTTTATTAAAAATATTTTATAACTTGTTTATTTGCTAATACAATAAAATAATAAAATAAATATTATATTTTCATTTCACACCAGCGAATGCACATTTTAATCACTCTTCTCCAAATCTAGTCGGATGCAAAAGTAATGAGATTAACCGAATAAAAATTAAAGTGATTCTCATTTATAGTTAATAAGTGCGGTAATATTTTGATATGAACCATTATCACTATTATCAGCTTGTATTTTTAATTTTTTATTTTATTTTAATATGATCGCCTTTCCAAAATAAGTTTTGATGTCTGTCTAGCTCAATATTAGTTAATTTTGAAATACTTTCACCGTCTGGTATTTGTTTAAGTTCAAATTATTATTATATAATCTGTTTGCAGTCATACGTGCCTGCTGAAGCGTACTGACACTACGTTTCGTACCACGTATTTGTCTCATTAAGACTCATACAACTATGAAATAGTGAATAGTTATAAACTAAAATTATTCTGAAATGTATATTTTTTTTAATTAACAAATATTTAAAATAAATATTTAAATTTTTAATAAGAAAGACACAAATTAAAGAACATAAAATGCAGTCTGTGCCACTTGTAATAAATGATGATATGGAACGTTACTCCGCTCAAATTGGTTTGCTTGAAGTTGCTTGTTGTAATGTAAAGATTTGTGAAGCATATTTTTTAATTTTATTTCTTCCGTTATAAATATTTTTACATACTCACCGTTGTGTAGTTTGCTGATAGTTAAATGAAAATTAAGTTAGTGTCATCTAAGTCAGTGTTTTCTTTCATTTTGGCGCCGTTGCCATACATTTTTATTTAGTGGAGTCGTTACAAAATATTGCAAAATGACTTCAGCTCTTTACCTGGAACATTATCTGGATAGCTTGCAACATTTGCCAATAGAATTACAAAGGAATTTTAAGTTAATGAGAGACCTCGACGATAGGGCTCATGGCTTAATGAGGACAATTGATCTTATGGCCGATGAATTATTACCGAATATTCCAAAAATGGACGAAGAAACAAAAAAAGAAAAGGTAAATACAATTCAGGGGTTATTCAATAAAGCTAAAGAATATGGAGACGATAAAGTCCAGCTTGCGATCCAAACATACGAACTTGTTGATAAGCACATACGTCGCCTTGATTCTGACCTCGCACGATTTGAATCCGAAATTCAAGAGAAAGTAATGAATTCGCGCGCGGCGCAACACGCTGCTACAGATCAGGAGAGTAATCCAGCTACAGTGAAGAAAGGCAGGAAGAAACATAAAGGAAGCGAAAAAACAGCTGCTACCACTGGAAAGAAAAAAAGGACTGGTGCTTCAAGCGAGGAAGACGCCGTGGCTAGTGGTCGATCAGCCGCAAAGAAAAAGGCACAAAGAAAGGGTACAACCACAACAACTACAACCCTAGCAAAGGAACAAGAAGAAAACGCGGATCTGGATTCGGTGGCTGGAATGGCACATCCCAGCGACGTTCTCGACATGCCCGTGGATCCCAACGAACCTACATATTGTCTCTGCCACCAAGTTTCATATGGTGAGATGATAGGTTGCGACAACCCCGACTGTCCCATCGAATGGTTCCACTTCGCCTGCGTAGACCTCAAAATTAAACCCAAAGGCAAATGGTACTGTCCCAAGTGTACACAGGATCGGAAAAAGAAATGATCTATAATAAAACCATCCCCAAAACCCGCAGAAAAGACTGTCGTAATAAAAAAAGAATTAAAGTGATTATATTAGTTTGTAAGAATAGTGGCTAATATAAACATACTGTTTTCTATTTAAATATATATATATATGTATATGGATTTATCATTATAGAATTAATTTATTTTTTATCATAAATTAACTGATCAAATAATTTTAAGTGTAATAGAAAATGCCTTTACAATTGGCTACAACTTACAATGTGTACCTCGACACTGGTGCATGATGCAATAGAAATCAATCCCTTTAAAAATTTTATTCAAATTTTTATCGAAATATATCTGTACATTGTGCTTCCATTCATTTTCCATGGATAAAACTGATTTGATTGTAAATAAAACGTAATTAAAAATGTATTTTTTTTTTTATTATGATATTTGTGGAAAGTTTTGAGACAACTCAATTTTCAATAGAGCCAAAAATTTTTCTCTCAAAAAATTTATATCTCGTTTCACACAAAATATTATTATGTTTTTGTTTCTGTGATTGTGTTTGCGTGAATCATTTTTCGGAGTTACAGATGTGTTCTTTTGTTATACTTAATGAAATATTACTTAATTTCCTACAATTAAATCTACTATGATATTAAGTCTGAATTAATTTTAAATAGTTTCTTGTTAATTTTTTTTTTTTTTCACAATGTACTCCTATGCGAGTAATTTAAGTATTTGTACTCTGACATTAGTACAATTTCTAAATTAATGATATTATATACTAGAATGATTTTTTGTTATTTAACCATGGTCAAAAAAGTCTCAACCTTATTTAAGATGTTCAATTAATTAATTCTTATAAAATCTCGATTAAGTTATAAAAACTTATAATTATAAATTAAATTCAAATATAGGAAGTAGGAGTTATATATCTTCAAAGTATTATTGTTTTTCTATAAAAACATTATAAATTTTGACGCTTGGGTGATAACAAAGCCAAATATCAATATTGAAAGGGATATTTTTTTTATCATATTGATAATATTTCTTTCAAAGAAGGTTGCATATGTCTATATTATAAATTATTAATTTCACATACGGAATAGGGAAAAATGTTGTTTTTTTTTAATTTACACAACCCATTGTACAGAATTATAGTATTGCAAGATGTATAAAACCTTTTTATTGTTAAACTCTTTATGTATATTAAATTATAGAAATGGAAGTTTAGTCAACAATGCATTTGTTTAAATATCTCTATCAACAAAAATATCTTGTTGAAAATGTTCTATTATTTTTATTACATTGAAGTCATTTGTAGCTTTTTTTTTTTGTAACTAATAGTTATTGTTTATGACATTACTTAAATCTGAATTATGCAACATTCACTATGTTTAAGTAAATTAGGTACTAAATAATGTTATTACATTATATGTATGTTAAAAATGCCAATAGCTATGTTACATATTTTATTACACATAATTAAGAAAAAGATTTGTTTTTTTTTTTATTTATTTTTATATTTTACTCGTGCACACAAAAATATATCTAATTAAATTTGACAGATATTTTAACTCATTTTATAGGATGTTTGATTGGTTGTATTAAATATGGCCTTCATCCTTGTAGAAAAGTGCACAGTATATTCTACCAGTGTCAAGTAGTATGGAGGAGATGCCATTATTAACAATTAACTTATGAATATAATAAAATTTCACAGCTTTGACTGAAGTCACAATTAAGAACTTTTTTTGTAGATCTTGAACAACACAAATTTAATTAAAATCAAATATAGCAGATATGTGCACTATAAAAATGTAAATTTGTATATGATAAAACTACATTACCCTAATTTTTTTTTTTTGTAACAAACAGCCAGTATTTTATCCAAGACAAAGCAGGTTACATATTTTTTTTTATTCTTACTTCATATTGACTATGTATACTACTTTCTTTATTCAACTTATTTAAGTTATAGAAATTCTTCTCTTTTTTTTTCTGGATACATATTTTTAATCACAACCCATTCAATCTGTATAAATAAAAGTTAAGGATTTGAGTATATAATAATAAGGGTTAAGTACGTTACTGATGTACCCAAAGCGGATATCCGGGATAAAATAAAATAAGATATCTCATTACAAAGCGCTAAAGTTTTAGGACGCACTACGATTTATCAAGTCAAAACTTGCTAGAGATTTTTACAAAGCCATAGATTTTAGAATACGAAACATCAAAAGATATTTTAATAATTATTTCTATCCTAATAAATGTTACTACTGCTAAACAGTAAACAGTCGTAATGGAAATGAATGTTTAAAATTAATAAAAATTAAAAAAAAAATACAGTTGGCAGCTGTTACCTAAATGTATATTTTATAAATGAAAAACTAAAACGTTGACCTTTAATTACATATATTTTAGTTTAACTTTGAACATTTGATATTAATTGAATAATTAGTGAAGGTGCCCTATTCTAATAATGAAACTATATAGATATATAACTATCATAGATTTTTTTTTAATTAATCCCCTCTATTCGCCTATGTGTAACATACTTTATAATTTAAAATATCATAATGATTTTATTAGTTTTACAACATGATACGATAATATAGAAGTAACCAAAAATATATTATAATATCAATAATGTTCATATGAGATTAATTACCCTTATGTTATAATTAATTTTTAATAGTTCTAAATAAGCGGCCTAATAAGCATTTTATTAAAGATATAATATTGATTTAACACAGTTTTTTTTTGTAATGAAAGAACTTCTGATGCTAAATTTTAATTGACTTGTATAACATTCCTTGAATACAAAAATTGGTAACACTTTTTTCATGAAAAAACTTTTACGCACACTACAAATGCAAAGCTTATATTCTTTACAACTAAATTAATATTTAATATTTTGGTAATATATCTGGCGTAAATTTAATTACATTATTTTATAAATACTTTATAACAAATAATATTACCGCATAAAATAGATATAATGTAAATGATTATAATTGAGCAAAAGAGTTTTGTGGTTAGTGGCATAGGGTCAATGTACTCACCCTTTCGTCAAGTGTACGGATTGCATATAATTCACTTATATATCTATCTTTTCACTTGTTTTTATTCTAAAAGATCGTAATACATACAAGGAGTTATAAGCATTATTTACACAGGAAATACTGAGATGTAGAGACATTAGATTTTTTTTTTTAACGAAGCGATATGTACAAGAATTCAGCCTTTTTGTATTATTTGTAAGAATTTTCATGTCAAGCACACGAGATCGCAGTTGCTCAATAAAAAAAAATCACGCAGTAGCTAATTGTCATATATAATTTTGTTGTTTTTGGTACTCACTATACACTTCATAATATAAATGCCTTTCATTATTTATGCGCCTGATGCAAGATGTAACACGGAACGCTTTCTGACGCAATTCTCGAAGCTTTGCCTTCATTTCTTCCAATGAAACCGCTATGCATTTTTTGCATGATAATAATTACAATGTTTTACGAGTTCGTAAACCAGCTGAGGCCAGTAATTTTAAACTCAATTTTGTTTCATATCAACAAGTGTTAAATTAAAGGTAGCGTTGCGAAAAAATGGTGATTGGGACTTTGATTGATTTGATTTAAGCGTACAATCTGAATATTGCGTTGCAAAAACCATGGATGATAATTGATAGCGTTTCCTCAGGACTTTTTTTTACTTATGATAGCTATAGCTAATTCAGTAAAATATTCACACTCAGCTACAAATATTCATCATGACCATATTTACTTCAAAAAACTAATATTACTTTAAATTTATTAGTTATCTTCATACTAATATGTTTCAAAGTCAAATATTCTATTAATAGCATTTATTAAAAAAAAATATAAGTCTGATTTAGATCTGTGTTTGTGGTTAAAACGTTGGTTAAGGGTATTAATAAATATTTATTACGCAGATAATATAAGTTCAGTATATTTATATATATGTATATATATATATATATTTATAAGAGTAAAGCGGTCTATCTCGCATGCCCATATCACAGGGTGGCTGAGTTGCAGTTATCTGTAAACCGTAGACGAGAAAAGTTGCGTCCCGTATTAAAAAAAAAATTATTCAAGAAAATGACAACGCTTTTAAGAAAAATGTTGAAGAACAATTCGAAACACAAAAGTGAGTGAATATTTTTATTTAATTACTATTAGAATAACTTTGTATAAATACTTTTGATAGTAAATTAATAAATTACTCAGGAATTCAATTAATTGAAAATCTTAAAAAGAATTCTGGACAAATATCGATTAAATTGTATCTTTGCTTGAGTGTATGTTTAAGGAGAATCAAAATAATACAACACTTATTTAAAGTAAAGATAACAGATTTATTACCGCTTAAATTAAACTTTCTCAATAAGTTTGTATGGGACAAGTTTCCAAGTAATTAGGAATTGGAACTCGCTAAACCTTACCGGGTTCTTGAGTATAGAAAAACTCGTTGTATTAGATTTCCGAACGGACTTTTACCACTACGCCGTAAAAGTTACATTATAAAACGACTTAAGGTATATTAGAAAATTGTTTCGTTTAAAAATAAGTGTTGATTGACCTGATGATATACAAATATGGTAATATCTTGCTACATTACTTTAAGTCTTATAAAACACTTTCGAAACCATTAAACCTAACTCAATTTAAATATCTAGTCAAATGTTACACCATAAAACCTTACATAGACAGTAAATGGTTTAATTTAATAGCGTAGATTATAAAACTACACCTATTCCTAAACAGCATTTTTTTTTGATTTACCAACATTTTACCTCAACTTCATAAAAATAGTTAACTGGAAGAGTAAAATTATCATTTCACTAAACTATATTTTTCCAAATCTTCACCCTTAAGATTGTTTTTTTTAAATTTCTATTAATATAACAAATCTATATTCTCAAAGGTTCTCACAATTATGTTGCGTTACAATGTAATCGACGTCTTGGAATCTCATAAAGGACAAAATCACAAATATTAATGCCGAATTGATGGTAAAATTTGTGTTATTATAGGACTATAATAAAGTGTTATAAGTTTTATTTTAAGAAGAACTATCTAAATAAGGTACTTGAATAACATTTTGTTCCCTGATACGTTGCTTGTAACTCGATAATATAAAAACTATCAATTTAAAAATTATAATATCTATTTAAAATACATAATAGAAGATATATTGTTTTTGATGCTAATAGTGTAATAATATATTTAAGTTAATTATTTAAAAAAAATTGAAGTATCGTACCTACTTAGTGACATAGGATTTACGATTTAAACCTTAAACTACGTCGTTTTTGTATTAAGTGGAACGGTATGTCTAAGGGTTTAAATTGCTAATAGCCGTATCTCATTTACATATTTTGCTAAAATTGTGTTTCATAAGATATTTTAGTTAATTACTTTGAGGTAATATATTCAATACAACATTCATTTTTTTTTATGCTATGGCTTCATTCGCACTGGAATCGTGGCATTATTTGCTAATGTCAATGTTTTTATTTGTTTGTCGAATTATAATCTTGAAGTACTCAAGTGTGGAGAAAAAACGAAGGAGTTTGTCGAATGCATTCATTAAAGTTAATTCAATTATTTTATATGTACAATGTACTTACGTCACTTTGACACAATCTGTCTATGTCTATTATGCTTATGTCATATTTACATCCTTGCCAAGGCTAGAGTTCCGAAACGATAACAATTGTCATAGTTTAATAGAAATTATTTCATTTACATAAATGATAATTATGTTTTAACAGTTATTTCCTGTTTTATAAAGTATTCAATAAAACTAGTTGGCTAAAAAATGGGATATGTGCTTTATTAAAGTTATCTTTTAGTATTTTTGATGTTTGGTTATAATGAAAAATAGAAAGCTTTTTGATTCTCTTCTAAAATTAAATTCTCTCGTCAAGATATGGTCTTTGGTTAAAGAGTTATATCAGTCGGCGTTGTTCTAGTGATTGATTTTCTTGTATTAATAATAATAATTTTATTATTTATACTTTTGTTACATTTCTTATCGTTAACAACAACAAAAAACACAAAAGAATTTAATGCATCTACTAGAAAATCTTGTACCTACGATTTGTATAAAATAAACTTAAATATTTTTAAGTATACCTTCAACCAGAAATAAGCAGATTAAGCATTAAGTACGATATCTATATATCTATGTATACAGATTACAAATTACAACTAATCCATACAGATTACAATAAAATACAATTTATATATAAGAAAATAAACTAAAAAAGTCTAGTCTAAATACAAACTTCCTTGCAAAGTAAAATTTATTACGAAATTGAATCCTACATTGCTGTAAAATAATTCAGATAAAAAATAAACCGGTCAATCTATACCGGATATAAGCTCTCCGTTATGTCGATAGCAAAAAAAATCATATAGGCTCTGACTCAATTACTCTACTTTCAGTATGAGAACCCGTTCAATCAAGAACTTACTTTCTAGACGCTTATCTATGGGTTGAAACTGTGATTTGTGTCTAATAATCCTAATCATGTACCCTCCTTTTTATCGTACAAGATACAGAAACAGAAAAAAGAAAGAAAGAGATTAAATTAATTATATTTTTGTGCAATTATTTATATTAATTCTTTTTCTACTTTTTGCCTTTGATTTTTGTTTCTTTTTGTATTAGGTCGGCTGTTAGTGTTGTAGAAGTCAGCAGAGCTGTAGTTCTGTACTTTATGTTTTGTAAGATAAGATCTGAAATACAAATAATAATTGTAGATGAGACAATTGGCGGATGAATCTTTGGATACTGCGCCTAATACTGACCTGTGACCTATTTCCATTATCAGACGTCTGACCCAGCTAACCGATAACCGTATTATTCGCGAGGCATTCACTCCATATCAATATTTTGGGACAAATAAATGTTTATAAATAGAAAACCTCTTTTGTGTGTCATTGCCATTCGAAAGAAAAAAAAAACAACGAAAACAAAAGTTTCCTACGCAATTATTGCGTAAGATCTTAAATTGATTTAGATTAGCTTTTAGATTATATGTAACACAAATCATAGGCTAAAGTAATTTCTCGTTACCTGAAACTGAATTATCAAGAACGAGGTTTTCGAGCAATTTAAATAATTCGCAACTATAAAGCCCAGATATTGCGTGGAAATTGTGTCCGTAATGAGATATTACGAGATTGTAATTATGGGGTCCAATTATTTTAGAACGCGTATTTTAAGTTCTTAAGAGACAATATGATTTCATAAAGAGATTACGTTAACATTAGGAATAGTAAAGTTTTTTTTTGATTCAGCATATAATTCGTTCGTGTTATTTTTTGGATAGCTTAATTTGTTTATAATTATTCATAATGAATTGACTCATATTATTTTGAAAACATACAGTTCTTAATAATATTCCAAAAAGGTTGAATACCATTTTAGAAATAAAAGTAAAAAAATTATAATTGTACGTGGAGTTTCTCCGCGCGGAAGGAGTGAAACTTCGTAATGTTGGAATAAAAATAGGAAGAGGAAGAAATTGATTTTTGAGGAATTTTTAGTGTTTCTTTTAAAAAAATACTTTATTAACATATCTTACAAGTCACAATTGATTGCCCGCATGCTTCCGAGCGCCACTCGTTCCCTCTCGCTCTGTCTCTGGTTATCTCCCCCCCCCTCTCCTGTGTTAAACGTTTAACGCAACTTTGGAACTTTGGACGTCGCATAAGCAGTTTTACTTAAAAAAATAAAAATTTATATATATATATGTAAATATTCTTAAATATTTATAATTCATTGACCTACGCTACGTTTAGGTAAATGAGTTATAAAAAAGTTTCGACTAAAAAAATTGATGCCCTCATAACAACTGTAACTATTGTTAGGTTTTTAATTAAATCGTACATTAAAATTATAATAATAAGAAATCTGTGATTATTTTACCGAGATCGTTTTAATGAAGTCTCTACGTTTTATTATGTTTCTGTTTTTAGTTTACAGTATGTTTTGTTTCAATATAAATTTATTTTAAATATATGCTTACTCTATGTCTGCATCGTTACTCTACATACATACGTTAACGTTTTTCATTCATAAAACTCCACACGTAAGAATTAACGTAGATCATTGAATGAGACCGGGAAACGCTTCGTATGTGGTTAAGATGTACACTTGTTGTATGCATACTGAACATAATTTGGTTTGTCATATAAAAGTTTTTAAATCATCACTGCGTTGTTCAGTTTTTTTTTTCATAAGGAGTGAGTTACTTATAATCTATGTACTTGATTAATTAAAGATTAAAAATTGTTAACTATGCTTTTATAAGCAAAGAATAAGAATATTCTTAAATTTAATTCAGTTTTTGATGTTAGTAAGACCAAAGGATGTATTTATATCATTTTTACATATACATATTACATATACAAAAAATTATACATATGTTTTGTTCGTACGAGCCCTGTTAAAAATACAATCAATACCTAGTAATTTTAACCAAGCATTTATTATATGGGTATTAAAAATTTTGTTCCAATGAATAAATAGTAAAGAAAAAATAATTACAAATGAGTCTGAAAAATAATATGAAAAGTTTATCTACATTAGCTATAATCGAACTTATACTTTCCGACTGCCGATTTCTGAAGCATAGATACCTATGTATGTACATATACATATATGTATAAATACGTATATATTCTTATAGAACTTTGTGAGGAGTGGGCGCTAGCTGAGTGTGAGGGGGAGGGCTGGTGGAAAGAGGCGCGGGAAGGGAAAGGAAACACAGAGGTCCGGTACGCAGGGGTCGCACCCGTGGAGCGAGCCGCCTCCGCCCCCGCTACCGCTCTTGCTGTGCGCTCGGCCTTACACACGGCGAAAAGTTAGTGCAACACTTTATTTGATTTTATGAGAATTTCAATATTAAAAAAGAGATTGAAATAGAATTACATTGTATGATTATACTCATGATCTTTTTTTCTTTTTATAACCTGGCGTTTCATGTGTACTTGGTTTAATTTAACAAATCATAATCGAAATAACAATTTTTTTTTACAGCTATGAACAAAAAGTTGCCGAGAGTGAATTTGGATATCAGTCCTAAGGGTATCCTTGTGTCTGACGCTGAATCACAAGAAGACGTTCTCAGCCTGTCCATTTACAGGTAAATATACATATGAAACCAGAAAATATAAGAATAGCAGATGTTTTCCGCTAATTCGTCCGCGTTATTTGATGCATTAACTAAGTTTTTGTATATCCTGTTCTGATTTACTCTCTCTCTACTCTTTTAATTGTTAAATTTTCCTTTTAAAAGTATTGTTTGGCACATTAATGTCGTAATTAGTGCATTAACGAGAAACACGTTCGCTGTTAACTATACAACGTATTAAAGAACTTTGAACTACGCTTTATGTAACCATAGACAAGCATTGACTCTTTATCTGCCACGACCCTTCAATTGCAAGAACATTGCTTCTTTAGATAATAAAAATGTGTCAATAAATAACCACGTGTTAGTTTATCGTTTATTAATTGTATTTATCAACATTAACTTCCTTTATTATATTAATAATGCGATATAAATTATTTATATTTTTATTTTTATTACCTACGTGTTTGTTATTGAAGAATTTTTTCAGTTTAGTATTTTGTTTATCCATTTTTTTTTAATATGACTTTCATCCGTGCAAAGACGTGCACAGTATATTCAGCCAGTGTCGCGTAGAATGGAGGAGACACGATCCGGGATTAACCTTTGAATGAAATAAAGTTTTACAGCCTCGACTGAAGTCAAAATTAGGAACTATAAATCTATGGTCTAGAACAACACAAATTCAATTAAATGCAAACAGGAGATATAATATACTGTATAAAAAATGTAAAACTAAGACATGATCCAAAATCTTTAGTGAAGATTGTATGTGACAGCTTACGTTAAGTCAAAAAATAAATTTACAGATAATGAAATGATAATTCTTGACTATTTTTTTTTATAGACCACGGACAGTATTGATTAGAAAATCTCTGTAGTATATAAAATCTTTTTGATGATTTGTGTTGATGAAGTTTCAATTCGATATAAGGCAACTTTATGTTTAGGATATGGTCGAATTGCTTTGTACTTCGAGATTTACATATTTTATTAAGAATAACATGAAACTCATTTTCCGTCTGTAATTTGGCACATTATTTTTTTTATTTGTGATACATTTGCTCCGCTGTATGACCCTTTGTTAATGTTAAATTCGTGTTTGTAAATATAAAAGAACTAAAAATAACCGCGATAAATTGTCGTTTTCTTGCGGCGAGTGCGGCTTGAGGTGTCATATTAATGTCATACAATTATAGAACACGTATTTTTTTGTCTCTTATTCTAATCAAAGTTATAAAACTTAATAGTTTTATATAGGGTCGATGTACCGTCTTTTTTTAAACATTATAACGCCCCAAGGTTATAATATTGTGTTTCTCAATTTATTAGATTCTTAAACGCCGAATTGAATTAAAATATTTTTTATTTTTGTTTAAAATAAATATTTTTAATTTTATTTTGGTTTTTAAAATTTCGAAATATGTATTTTAATTAATTAGGAATAATAATTCTTTCTTTTTAAATGTATCCCTACGTTTTATTTATGCGTACTTGTGTACTAAAATCATAGTACATAATTGCAAAATAAATTAGTGGCGCCATCTATGAAGTACTAATTATAAATTACTATAGCCATAGACTTATGTGTACGACTGACTATAATTAATTATAATACCTAACCATTATAATGTAATGGCAACATTTAAGTCTCAACTTGTATATGAAAACTATAAACACTGGCTTCAGCCATTTTGTACGATATTACTGGTAACGAACGAAGTAATGCCGAACATTAAAAATTAAAACTGAAATTGTACCTCGAACACTATGTGAAAACTTAAGATGCATCTATATGTAAAATAATATATTTTTAATAATTTATATGTATATAATTTTGTAGAATCTCATACTGCTCAGCGGACGCGGCGAACGCTCGTGTGTTCGCAGTGGTAGAAGGCGCGGAAGCCGGGGCGGGCGACGAGCACGCGGTTCACGTGTTCGTGTGCGCTAGACGCAAGCAAGCGCGCACCTTGGCTCTATCGCTGGCACATGCGTTTAATGATGCCTACCAGGTGAGAGAGAGAGAGAGAGAGAGAAAAAAAAGAGAGAGAAATATCTTTAATAGCTAAAGAGTTTTGGCTACCACATGTTAAATCAATGGTGTTAATGAAGATAAGTCTTATATCGGTGTAATAGTAGTCGCTTTTTGAAGTGCACTATTATGTGATGGAGAAGCTTGTAATAAAATATATTATTGACATAAAAAGGATGCTGTTGGAATAAGCAGAATACTGTTGATATCACGTCACTATTATAGTTTGAAACATATTTTTGTGTACATTTTCTGTCTTCACTATCTTTCAGACGTATCGATGATTACTTTAAAAATGTATATATGTATATCGTTAATTTAAAACATTTTCCAAAAAGCTTATTTTAGTATTTGCTCAGTCTTTAGGACTACTAATTTTATATTCGGGTTTACCTAAATCCTTGGGATGAAATTTATTTAATACCAATTTTTTCAGGCGTGGCAAGCTAACGAAGCGGCATCCTTGAAATCGGGAGGCAAAAGACTAATAACTCCCTGGGTAAATATGACTTTTTATCACAAACACTTTATACGCATTTAATTTGTTTAATGTGACGATTTTTTTATGTTAAAGTTTTAAAGTAACTGCTTTATTTAACGTAAAGACATTACCATAAAGTGTAGCAATTTTTTTGGAGTACACGTTCTAATATTAGTTGCGTTTTTCCCACTCGACGGCAAAAATGTATACAGCCAACTATTTTTACCTAGCTGTAGGTATATAGAATGGAAAATTGGTCTTTTTGTATGTTTTGTGTTATTTAATTATATTTTAAGACTTCAATAGGCATCAATAATGCTATTTAAATATTCTTTTCCTACATAATAAATATTATTCTATCTTTAAAATCATTCAAGTCCCTATATTAAGATAATTTTTCATGTAAATCAAGAAATAAAGAAAATTTACGTTTAAATTTTACGTAAAAATTGCATGACACGAGAAAAAACATTAAAACAACCTTCTAATATCTGATCGAGTTGCGTTGTTAGTGTTTAATCATTATCAATATGTGAAGTTAAATTATTGTACGCTTTTTTAGAAAAATGCTCCAAAAAATTAACGTGAAACCTAACACAGTCCAAAGTTTGTGTGGCGAAGAAGTGCACAAAGCCTTTTGTTTATATAAAATGTATTGGAAGTGACTTAATTTAGTACGGATACGTAATTATGACTTTGACACACACATATAATACGTCAATCTGTGAAGATTCCTCGATGTGTGTGTGTGTTGTCAGCTGTCACTAAATGTCAAAGATAATGACGTTTATATTATACTATTGAAGTTGAAATAATCAATTATGCTCGACTATCGATCGTTTGACTTTTCTAGAATATATTAAAATGTGATTTCTAATTTGTATATTTCAGGTAAATTTCCCCGATGAGTCCGACGAGGATGTTGTGGATCAGTGGGACGCGCCCGCTCCGCTTGTCACTTTCGCTTAACTCTTAAACATATTATAAAATTATTAAGACATTTGCACTAAAAGTTAAATATATTAAGACATTTTGGTAAAAAAATCATTTAGGCAACAAAATCGTCGGCCATTTTTCACAAGTCTAGCCGTCAAAATGTATACATACTTATTATTTTTTAATTCAAAATCTTATAGTTTTCGGCTAGAATTAATGTAATTGTAATATCAAAATAAACCTAGACTAAGAAATAAAATTATATTTTTGTTAGATATTCATCTAGATTTCAGTAAAAAAAATATAAAATTTATAAATATATAAAAAATATAATTTTACCGGAAGAAAGCTTTATTGTGTTTAAGTGTTATTGATTTTTATGATGATGGAACTTGTATTGACTAATCACTTGTTATAATTCTCGTTATTTTATACATGTATACTTATAATTTAAGGAGTATATTTCGACTGTTTTAGATTTATATACATTATAAGAATATTCTTAATGAAATAAAGTATTTGTAAATTCGGTTTAATTCTATAATATCATATAAATAAAATTTATGAATATAATGGAAAAGCATTCCATTCGTTATTTGTGTTTATTTTGACTAATCCTCCTGGTGTTGCATGGGTGGAAAGAGGGGTATTCTTAGTTAGACTTCGATAGCTTTGCGTGCGTGCGTATGTGTGTGCGTGTATGTGTGCGTGTGTGTGTCAGTCTGTATCGACCGAGTATCATAATTTCTTTTCCAAAATGATGTAAGGCATTTTTGGTATACGATTACTTGATTGATTTCTTCACGTTTTTCGTATTTTTTACCTCTAGGAAAGTTTTGATATATCATTATAATCGTGGACGAAGTATTTCTTTATACAAATTCATGCCCATCGAAAAGATCCACTCGTTGGCACACAAATGTTTTCAGCATAAATTACCTATCGTGATATATATTAATGATTTTATTGCTAGAACTCTTCACATATATTAAATACTATATCTACATTAAAATATCCACTGCAATAGTCGTTCTACAATAGAAGTAGTTTTCTTGGCATCGAGTTGTTAATTTTTTAAATAATTTACGATATACTTAATAATAGTTTAACAAAGCATCATTGATCTAAATTATTCAATTAAAATTCACGTTAAACTATAAAGTGAGTTATGTACGAAGATTTGAATATTCGACTTTTTGATTTTCTTTCTTTATATGAACTTTAATAAACTAAAAGATAATCTCGTCGCCGGATTCAGAAGATAAATAAAATAAGGAAACGACCGAAGAGCTCATAAAACTATTACTTTTTTTCTTAAGTCTCCGTGACATTCCAAAAAAAATCTACTGATTTAAGCAAATTAGTCAATCAGTTTGACCTGTATCCTTACGACAAGTATAAGTGTTAAACTACACACGGAGCGTTTCCAGTTTTTACTTGATAGTACCAAGCTTTACTGTAGACATTTGAATGATAATGTGAATTTCTCTGTATGTAGAGTAACGAAACAAACATGTTTTAAGTCGACAATGCCAGCGAGTTCCACCCATCAACACAAGTACACAACTTTAATCAGTAATTAATATAAAGTAATTATATCTGTTGTTAATAAGATAGCTGAAAGGACTTCAAAAGAAAAACCTATACATTTGAGATTTTTTTTTTTTGTTAAAATATATACAATTATGCATTTTTTTGTTTTGCCACTTCTATGCTATTGCAAATCTCTGGTATTGTGTATAAGTTTGTTCTCTCTACAAAATATATTTTTCTTTTAAGGTAAGTGACAAAAAGAGTTGTGAATTTCCAAAAAAAATTATGCGTCCAATAAAAAAAAAAGATGTAGGCTCAGCGATAATGGATAGATTGCATAAAAATTTTATAATTAAAATAACATACAGATAATATAATATATATATGTGAGAGCGAGGGGATCCTCGTGGAACCTTGGCCAAGACCCTAGTCCTTTAAAAGGCTTTCGAGTCTGGGCGTTAAGTACCGATGACGATGGACAGGCTTCCATTTTGAAGCAAAGATAGTCTTTACTCAAAATGATACTTGTTTATTGCTAACAAATTCTTACAATGTTACAATGAATGTCAAGAATTGTATAGCGGAGATTCTACCACTGTGGCTCCTAAGAGCGACCAATGTAGAATGAATTCAGTACGATTATGCTTTGACTTTTATATGGTAAATTCTGTATTACAATTGTGGGTACTTGGAAAAAACTAATCACCTGATGTATTAATAAAATTATTAACATCGGTGAAGTGGGTAATTTGAAAACAATTATAATGAACGAAAACACGAAAAGGAATATTTTCGATACGAGAAGGCTGTCGGCGCGACATATATTATATGAAATAAATCACGCTCTTGTTAATTATAAAATACGTATGGAATAAATAATAATATCGTTCGTATGGAGAATTATATTTTTTATTGGAAAGATTCAATTATATTAAAGACATTAATAGTTAATTTTAAAACGAAATAGGATAAAAAATCTTTCTAAAATACAGTTAAATTACGTGTATCAGTCGTTAAAAGGCAGCATTAATATAAATGTTAGGTATATGTATAAGATAATTAATGTATGCAATACATCGAATACTTTATTCTCACTTACCTAATATTATTGTTACATAATTATCGCATACAAAATAAATAACTTGTAGGGACTTTCATATTTTTAAAAGTTTTATTAATTTAAATTATGATTGTTGATTTTATACGGAATTGTTATAAGACATTGCACTGAACTATTTACTGGTATATATTCATACGACATCGTTAACGTAGATATAAGCGTGAAAACTCAAAACTTTTCGTGTTTAGTATACGTGCGACGTGGTACGGGTCTACTACTTTTTATTTGGATCTTCGCCTAAGATAGATTAAAAAAAACTGGCTTGTTATATCATTGTTTAAATTGTTTACATCACCATAAAACTTATAACGCATTTATAATATTAGTAAGCTACTTTTTAATCAATTTAGTACAATTAATTTAACAAGTATCTTTGTCGAATCGGTAAGATAGGAATAAAAAAGCCAATCGTTAAGCATGATTAATGTAAATGCATCAAAAACGTCCAGTTTAAGAAATAACACTACATTTTACGGACTGTAATCTCGCTTTCCCGTGATCAAGATTGCTGAAAAGTAAAAAAAAAGCGGGAAAAAATTTAATTAATAAAAATTGCGAGTTCTTAGTTACGTCCGAAAAATATAGTCTCAATTAATGCGAGTAAGTTTCCTCTTGAAAATTGTATATATCGATCAATTTGTCAAACGGCATTGTTGGAACAGTCTTAACCGACGGCGTCCTAAAGGTGTGAGGTGTAATGGTTCGCTGCAAGTGGATCCGTGGTGGTTTATCATCATGTAATCGAAGCAATCCGTCACGCCATCTTCATTGCAGTCCTGGAATCATTCGAAAACAATATTCAAATCACATATTCGTATTTTTATTCCATAGTAAAAAAAATAATACATAATGTATAGATACTAATATAAATTAAAATGTTTATTTTTTAAATTATATACATAAAAAAATATACATAAAAATATATTTTTATATATATCCAATTACCTTGCCAAATTTTGCCATATACCCTTCAACGATTTTCATAGAGCAGTAAAAATCTCTCGCACAGTCTTCATATGCTGTTGAATTAGAAGGAAATATATTATATATATGTAAATCCCTCGGTTCGTTAAGAATTGTTGTTTACTAAAAGATAGCCCAAAACAGCTGTTCCCATTTTAAAAATTTTAGTACTAAACCATAATAACCTTCAGGCAGAATAAATGTGATCCAATCCCAATAAAAAAAATAATTGGGATATTTAATAAAACCTTACCTTCTTTCCTTTCTGGGCTGTCTTCCGGCAGAGTTGGTTTACCTGCGTCCACCCAATAAACCCTTGAGATGTAGAAAGGTCCGCAATAACCATCCGTGCAGCTATGACCGAGATCACACCCCGCTACGTGGCACAAACAACGAAGACACGTCTCGTTCAAATTTGACACGTGAAGGGCTGAATGTAAATAAACCCAATCTTATTGACATGCGGATATCCGGCTATCGTTTTTTTTAGTCATAGCTTGAAACGATCCAAACTTATTCTGAATATTTTTAGATCATTATTTTTTTATCGTTATTGAAAGGTCATTATATCGTGCAAGTTATAATTATATTCTAGACAATAGCTTATATGCAACCAATATCGTTAATGTGCAAGTATGTATGCATAGTATGGCCCTTTGTGCATATCACTGTTTTTATGCTAAATGGCAGTTAATAATATTATAACATAGGATACAGTGAATTCAAACGTATACTCAAAAATATATTCGTTTTACAATAAACATTTACATAATGACATGGAAATCAGTGCAAACATACGCACCTGCCACCTCTTCGAACACCAGAAACGCACTAAGGAAGAGTATAAGCAACATTTTCGTAACTTATTTTAATGTGAATACAATTCACTTCGTACGAAACACACAATGATACTAAACAAACCATAAACAAGCGTAAGGAATTCTTTTGACGATGACATAATATATTAGGCTTTGGAGCAAAAAATAGCGACACTCGTAGGCGAATCGATTTATACACCCGTGCTTTTATATACAACTGACCACGTGTATATATACATTAAACCTCCTTGATGTTCTTAGAAGTTAAATTCACAGTACGAATGCATTACTACATCCGGAAACGCTGGGACATTCAGAAGGTTAATCGTGTACATTCGATCTATTAAAAATATATAACCTTTTTTGTGACACAATATAGAGTAATAATTTTCAAAGTTCTCATATAATATATGTGTATTAGGGGATTTTTCCTTTTTTAATTAATGTTGCATTTATTTTTATTTATTCAGGCACCGTATTGTTTATTATCAGTCACCCCGGGGTCAAATAAACAAGTAGAATACGAATTTAAAGATAACGCTTTGCAATTATTTATTGAAAATTATATATAAATCGTTTTTATTCTCTCAGTTTCATGTATATATATATATATATATATATGCTATGTTTACAAATATATATATATATATATATATATATATATATATATATATATATATATATATTTGTAAACATAGCATATAATACAAATATACATTAAGATTTTTATTTATATAATGTTCCTATTTTTGTTTTTCGTCTATGTTAGTGACAGGCGCTGATATTTTTTAATTTTTTTGTTTTTATACGGAGCGTCTAAATATTTTATTTGTTCTTGGGACAAAGACTGACCAATTTAGATGATTCGCGAAGTAATCTTTTTTTGGTCTTGTGAGTTATTTCGGTTCTAAATAAATTCTAGACTACTATTACTATATTTTATTTTCTATTCTTGGTTGCAAAAAAACATATATTAATTCTGTAATAAAAATCGACAATGCCGTGAAAAATCTCTTATTACATATAGTATTTTTTTAAACGACCAATGTACTTCATGGTGTGATATTTTAGCAATACAAAATCTAGATTAAATCTTTTTAATGTCCAATTTTTGTCTTTTAATTATTCATCTTCAAATTCAAATAATTGTATATGGAAAATTTTGCTATTAAGTACTTATCAGTTGAGTAGTGGTATCAGTAAACGGATACTACTACTTATGTAATATTAATATTTGATTTTACGACACAGTGATGTTAGTTTTCGTTTGTTTTGATTAATTTGTCCGTAATGCCGAGAAAGAAGTTTTTTAGTCCAGAAAATGTTTAATACATATCTACTTCTAAGGGAAGAAATAACGCGGGTCTTCGGATGGCGAGCAAAGGTAGCTTGTCGCCCCATCAGAACCAGACCAAAGAGCACGGCGCGCAGCGTACCGCGCGCGCCTCAAAGAACCATCAGGCCATCACAAATGTGGTCCTAGATTCGTTGACGAGCTGGGTTGCGGGTGCAAGCACAATAATCTACCGCAGCCTGGCTCGGAGCATGAGGAGGTTTTCGGTCAGTAGGAGTCTGACACTCCCTGTTGCCCCACCAAACAACCATTGTTTTTTTCTCTTTTTACTACATCCATAACATTGACGCATGAGGCTACTTAAAGCGTACCCTCACGAAGAGGGACTGTGCGCGATTATGTTCATCCTATCTGATATATCCTATCCAATAAATGCAAGCTGTTTGGGAACAAACCAAGGAGTGTCTCAGTAAATATGTCTTAATACGATAATGGGTAATAGCTTATACGAAAAGGATATGGTTCTGTCAAACCTAACTAAGGTAACCTGCCACAATATAGAAGCTAGCACCAGACTGTTGATACCCACTCCTGGCACAACATAGATGGAGTTTGAAATGGCAGTCACTGCCTTCTCACTAGGCTTTCCTACCCTAGAAGAAGAAATAAGATTCGAGAAATTCCAACACGTGCAGAAAAACATTGAAAAGTTTTCGGATGCTTCAAGGCATCTCAGGGTTATCCCTAAGAGATGTCGTGTGATCCCTAACTGTGACTAACATCAGCGAGAGTTTACGAGCTCGAGGATTATTTGTTTCTTATTCAAAATTAATTGTAGAGTAGAAGCTCATACCGAGCTCATTCTGTCTGCGATTTCTTTTGCAGATTGCTTAAACTTGAGGAAATTAGAGCTGTTAAAGAAAACGACAAACGCCTTTACCTGATCTAGGCTGCCATTAATTTAGTTTTTTTGCCGCTGTATTAAATTACGACAAGACTTGAGCTATTTGATACCATCATTTGATTCAACCAGTACATATATGGAAGTGGTGAGGTTTTTTTTCAGCGTCACAAAGCGGTCACTACATTTATTTGTTACCCACCATAGTTCATAGGAACAGCGGAATTGATTGATTTACCATGAATGAAGTCACATTTTGTGCCAATTGTGATATCATTCGTTGCTTCACAAGGACAGATGTGACCAATCGGAAAGGCTTTGAAAACACAAACACCCCACCTCATCTGTTCTAAAACTTCTTTTTGGGAACTTATACCAACTTTTTCGAGTCAAAAATATTTCTTAAGAGGTGGATCCCGTTATCATAAACAGTATCCTACCGCGATCGATATTGCGGTTCTGGTTAAAAAAAATGATTTTCAATAATGGATGCTTTAAAGGATGCTTTGATTGTAAACTTTATGATGTAACAGATTTGTAACTAATGTTTATTGCTGAAACACATTCATATTTAAATGAAACTAGTATTATTAACCGAAACGTCGGGATTATGTAGTTTTTAAATAATAAAATCCGCGTAGTTATGGTTTCGGTTACTTTACACCTCGTCTGCCCGTGATCACGGTTGCTGCAAAGTAACCGAAACGTCGGGATTATGTAGTTTTTTAAATAATAAAATCCGCGTAGTAAATCCGAATAATACTAGTTTCATTTAAATGAATAAAACTCGCGAAAATCTTAGATCTCATTACACATTAATATTTCTTATAATCTTATATCAGAACTGAATACCATATAGAGTACATAAAAATAAAAGACAAACAATTATTGTATATTATCTTTATTTACAATAAAAATATATTCATAAAAAATATTTATTTCCTTAACAGATATGACTATATGTATATATTAATGATAGTGTTTTAAGTTTTATTTTTTATTGCATAACTAAACTATTCCGAATTCGAATATTTATCATTCATTCAAATATAGATAATTAAAGTGTTATGAACGTATATGAATGAATGAATGGAATAAAGAATGTCATTTTTAAATAAAACCCATTGTATTTTTAAAATCTATCCGACAGTTATATTTGATTTCTTGAGCCTTTACTACTGTACTGTTGTTGAGTGCTTATTACTTTCCCTGTTGTTGTTTCAAGGCCACGGCTGCGACACATTGGTTGAAGACATTCACGTATTGGAATGGCAACTCTCCACCACATCCGTATCCGCCCTTCTTGTGTATCGCCATATAGTCGTAACAATTGATAACACCATCGTTGTTGCAGTCCTAGAAAATATATTTATTCCTTATTAAAAGTACGATTGTTTTTTTTATAAAATGAAGCTAATAGTAAAAGTTTCAAAAATTTCGGACAAATTCGTTTCGCTTGCTACACGGGTGAAGGTGTAATGTCATTGGGTGACGTCCGTAGTTTATGTCACGCTAATTCCATACTTAGACCCTTACTATTAAGAACTGTGTTTATTAAATAGATCGACTTCGTGTTAAATGTTAATAAGTATAGATAGAGTATGTAAATAATTAAGTTTTTCATTCACATTGAAGTGCCGCGTTTGAGTGAGTATTTTAAATTTTAGCATTTGAATTTAAAGCTTTTGACATCCTTTCCTCACTTGTCATTAAGTCACATTCTTGTTTATCCCCCCCCCCTCCTCTCTTTTAACGTCTAAAATTATTTACAAATTACACTTTTGTCGTTTTATAGCAATCAATAAAAATTTGAAATCTCACTTGTATTTATCGTTCAAAGTGCATTTTGACTTTGAATTGTTTAAAACGTCTTTCTTCTACATGTAATAGAATAAAAAATACGAGCGGTTCCCAAAAAAACTATGTAGTTTTTAAACCAAGTCTATAAACGTAAATAAAAAATGTAGCGTTCGACATTTTGATCGCAGAACTAGTTTCGTGACATCATGCCAGATGTATTTAACAATGACACGAGTTTATGCAAATTTATTAATTCCAATCACTTTAATGTATAACTTTGACAGCGTTATATTTTTTGAATATCAGACAGCGAAATATTTGAAATATAATTTATTGATTTTATTTTGTCGAATAAATAAATCCAGAATCGCAATTTTAAAGTAGATTTTTTTAATACTCATTAAAAAGCGAAAATTTTGTTTTATTCGAATTATGTTGGACTTTTTTATTATCTATGAAAGTATGTATACAGTATCAAAAAAAAAGAGTTGTAAAGAAAAATTGGATTATTTTTTTGGTATTTTTTTTTTTATCAAAAACTGCTAGAGTAATTCGAATGATTTTTTAAAATTAAGTCTTAAAAGAAAAAAAAACATACAAAGCCGGGTAAGGAACAACTTTGATATTATTGTCGACTTATTTTTGAACAAAAACCCTCTATATTCCGTCCTTGTTCCAAAGTGTTGCCATGTTTGCTTTAAATGTTTGCGTCAATCTATTTGTTTAGCACTAATTTGCATTCAGAACAATAAAATAGTCTCCAAACGTTTGTCATACAAAAATCTTCAGTGATACATTCAGATTCCTTATAAACTCGTACATAACTTAAAATCATTTTTCTGTTATAATAATATTATTCTTTATAGCTATATTTCACTGTCTCGATTCTCGGTATGAGTTCATCGTGTCTCTTGACCCTGTTGATATGCTGTTCAGATTGTTTGGCTTGTTATGTACAATAATATATATATATACAATATATTAAAATCGCTTATTTGTTACGTCGATATTATTATAGCCTTTATATCTTTTTATCAATTTATAGAGTGTTTTCTTTTTAAAGTATCTTAAATAACTCTTTTATTATTTAAGATATAGAAAAGTGTATTAAAATTTATAATTTATTTTCCAATTAAACTAATACTTACTTGTCCAAATCTCCTCATGTATCCTTGCACTGCCAATGCGGCACAGTGTGGATCGTTGGTACATTTAGGATACGCTGGAAAAAAAAACAAGGCTTTTTATAATTGTACTATTAACGTTTGATGTTGGTTAAAGAATTTTTTTAAATTCACGTAATTTTGCAACAAAAGTGTCTGCAATTTTTTAAAAACGAGTAAAAAATTGCAATACAAATTTGCTATATTGATTTAAGTACATAATGAAGCCTCTTTAAGTTCGCGTCATCGAGGTAGGTATTCCAGATTTACAGCGAACATACTGAGTGACCTCCATTAAAGTGTTTTTCAAGGCGGTAATAAATAATGTTTAAACCTTGTATACTATTCACGGTCACTATTAACCGATGTCAAAATAAATGATTCAATGTCCTTTATAGTTTCTACCGGTTTATTGGTTTTGGTAGCAATTAAAAGCAGAATATTTATGTGTCATTGTTTTTTTTTTTATTTTAACATTTTTGATGCTCCACATCTAAAATAAAACCTTCTTGACTGTTGAACTTTTTCAACAAAAACAACATCTGGCTTTATGTGACAAATATAATGACTTCCAACGAAAATGATATGTTAGAATAGTCGGTTTATAAATAACTAAAAAACCATTTAAGTTTAATGATGTGGATTTTAAGAATTGTTTTCATAAAAACATTATGTAATAATATTAGACCTTTTAAGTTTACAAGATAATATAAACAAAAATATCATACCATCGGGTGAATCAGGAGAGTATCCTGGCAAAGTGGGTTTCCCTGCATCAGCCCAATAAGCCCAAGTGATGCGGAAAAGACCGCAGGAATCTCCATCACACTGCAGACCCTGTTTACATCCAGACACGGCCTCGCAGATACATCCGAGGCAAGCGTCTGTCACTGGCTGAAGACCTGAAAATAAGATAAATTACTTACTCGCCATGTTTAAATAGGTTTTGAGAAATTACAAACAAAATTTTCTTTATATTAATTACATATATATAACAATATATGATTCCCTTGTTTATACAACGCAATAATATTTAAAAGAGTAATGTTTTCGTATCTCTTGATACACACACGATATATAAGCAAATCTAGTATATAAGCGATAATATATAAGCATGTCGCGTTTGTTTATATCCTTTAGGTATTAGCTTTTATGTATGGAGAATAAAAAAAAACATTCTCTAGGATATACGTGAAATTATTTATGTTAATGACCAGAGGACTGACAGGTTGTTTTTTGTTGACGTCAATAATTTCGTCAATGTTTATAGGAGACATAATTTTAAATAACGTTTTTATAAGCAGTTCAGCGTATCTTATGGTATAAAAACTATGAATACATTCAGATTAATTTATTTCATATTAGTTGGGACTAAGTTGAATTTAAAGAAATGTACCATATTTAAAAGTGCTCATAGAATACAGGTTCGGGAGTCAGGAGTGTTTATATTTGCAAGTTTGGCGCTAAGGCATATAAAATTTTACTTTATTAATTATAATATATAAGTATGATCAGGTTAAAATAGTAATTTCCATGTTTGAAACGAATTCTCACGCTATTCTTATATTATTTTGTTAGTTTAGATCCGGTTAAAGCCATGTTATTATCGTGTTCAGTTGACCTTCTTACATGCGGTTCTCAGTAAAGACTGAGAAGTCCGCGTTCTAGTTGTGTATCGATAAAATATCTCTGATAATAATATAATTAAACTTTTCCTTAATTCGAGAGTTCTAGGTATTGTTTAATTTAAAATATATCTTCACACAGTGTCATTGTCAAAAAATATTCTATATATTGGTACATAAATAATATATGAATTAGGTACGTTATAATTGTAAAAAATACTTATTTTATTTCAATAACAATAAATGCTATAAATTTGAGTAAAAAAACAACCGAATGTAACTTAAATGTCAATCTCTAAACAATTGCCTTGACATACCTATTGTGCGAGGGTTTGAAATTTACAGCCAATTTAGACAATTATGTCAGTCTTGTCAGATTTTCTGGACATATATTTTAAGTGATGTCCCATTCTTTCTACACAATGTGGGTTTTCACGGTTTTCAAATAATGTTTTAATTGTAGTTCTTTGTAATATTAATCAATTTATAACAAAGGCGGTGCAATTATTAGATGCGGAAGCAAACCGGATGAATTCTGCAATGATCTCAGATGATCATTATGTACGTGGTACAGTTTACTGGTATGTTACGGATAATATTCATGCATTATTTATATAAATTGCTACATTAGTGTTTCTCAACATATTTATACATGTTAATAGTAATTGCAAGAAAATTTTTGTTATATAAACAGAAGTATTTTCTTAAGAAAAATCACATCAAATCACTTAAAGTTTACGGAAGTATAGGAGGCATTATAATTATAACTTTTTTATATTTGTTAACGTTGTATCATTGACGTACATCATTGTGTGGGATCTAGAACAGGACTTTACAAGCAAGGTTATGATGTTTTTATATTATTCCGTTATGCAAATTAATATGAATTATCATTAAAGCATTTGATTACTATTAATTACTGATTGTTACATATTTACGTCAAATATGACATTTATTTATGGTAATATTATTTACATATATAATAAAATGAGTTAACAATGACATTACATCTTACATGTTGTTTTTGACAGTTAGACTTTGATCATGATTCATTCAGCCTATCTCAAGGCATTGACTAAAATTGAACCGTATAAACAACTGTTCAGTGTTTTATTTTGTAGGAAACCTATTCTCAAAAAAAAAAAACATTAAGTGTGTGTTTTTTATTGATTAAATATCTCAAATGACTCAATATATATATATATATATATCTAAGTTCCAAAGTTCTATGGATAGTAAAGTTTCTCTTCCGTAAAAGTTCTTGTTATCAACAGTGGTTTTAGATATGACGAGAATTTTATCTTAGATTGAGATCAAACTAACGGATAACGGGTAGTGCAACGGTATTTTAGTTGTCCCTACAGGATGCAGTTCCTGTTATGGCCTATTTAACAAGTTTCTGAATAAATTTTTATCTGTGCTAAAAAAAATAAATTACAAGATTTTCTTGTATGATTTGTACAATATTTATATATTTAAATTACGTAGCAGGTTATAAACTTACAATTTAAAAAAAACATTTTCACATTTTATAAAATGTATATAGGTTTAGCTAAAAATTAATCAATTTAAATTTAGATTAACCAGTTTGTGGAAGCGGTATATGATTCTCGTTACGTTAACTCATTAGCAATAATAATATTAGTTCGTTGTAATATTTAACTGTACACATAAAGTTGCATTCAAAATAAGCGTATAAAGTTATTTATCGAGAATTTTTTCCAATACAATATCAACCATGTTATGAATATTTTTCTTATATATGTTTGCGATTCCATTAATTTATTGTATTTATAACTAGCTGTTGCCCGCGGCTCCATCCGCGTGTTAATCGCTTTTCGCATAACCATATATATATCAAACTTAAAATTGACCATAATTTCTTTTTCCCTTTATCGATTTTGACGGAACAAAGTTTTAACAATGCTCCTAATTATATGTAATCCAACCGCGTTTAAATCCGTTGAGTACTTTTGAAGTTATAACGTAACAGACAGACAGACAAAAATTTCAAAAATTGATTGTCTTTTGGTTTCTATGACTCTTCTTTAATTGCCTCCTATCAGTTTTTTTGGAAAATATATTTAATGTACAGACATTAGATTTTTACCGTCTTATTATATGTATATTGATTTGTACTAGTAATTATCAATAAATAACAGCTTAACGTCAAGTTTCCCGGAACCTCTATCATGTTGTAATAATTGAGGATTAATTATGAAATAGTTACTTTAAATAGTTTTTTTTTTTATTAAATTACCCGAATCAATATAGATTATATAAAAAAAATCTCTTAGGCTAATTAAAGATGAATAATGTTACCAGTTGTTGTATGAATAAGGTTATTGTGGAATAATTTATTAAATATAATAAATCTATATATAATTTTGACAAGTTGATTTTTACGATTAAGTAATTAAGTGATTTCCATCAGGATATACATTAAATATATTATTAAGAAATAATTGCCAAGTGGTAAAGCCAATTTTATAACAAAAGAAATACATAGATACGTGGAATTAAAGTTGCCGATAGTAGTTTAAACTTTAATTTGGATTGCAATTAAATCCGATTATTTTAGGATAGTTTTATATAACATACAGAGAAGTAAGTAATAATATTTTTGAGGAATTATAATGTTGAAAAATATTTAAGTCAGTTTATTAGCGTTTTTTTATAGGATATATGGGAATGGATATCGTGTGACTTACTCAAGATAAACTTAATTTAGTAATAACTACATATTTTAATTAAAAGTTATTTGCCCTTCTCACAATATCTTCAATATAAATTATATCAGTGAATTTAGTGTAAACAATATAAATATGCATATGCTTTCACAGCTTGAAATAAAATTCTCATTAAATGTACAAGAGAAATAAATTTTTGTTAATAACTTTTTGCTTATAACGGGTTATTAAAGCTACACTCCTTAATACATTACAATAAAAGGTAGTTAAAAACTAAAAAGAATAAATTATTGCTAGTGATGATCAATATTTTATAATGTCATTCGATTTAAAAACCGGTATCGATATAAATTCTGCAAAGAGGAAAATTTATAATGAGAATCGAGTCCAGTTTTAATATCGATGAATTTTTTTTCTACTCTAAACATTGTTTGAAAAAAAAAAAAATAGTCTGTTTGTATACTGTAAATGCCGGAATGTAAATACCGCCAATTTGTTATTTAGTATTATTATTATATATTTTTTATTAAATACAAACTCACCGATGTCCGCTACGCAGATACCGATCAACATAAATATGGCACTGATCTTGAACACGGCCGACGCCATTGTGAATAAATAAAAATATAAAAAATTAAAGCTTGATACGTGCTGTGTGGTCGAGCATCTGATGCAGACTGATGTTGCTGGCCTTAAACCATCTTATATGTACACGAGAGCATCACAGGATCCTTCTGAATTATTTTTAGTTATTTTTGCCGATTGTTATGTCAAGTACATTGTCTTCCGAATATAGTGAGTAATAAATTTATGAACTCTTTGATATGGCAGCAAATTATTTTTTTATATTAAATAAGTTGGAATATTTGACGAAGTTTTAGGTATGGTAGAAAATATTTTTTTAAATATATTATAGGGTATAAGTGTTGTAAGGTTCAACAGATATTCAGTATAAAAAGCAGTCTTATCAAAGTACTTCAATAAATAGCATCATTGACTTAAAGACTTATAAAAAAGACAATAATTTAGTTTTCCATCCTAAATAAATCCGACTACACAACGCCATTTGCAATAACGAAATCTTTTTTTTTTATTTACTAATAATATATGTAACTAAGCTAACTACAATCAGCCAATATTAAAATTAATAGGAAATATAATTGATTATATAAAAAAAGTTTTAATATTTATTTATAAATTTAACTAAATACTAAAATCAAATAAAACATTCGTATTTCTATCACCGCTGTGCAATAAACGGACCGTTAGTTGTACCGGTGTAAAGACATAAATAAAATATCTGGTTTAATTTAAAATATCCTTTAATCGATATAACCGTTAGCGGATTTCAAGACGTACGCGTTATATACGTAAAAGTTTTATAATGCTTATACAACGTGAGTTATGTATTAATAAAAAAAAATATTATAATTTATTTGTATTAGTTTGTTATATGTAGCTATATTAAATCTAACTTGGGGAGCCATTTTGAACATTCATTTTGTTTATCTTGTATTAAAATTATACTAATTCTTAGAAATGTTGCTTAAAAATTTGTTTTTATTACCATACAGCTTAGAACCATTATCGTACGTGCATCAATATCGTGACGGACATGTATTTATAAATGGATAAGGGAAAATCCTGTATTTCATTTACCAATCTCGAAAATTATAATTGAATACTAACGTCTAAATGTCATCGAGTGACGTAAGTTCTTTTTTTTTAATAAGTACTCGATAGTGTGTGATTGCCATACATCCATCCCACCTGACAGTAAATAAAATGAAGTCTCATATTGTAAATATACTATTTTAGTACAAGCCTTCCATCATTCTTCGAAGACTACGAAATTGTACCTAGGTTATTTTGCATGAACCTAATAAGGAGGCGTACCTATTTCTTTGTCCGTATTGTAGGAAGATATAATAATGAAGAATCGATGTAAGTCTAGTTGCACACGGATAAAAAGGAGGTAGAGGAATTATATCATGCAATAATTGAGCACCCTTTCCTATGTGTATTTTAAAAATAGGGACTAAATTAGTTTTACCCAATAACGCTTAATGATTTAATCCTAAAGATTTAATGAAAAAAATACTTAACTATCTGCAGATTTCAATAAATATTTAACATTTTATTTATAGGATTTTTTTTTTAATTGTAAGGTATAAGACACTCCACATCAAAATAACTGTGGAAACTGTTCATGCAAATAGCTCTGCCTTACTGAAATAATTTATTGTAATATAAGCCGTATGTTTTTCAATTAATAAACAAATAAATATCAATTAGACAGCATTACTAGGGATATTTAACAGGTTATTGTGATTTCCAACAATGTTGAGTTAAACGTTCGGGGTGGGGGGGCTTGGAGGGGGAATAAAAAGACAGAGCGAGAGGGAATACGTGGAGCTCGAACTCATGCGGGCATTGCATTGCATGTGATTTGTAAATACAATTAAGTTTGTCTTAAACGAACACTACAATTTCCTTAAAAATCAATCTAGCCCTATCTGTTATCATTCCAATATTACGAAGTTTCATTTCTTCCCCGAGAAGGAACGCTCTTTTATTTTTTATTTTTTAAGTTTTGAAAGCCTTAAGCGGGACTTATTACTATATACAGCTAAGATTTATTGAAAAGAATTTTCATAACATTTGTAATTATGTAGACACCAGTTTTTTTTGGTAAGAATGTATGCATCTATTGTATTATAAATATAAATTAACTTAAAAAAAAATAATGATTTATTTTTTATTTATAAGCCCTATATCCTTTTTTTCTATCTCTTTTATACTTCTTACAATTTAAACTTTACTACGACATAATAGTCGTAGACTTATAAATGAAATACGTTTAACTTTGTGATCGTCGGTGTTCTGTGTAACGTACTAAGCTCGTTCTAAGGGTACTGGGTTTTATGAAAAGGGTATTAAAATATCATTAAACGCAATGGAAAAAACTTATACGACATGAATCATATACAGGAAGTGACATTTAGAAAACAATATTCCAATTAAATTGCATATAATATCTTGCGTTCTAAATACTTTTATCGTGACGCTATGTAAAACACGAGAAACACAAAAGGTATTATTTTGTTAAGTTACTGTTGCCAACTAATTATTCACAAATTTAATGAATATGTTACAAAAATCCCAAAACTTTATCTTATTTAAACAATATAAGCTTTTAAGAAACGCAATTCAAAATATTATTGGTGCCATAAAATCGAACGCTTCAGTAAATAATTCTGTTAAAGAAAAAATACCCTCCTTTAGATTTATGTATCGTTAAAGTTTTCGTAAAATACTATAAAGACATAAAAACTGACATTTAAGAATAATTAATGAAGATGAGATTTCAGAGTTTTTTTTTTTAAGTATCATTATTTATATCACAAGGAACATAAGAAGCTGTATCAAAGTAGACTATGTTTATTTTATTTTTTTATTGAAAGTCTTTATTTTTACTTTATTTTATGAAAATTAATTTTATTTTTATTAATAAAAATAATATTTTATGTGTGTTGCGTACAAGTTAATAAAAGTGTTTGTTTTTATGGTTGAGTGTTTATGTTAAATTATTATCATATACATTGAAAGGTGATTTAAATCTTTATTAAGGCTGCAACATTATCCCCAAGTGTCATGTGACGATCGTAAATAATGTCAATTTGAAGTTTCGACTGTTTTATATAGCAACAATAAAAAATTTAGAATTAGTTCGTCCAATCAACTGTCACCTTTGCTGTGTTGGTTTTCTTCCTATTGGCTAAAACGAAAAGATTCCTAATTAACGCCAATAAAATTGTCTCATAATCTTTTATCTCACTCATAGAAAATATGCTATGCCTCTGTGACTTTTGTGCTATGTAATGAAATTATAGTTATTGGAGCAGTTGTAGATATAGTATTAAAATAAGTGATTTAATTTATTGGACTAATTTAATAATTTAATATATTTAGTGTACAAACCACAGGTAACAAAAGAAGCATTATTACTAATACTTACTGTTATTTCTGAAACAAATATGCGCAATGCGACGAGAAGGTTGAATTTCTAAAATTATATTTATTCTAAAAATAAGACTTAAACCTATAATTTTCATAATTTAAATAAACTCAGTTTCGTGTCTACTTTTTCTTAAACATTACTTTGTATAAATTACTATAATAATATAACATAAATTAGGTCATCAATTGTATGAACTGATTCTAGTCAGTACTGGTTAATGTAACACGTTGAGAAACCATACTTTGCTCAGGTATTATCTAAAATGTTAATTTATGTTAATGCAGTTATAAAATTCAAAGAAAAGTCTCCAATCAATGACTATTAGTCAAGGTTAATATTTTTTAAAATAAAGCAAAAACCGACAACAGAACTGTCCTCACAAATATAAATTTCCTATTAATGGTAAAGCTATTTTTTAATTTAACTAACACGTAAACATACAAAAGTATTAAATTAAAATTCAATGTGTAAATATACATTTTATGAATTATATATAACATGTAACACTAAATAATCTTTGTAAGACCTTATTGTTATCAACTGCACCACATAGTAGAGACATAATAGGAAATTTCAACTGACAGTCTACTATTCTGATACAATAAATCAGATAAGAGATCATATCTAAAGTAAATAGTTAAAAATGTTCTAAGACATTTTAAGCTATTTGTAAAAATTTTTCTTTGTATAATTCTATAGGAAGATGCGTTTGGTTGTTGTCCTGGCACTGCTGTTGTGCAGTGTTACCATCTCTCATGGGTTCGAGGACACAAATCTTGAGGATGATGATTTCGCCGAGTTTGAGCAGTTTGAATCTAACGATGAGAATGAAGCTGGTGAGGAAGATATTTAACCATGTTTTAATATATAGGATAATTATATCGGTTCCCCATATAATGTGGAGATATTGTATTTTTTGTTCTGGTCATATTAAAGCTTATAGTAATATATGTTAAATTTATTTTTGAATAAAATTAAGTGTCTTGCATGTATTTAGTTACATTTAACATTATGGTCTGCTTGCATATGGAATCCGTTATATATTTTTAAATTTTCCTTTGTAATAAATAAATAAATTTACGAAATACATATATTATATGAAATTATTGCTTTAAAAATTATAATTTAGATAATAATCTTGTTATAAGGTATTTCTAATTTAAAGCGTAAAATATTAACATATCTAACTATGCAACAAACAACTGTCTATAAGTATAGAGGAATATTGAGCTGAGTGTTTCACTATACTTCCAGGGTTCAGCAAAGAAGAGGTCGAAGATACACCAAAAGTAAATAAGAAGGATGAATTCGATACCAACTCAGTGGAAGACGATATTGTTGTAGAGGTAAATAGTTGCCTATATTCACCTAGTTACCTAAACACTGAAATTAATACAGATAACAGTAATATAGGATAATATAAAAATCTAGTTATTTCTCATTGCACACTCGGCTAATAGACAAATTTAATTGTCATATGTCGATAAGATTATATGAGGAAATGTCAGATGCCGTAAACCCTTTTTTTTTACCGATTTAAGACAAATAAAATTGCTAGGGTTTCTCTAAATTTGAATAACAGCCAGTTCATTGCTGTACAGGCTTCATTATCATTTTGCATGAATTAAGTGTACCAACGAGCGATTGTTAAATTCTCTCTTTTAGAACTCGGTCAAATATAAGTACATATGTTACTAATATCTTTGTGCGAAAGGTAGCATATACAGAATTATAACCTCAACACTATATCAAGGCTCAGGAATGAGACTTCTGGCTCTTAATAGCACTACCCGGCTGTGCACAGTATTATTATTGTTTGTAATCATAATTTTTGATGTGTGTTTGTTATTCAATATCTCGAAAACTAATTGTCATTTGTATAAGGAGCTGCGGTGATGCTACGTACATGATGCTGTTGTCCAATACATCGTTAAAACTTGACGCCAGCATTTTAATGCATTTTTCCTTTTGAGTTTTCTATTGAAAGCAAACAATACAAGGCAAATATACGATTCCTCTTGTATCTTATATAGGATTTTTTTTTACAGGATGAGGACAATGAATTTGAACATTTCCAAGATCCCGAGGAATTTGAAGGATTCCAGGAATCTACACCCAGGAATGCGGAGCAGCCAAAAATTACAATTTCCAAGGTACATATATGTATTAAGCGCTAAATTATATAGCTGTTCAAAGTTATAACATTGCTGCACTGGGTTTTATATTTACAGTTGAACTATTAGGAATGATTGATTTTGTATAAGATCTTATTTGTAATATATATATATATATATATATATATATAACGTCAGGATTGTCCATATCACAACTACCCACATTATTATCCATCTTATATTATGTGGGTATTAACAAAAAGTCTCACAATAATTGAAAGTTATTTAATTACACTTAACTATTCTCGATTCTCAAAATAACAACTTAATAAACTTCCTAATAGCATAAATAATCAGTCAAAGGATAATTAGAACATAAAAGAATAAGGATCGCGTCGGTAACTAGCGATTCGTCGTGAGCGTGGTGCGCGGGCGGCCGCTAATACGACAAGTGCCGATGGCCGCCCCCCGCTACCCCCTTGTCAACGTTCCGCTAGAATGACAGCCTTCAAAATTGTCATCCTGTTGCCGACGTCAAACACTTAGAATGTCAAATGTCATTAGCTGCGCCGTCACGGCCGGACTGACATTCGACCGTCCTCGGGCGTAAATCTATCGTGGTTCTGAAACAGGCAGTATCAATAATCGTCTGCTCGTCCAGCCTGACAAAAAGCACAGCATCAAACAAGCACAACAAAAGAAGCTTTGAGAGCACGCATCCCTTCGACCTTTTCACGTAAAGGACCGGATAACGCCTCTCAAGCCATTATTTCGTACACATAATTCGGACTGGATAAGTGTGTCCCTTCGACCAGCCTCAATAGCATGGACCGGACTACACTGTCCCTTCGACCGACTCAAAACAAGATGAGTGTGTCCCTTCGACCAGCCTCAATAGCATGGACCGGACTACACTGTCCCTTCGACCGACTCAAAACAAGATGAGTGTGTCCCTTCGACCAGCTACCTGGACCGGACGACACTATACTTCGACCAACTAAAGAAGCTTCGAAAGCACGTATCCCTTCGACCTTTCCACGTAAAGGACCGGATGACGTCTTTCAAGCCATCATGTCATACACACGATTCTGACTGGACAAGCTTGTCCTTTCGTTCTGTACCATTCAAACTTTCTCAAGATAAAAGCATATTATAGCAACACATACACACCTATTAGTTATGAACCATCTGGTTGACTATAAGTTTCGACTTCACATTGTACATCTAACGTTTCGGGATCGGAGTACACACTAAGCGTATCCGAACCAGCAGTTAGGGTTGCAGAATTAGCCGAGGCAGTGTCGGAGTCTGCACCCACTATTTCATCTCTAATATCTAAGTTATCGCTTCTATCATTTTGATTTGGCGGTGACTCAACATAACTATTGATTTGTGAATTCTGTGCATCTTCAGCCGCCGTCTCGGCCTCGTTATCATTCAATAGACTGGTAGTGATTTCTAGTAACCCGGCGTGTCCCTTAGGTACTGCACGCAAAAACTCGTGTGCGTATTTATAAGTGCGGTGCGAACCACTAATACTTTTTAGTTCATACCGGTCATTTTCCAATACGGAGTTTATAACGAACGGACCCTTAAACTTCCTATCTAACTTGGTTTGATTTCTTTCACAATTCTTAATAAAAACATAATCTCCCTGAGTAAATGGTATAATGTTGGCGCGACCACGATTAAACCTTAGAGTATCCGCTGCCGCTGCCTTTTCAATATTATCCGAGGCATTTTTTCGAACACATTCTAAATCTAATTGAATATTGTTGTCATCGGAATATGATGATATCTTAGACATTCCTAAAGAGTTTGCACGTATGCCAAACATGAGTTCCGTAGGTGAGTATTTAGTAACAGCCGATTTTGTGCTATTAAGTGCTAATTGTATATTGCCTAATTCGTCGCGCCATGTTTTATTTGGATCGTTCTCTACTATTGTAAGCAAGGTTTTTAATGTTCGCATAACGCGCTCGACTTGTCCGTTTGCCCTACTTATGCCAGTTGCTATAAAATGCAGATCTATTTTATAGTTATTACAAAAGTTCCTAAACTCACTACTAGCATAACATCTACCCTGGTCAGCAATAATGCGCTTAGGAGCCCCAAAAAGGCACACAGCTCTTGATAGGGCTTGCACTGCGCTGTTAGCATTTAACGACAGTGTGTGTTCTAGCAGGATATATTTTGTAAACGCGTCTATTATTACCGAACAATACTCTTTTCTATCGCTTTTTCCACTAAGTTTCCCGGTAAAATCAATGTGAATGGTGTGCCAGGGCGTAGATAGTTTCGGAATCGAATGTAACCGAATGGGAAGTGCGCCCGACGGTCCCTTGGATGCTTTACAAACTATGCATGACTCAATAAATTTACGTACGCATTTTGACATTTGCGGAAACCAGTATTGCTCGTATAGTTTGTCTAAGGTTTTGTCACTGCCAAGGTGTTGGATTTCGTTATGGACGTGGTTAATAAGTGTCCAAATTAGGGAACGTGGAACAACCGGTAACCAAGAAGTAGTTTTGTTTCGCTCAATTTTCCTATATAAAATACCGTCCCTAACATCGTACGTTTGTGCTACGGAGTCCGGCAATTCGTTGCTGCCATGCTTAGTGATCAAGTCTTGGATTTCGCTGTCGCGTTGTTGTTCAACCGATAACCATCCTTGATGTAACTCAATAAACTGAACACTTTTGGTAGTTGGTGTTTTTGATGAAGACGCGACTGCGTCCGGCTGAATATTACGGGAAAAATAGTCGGCATGTTCCATGCTACGACCCTCGCGGTAGACAATATCAAAGTCGTAGGCTTGTAGGAACGCCCACCAACGGTGCACGCGAGGCGTTAGATCGACCTTGGATTTCGATGCTTTAAGTGAATTGCAATCTGTGTAAACTACAAAACGTCGACCGTACAAATAATGACGAAAGTGTTCCACAGCCCGTACGACAGCCATGGTCTCTAATTCGTATGAGTGGTAGCGAGATTCGACCTCGGATGTACGCCGGCTAAAGTACTCTACGACGTGAGGTAGGTTATCTTTCCTCTGTATCAATATTGCCCCGTAGCCCTCAGCGCTGGCATCGGTATGCAACTCTACAGGCAATTCTGGATTAAAAATCGTTAGAACTGGTTCCGATGTTAGAATTTTGATTATATTTCTACGAATTTCTTCATATCTGGCAGTCCAATTAATAGGTCCTTTTATTTTGGTTAATGGGTACAACGGTCCAACAATATTAGTAAAACCGGATATAAATTTTCTAAAATATGATGCTAACCCGAGAAATTGACGAACTTGTGAAGCTGTACTTGGTGAGGGTGCCTCGACTAATGCCTGAATTTTACGGGAATTGGGTCTAATTTCGCCAGACTGCAAAGAATAACCAAGATACTCTATTTTTTGTTTCATAAACTTACACTTTTGAGGATTAAATGAAAAACCTGCTGAAGTTAGGGCATTCAACGCTTTATCCAGACGCTCTAAACCCTGCGGAATATTAGGGGAATAACACAAAACATCGTCCATATAGATGAGAGGCTTATCAGTGAGGTTATACAGTGCTTTTGTGATGCATCTCTGGTAAACTGACGGTGCATTGCGTAATCCGAAAGGCATCGCGAGATACTCGTATTGACCCTCTGGTGTTACAAATGCGGTCATATGAATTGAATTGGGGTGAATCGAAATTTGGTGGAATCCACTGACCATATCCAGTGAGGAAAAGTAATTAGCGCCATTAAGTTGATCTATTGGCTCCTCAATGCGGGGCAAGGGATAATGTTCGGGTTGTGTGTTTGAATTTAGTTCCCGATAGTCAACGCACATCCTATCTGTATTATCCTTTTTCTTCACAAGGAGTATTGGACTAGCGAAAGGGGAAGAACTCTCCCGAATGATACCTGCATCTAACAGTTGTCTTACCTTTTCGCGGACTATTTCTTTCTCTACGGGTGCTAGGCGATAAGGCGATCTACGAACTACTTTAAAAGGATTTATTAATTTAATCTCTAACTGTCCCGTTTTAACGCGCCGCGTAGGTTGACTGTCGATAAAATAACTTGAATATTTATTAATTATTTTTGACAGCAATATTTTATCCTCCCCTTCCAAATCTGTATCGATTAGGGAAAAATCAATCCCAACCTTCTTTTTTTCGCAAAAGTTCGCGCGCTCCTTGGTCCTGAATATAAGTTTGTCGTCATCTATCGTAACGCAAAAACCCTCATTTAAAATATCTCTACCTACTATAACTGGCACAGAAATTACTGAATCAGGTATGACGTGGAATACTAGATCAACCGAGATATCGTTGATTTTTACTGTACTTAATATTTGTGAAGTGCATTGTACTTCATCACCTCCTATACCAGTAAGATACACAGTATTATTGCGTACAATACCCGGGAACCGGTCGCGGATACTCTCAGTCAAAAGGGAACAGGACGATCCACTATCAAATAAAAATGGAAATCTCTCACCAGTGGATGTCTCTAAGGTAGATCTCGAAAGCCGATGTCCACATAGGTTGACTTCCCTTCGTTCAATTCCGTCCTTCATCTTCTTTTCTGGGCAGGCAGTAGAAACATGACCACGCTTCCCACACGTGTAACAGCAAACAGTTAGATTGTCTTGACCACGTGTAGAAGTAGAGCTTGATTGATCCTGGATCTTCGCAGTGTTGATATCTTCCTTTCGCTTTCTACAGTCAGCTTGTCTATGACCAGACACTCCACACCAATGGCATTTTCCAGGAAATTTCGAGTCAATCCGTGACCGCTTTACGTCAGGCTCTTGATTTCCATTATTAACATCTGACCGTCGCTTCAGTGATATACCACCTAGAACCCGAAATAATTGAGCGCGAGTAGCAATCACATGTGTAGTCAATTCTCTTCGTATAACATAGTCTTTTTGACATAACACCGATATTACGAATCCTGTAATAACTTCCTCAGGGAATTCAACTTTTGGTATGCGCTCGATCAAGTTCCATAAACGCAGTGCTGACTCTGGCGCGGTTTCTTTAGAACCAATTTGAAATTTTAAAATATCATCGAAATGGTCTTGTATGAATTTAGGCTTAGCGAATCTTGCTAACAAAGTATCTTTAACAGTGCTCCATTTTAGTTCTTGGAGGTTTATTTTGGTTAAGAAAGTCGCAGCGTGACCCTTAAGCGCTTTGGTAAGTGCTATAAGCAATTCCACACCCTCAAGACGCTTTTCTTGCACTATGATTTCGGTGACATTACACCAACCTTCAACGTCAGCCTCTGGATCGTTAGGATCAAATTCAATTAGTTTAACAGTATTTCCAGCGGTAGATGGTTGTGACATTGCCATAATACGGGATAACATATACTCCATATTCGAGAGCAGTCTTGTCGCCGCGGGGCCATCTGCAGATTTTATGTTTTCCGATTGATGTTCGTTCGATCCCACTTCTGATATAACGTCAGGATTGTCCATATCACAACTACCCACATTATTATCCATCTTATATTATGTGGGTATTAACAAAAAGTCTCACAATAATTGAAAGTTATTTAATTACACTTAACTATTCTCGATTCTCAAAATAACAACTTAATAAACTTCCTAATAGCATAAATAATCAGTCAAAGGATAATTAGAACATAAAAGAATAAGGATCGCGTCGGTAACTAGCGATTCGTCGTGAGCGTGGTGCGCGGGCGGCCGCTAATACGACAAGTGCCGATGGCCGCCCCCCGCTACCCCCTTGTCAACGTTCCGCTAGAATGACAGCCTTCAAAATTGTCATCCTGTTGCCGACGTCAAACACTTAGAATGTCAAATGTCATTAGCTGCGCCGTCATATATATATATATATATGTATATATTTCAAGAAAAAAAATAAAAAAATATATATATGTTTCTGTAGAAATTTCTTTTGAGTGTTATATAGATTTTCATTTTATATTCCATGATACAGCACTCATAATCATGAGACAGTTATCATAGCACACTATTATTATTTATTTTATTTTAACAAAGTAATATATTTTTTCTCTTTCCAAATTTCCTTATTTTCCGCCATTTTTGCTTATTATATAAAACTAATAATTAATTACAAATGCAGCTTGATTGGATGATTTAATTTTTTTTGTTATAACCCAGGTCCCAATAGTGATGCGCCCTCGTTTGGATGCTTATTGGCTGGAAGGTGTTCTGTGCTGTTTATTGGCAGCGTACGCCCTCGTGTATGCCATTGGTCGTGCCAAAAATACGACCATCGCTACAAACTTCCTCAAGCTACACAGACCGCTATTGGAAGATAATTTTACATTAGTCGGTAAGACATTTGATATTGAACATTAATTGCATCTAAATATATTATTATCATCATCATCATCATCATCAGCCTATCGGAGCCCACTGCTGAGCAAAGGCTTCTTCTCACATGGAGAATGTTTGAGCATTAATCACCACGGTTGCTCAAGGCGGGTTGTCGATTGCAAAATTATAATTTGAAATTACAAAGCCAGGTTTCCTCACGATGTTTTCCTTCACCATCTCTCAGTGGTGTCTTAATACTCTTACAAAGTACATATGACTCGGAAAAAATCACATTGGTACTTGCCAGGTTTCGAACTGCCTCCCTCACTTGTGAGAGGCGGGCCTTTAACCTCCGGGCCACCACGACTTTTTTTTTATAATAAGATTTAAAAAATATATTGATAAATACAAAAGCAATGCGAGTCGCGAGACTGATATTGCAATCTTCTATTTTGTAGGAGAATCGGGTTCGGATATGGTGCCAGAAGACCGCGGCTGGCGGCGGGAAGCGGAACATTGCTTCACAATGTGGTGCTCGGGTCGCCAGTGCTGCGAGGGCATGTTGCTCACACTCAAACTCATTAAGGTATGTGTATTGTTTTATTTACCAGAATTGTCCTAATTGCGATTCTTGTGAAGGAAATTTTTTTTGGGGGAACAAATTTCTGAGTTTCCATCGGATGAGGCCATGTGCAAAGCATTCATCGTTTCCAAGTTTGTTGTCTGGTGGAGCGGTTAATGTTCCTGTACTATTTGTATTGTAACAGAAATTACTGAGGTATTAAGGGCTTAGACACTCATTTGATTAATGAAAATAGCTTATTTCTGACCAGATGTAGGATTCAATCTAGGTATTGATTGGTTGTACTGGAAAAAATTTCTTTTCCCTCCATCTAATTGCAATGTTAACATCATCATTCATCATCATTCAGCCACTCTTGGTCCACTGCTGGACATAGGCCTCTCCAGCTTCGCGCCACAATACCCGGTCCTCCGCCTTCCGCATCCAGTCCCCTCCGGCGACCTTTTTCAGGTCATCAGTCCACCTGGCGGGGGGGCGTCCTACCTTACGGTAGCCGAGTCGCGGTCTCCATTCTAGGACTCGTCTGCTCCATCGGCTATCGGTTCTTCGGCAGACATGACCAGCCCATTGCCACTTCAGCGTGCTAATTCTGCGAGCTATGTCGGTTCCCTTGGTTCTTTGTCGGATGACCTCATTGCGAACTTTATCCTTCAAAGAAACTCCGAGCATAGCCCGCCGTGCGACTTTGAATCTGTGGACAAGTTGACATAATAATTGCAAAAGTTTTTGGGGCCGCGTCTGTGTTGTTGCTCTGCCCTGCAGAAACTGCTTATTTGATTTTCATGTAACTTTACAGTAAGCAGCTTACACGCCAGGGTAGGATGCAGGCACTTTGAGCTCTAGAGTCTGAATAGCTAGGCAGTATTAAGGCGTAACACTTATTGTATGAAGTCGCGGGCCAGAATTTAATTGTCGCTGACTGTTGGTTCATATATTTATAAAGCTCATAAATGTTTCTCTGCACCAAGGCCACGTGTTCCAAACTGTTGGCAAGAACTTGTATTATATATAATTATGTTAATCTTCAGCGTCAAGACCTAGTGAACGTTCTGCTGGGCGTGGTCCGGCCGAATCCCGACACGTTGCTGATAAGAGTGGAGCTCGGCAAGGATGATAACGACCCCTTCGTGCTGTGCGTCGCGCAGAAGAAGGTGGCCACGCGACTGTCCAAGGAAATGCAAGATCTGGTGAGAATCTATTTAGATCCTGTAAATCAATCAATGGCTTAATTACTTTGCTTATAATAAATACTAGTATCTAAAATTTATTAATCTATTGATGAAACTTGTGATAGAAATGAAGTATTTTCTATATTTAAAAAACTGATGATTGTAGTGTTATAAACGGTCAGAGGGGCCAATACTTAATTTATATAAATTACCATTATTTTATTATCAAAATATTGCTTGGTTTTGTCATAGTTTTTTTTAAATTATGTGTTTATTTGATAATGGTTGTAGTGTTATAAACGGTCAGAGAGATCATACTTAATTGATTTAAATTACCTTTTTTTTTTCATATAATATAAATATGTGTACAGGTTTTGTCTTTATTATCGCTTGTTTCTGTCATATATTTTTTTTTCGTCGATTCTTATTTATTGCAAAGCGTTGAGTAACATCGTATTCCCAGTTACAATAAAATACATAGTACCTATGAAAATTATTTTTACGTCTTATCTATAGCTCTTAGTCCTTCGTCACCATCTCCACAGAGGAAAAAAAAAACAGCGGCCGTAACATTTATAGTCATTTTTCATCAATAAATAACAATTTATTAAAAAATAAAGTAAATGTCTTGAGAATTAAAAAAAAAAGGCACAAGTGCTTAAAAATAAAAAAACTTTAGACATTTAAAATTAATATCATAAAAAGAGCAATTAATATCACACACTAAATAAATGTAAGCGTTTGTTTTTTGATTTGATTAATGACTCGTGTCAGTATAAACTTGTTTGCCAACACTAAGATTTTACTTAAAGATACCTTATATAGTCTCATGTCACTGTTACAGTGGCCATACTGTGAAAAGACAAGACTTACTTTTTTTTTAAATATATAATCTATAAGATAATTGTTCCTAATTTAAATTTCATTATTTAGAAATATAATTGATAAGAACGTCATGATGGCTGTGAGCTCGACTGATGATAATGATTTCAATGATGTCTGATAATGATGTATGGTTATCTCAGAGCATGTTCTGCCCGGAGCGCCGTCCCGGGGACAAGCACGGCCTCCCCGGCTCTCTATCTGTGATGTCAGAATGCGCGGAGGCTACGGCGGCCTTGTTGGACGCCCGGGTAGTCGCAGCCCTGACCCAGTACGCCGCCCACGTGCAGTACATACACGTGTCCGACAGATACTGCGGCCCCAAACAGATGGAGTCAGTATACAATATAGATGATGCTAACACACTGGCTGCTAATGTTCAGTTGTAAATGATATTAATATGAAAGCTACCAACTATTCAAAACAAATCAAAATATTATGTTCATAATAAATATATCTATATATAACGTACTTACTACGTATCCCCATTCTCGAATGAGACTTCTTATATATTAGGACTGACTGCGGGTAGTTTCATTATTTTCCACGATGTGTCTGTCGCTGCGAACTGTCAAAACAAAGTGTAAAACCGAAAATATTAGCTCCTATTTTAATGAATGCACGCGGAAGTCTTTATCTCACGGTATCCCTGGCCCCTACTAGGGAAACCTCGGTAACAAAGCCTCCGGAGACCGAGCGCGTGTTGTTGGCGAGTCTGTCTCTGAGCGGCGAGGGCGGCGGGGACGAGGTCAGGCCTCTGATGCTGATGATCTTCTACATGCTGGACAGGATCAAGAGGTTGAGGCTCAGCAAGGAGGTTAGATTATTATAATAGTAAACTCTTTGACATGTAAGCGTCTTTGCATGCATGTGCTGCACAGAATTCTCTCGATATTTTCTATGTTATAACACAATTCCTTTAAAGTGCTCAACTGCGATATTCACATCTGGTATTAATTACAAATAGCCATATAATGTAAGCCGTTATAATTTAATTCATGATTTAAGTAAAATTTTTGTCCTGGTCACATGATGTGTGTTTGTTTATTTTCTTATATTATATATTTATTTGTGTCTGATGTATGTATTATATACGTACCTACAACTTCTATACATATTCCCTCTATCTAATAAAGATTAATCGACATGAGATCAGTTATTATTTGTGCATTCTATTTGTTTTATAATATTTATCTTTTTTATCTGTGGCGCAGATTAACATAGCTACCAAGATTTATATGTTGTGGGGTGGTAAGATAAATACAGATAAAAAAGTAATAATCTGATATGTTCTAAATAATATTGTTGTATATGTTCTGTATATTATATATATATTTTATTTCGCTAACATATACATATTTATATAATGAGCTGTCTCAACATTATTCTGTAAGCGATAATTTGTGATAATTAATTTTGTTACAAAGTTGTTTAAAGGTTTTTTCATGTCATATTTTTTTAGGCATTAAGTAAATGTGAGAAGCGCCGTCAGAAAGCGGCGGAGGCGTGGGTGAGGGGGGCGCACGCGGCGAGACAGGAGTCCGCCGCCCTGAGGAGGGAGGAGAAGAGGAAGCAGGAGAAGGAGAGGATACTGGCGGTGAGGGACTGAGATTTTTTAAAAGAAGCTCATTTTGTAATTATGCTACCAATTAATAAGGTATAAAAGGGGAATATATATATATATATATATATATATATATATATATATATATATATATATATATATATATATATATATATATATATATATATATATATATATATATGCCTATTAATACCAGTATTAATTGGTAGCATGATTAAAAAATGACAAATGTATATATATAAGTTACAAAAATAGCTACATGCATGTTGCTACGGATTGGAAGGAATATAAATAAGTAATCCTCAAGATTTTCATCAGCGTCAATAAGTTACTAGATTTTTTCTACAATTTTTATTTTCATGTTCAAAAAGATTTTGCTGTATAAGCACTTATATATTTTGAGTACTATGAAGAATGTGAAATCAGCCAAGGAGTTGTAATAATGCTCCGTATATTTAAATATCTAATTTTTAATGAGTCGTAAGTAAATTATTCTGTTGAATAACTTAGTAAAATTTCTTTTACAGGAGGACGATCCTGAAAAACAGCGTCGTTGGGAGCTGAAGGAGCAAAAACGTCAGCAGAAACGAAAGACGCCCAAGTTGAAGCAACTCAAAGTGAAAGCTCTTTAATAAAAATAAGTTAAATAAAATGCAATATTATTTAAACAGATTTTGTTACCTACCTTTAAGTGTTAAATTCAGTCATGTGATTAAATATTTAAAAAAAATTGTATCTTTTTTTTTTTCCTGGTTTTTAAACAACCCTTTCGTCCCAACATTTATGATAAGATTGAAGTTTTGTCTGAGATGTTAGTAAATGATAATTTACTGTTCAAAATCACTCAAAAATATTCTAAGATCAGATTGTCTCCATTTGAATATTTTGATAATTTTTTACTACAATAAATAAATAGATTATAAAATAGTATACAAAAAGCACAAAACAGGGATTTAAAATCATCAAACTGAGATTAGGTGAGAAGATCAAATTATCGTTGTCCTTCAAGGAAAAATTTATTTAAATTATTTATTTATTTGTAAAGGAGAAAAAAAAACAACAAAAAAATATATGTTAACAAACATATCAACTACGTCTAAGTCACAAAGCTAAACGGTAGCTATAATTAATGATATCAAATCATAATCTTTTTAAAATACTTTGTTGCCGAGTGTAATTAAATGAGATCTTTGTTGTTATTATCAATAACAACCATTACGCACACACATTAACTACAGGTGCACAAATATAAAACAAACATACAATTAAAAATGGAAGCCATCGATTTATCCCGTGTGACTTAGAGAAAAAAAACATGTGTTTTATAACACTACTCGAACTGGTAACGATTGTGACTGTTTGAAGCTAATTTAACACATCAGGCGTTATGGATAAACATAAATTTTAAGTGTACGAATTTTGTGACAGCAAATTTTGTTAAAGATCTAGGAACATTTGTAACATGTATTATCTACTCCCATACTATCATACAAACATGTTCACTGAAAATACATTATTTTGTCCATTACATCACTAATCTACCCTCAGTCACTAGTCACTATTAATCACAGTGACATTTAAATGAGATGCTTAAATGATTGTCATTCATCAACTTGTAACTTCTGAATCCTTGTTGACACACAATCCATATCGGGGGAGATTTCAGCTTTAGGCACCGGGTCTAGGTTGAGATTTATGTTCTCTAGAGATTGACATCTCTTAGCTGGGCTTTTGATTTCGACTTCTTCTCTCATGAAAGTACTCGTTGATGGTTCTAATATATTGTACTTAAAATCGAAGTTATCGCTCAAATCACAACCGATCGCGTCTGAGTTCTCACTCTTAGTTCTATGTCGCACGGGCAAGACGTACGGACAGAGTCTGCTTTTGTTTGTGCTCCGTTTCATACAATACCCCACTGTGACGTTGGACACATACCGCGTGTTTAGCCGCATCACGCCCAAATTAGATTTAGATTCTCTTAGATATTCACGGCGAGCCTCAGTTATGGCACTTAACATACCCAAATCGTGTAGTGCCTGGTCCAAATTATTCATGTGATTGCAAGTTTTCTGTAAACAACGTAATTTACCGTAATATGAGAATAACTGAAAACAATGATCGTGCTATTTGGCAAACCTTAGAAAATTACATACATTTTTTTCAAAGTCATTGCATTTCATCATGAGTTGTTCTCTACGAAATTTATAAAATATGCAAAAACCGTGCGAAAATAAACATCACAAAAAAGTCATAATAACTGATGACATTTAGTATTAACTACCAACTTGCCATGTCATAAAACTTGTAGGTTGCCAGGGTGTAATAAAATTCTTAATTTTTTATTTTGCCACAAGATAAAATGAGAGCAGAAAAAAAAAATTGTGAAAGTATTTTATAAAAATGAGATTTGAAAATTTATATAAAACGTGTGTCACATTAAAGATGATTTCTTAAAAAGTAGTATTTCTTAAAAACCGAGAAAGCCACAGACTCCAGAAGTTCGTAATTATAATTTATAAAGCCACAAACGTTTCGACACTATAGGAAATTGCTGAAAACTTAATTTTTTTACTATAAGTGTTATTTGTTCCAGTAATTAATGGTATTTGGTATAAAAATTTAGAATTATCTTACATTCCACAAAAACATGGATGCTGAAATGATGGAATATTTTAAAAATGGTGGAAATCTCTTAGAAAGTTATTAAAAATGCATCTAATCATTATCTCATATTATGACCCCACATTTATTAAAAAATTCTTATCCTATTCTTTTTTTATATATAATTTTTTATATTAGGATATTTAAAAAAAATCCTAATTTTTTTAAATAATTTATTTTAAGAATTTTTTTTAAATATCCTCAAATAAAAAAAAATAGGATAAGGATTTTCTTTAATAATATATATTGGGATATTAAAAACATCTTAAAAGATAAAAAAAATCCTTATCCTGTTAAAGCTTGTGCAAAGCTACCAAAATATTTTTTTAGTTGGATAAGATCCATAAAGTAAATATTCTTTTGGGCGAACTCGTGAGCCAGATTAATAAACCATCTCAAGAAACGAAAAAATTTATTGTAAGGTTTGGTAGCTTGCACGAAATCGCAAATCGCTTCATAAAAATATAAAGTCCGTGTAGTAGACCACACTGCGTGACCTTAACCAAAGGCAGTATACATGAGAAAATTAGGAAAATGTTTTCTTAATTATATGTGAAATCATCAAAATCTTAATGTAGTGTATTATTCAGTACGCCTTGTTTATATTTATTTTCTACATTTATGTATTTTGTGTAATTAAATTTATATAATTGTGATCGTAAATCGATGGGTATCGTATATTTTTTTAAATCTGGGAAGGCAATTAAGCAATAATTTAAATATAAAAATATATATAGGTGAACAATTTCTTATAATGTTTTTAAAGTTTTTAAATAATGCCATGTCATAATTCTAAAGGACTGATTGTGTATCAATAATTATTTGAATGTACTCAATAATCATTACTCATTATAATAATATATATTCTATTTTATTCCTGAGTAGAAAAAGGATACATGTAAGGCAAAATAAAAATTTCAATCTCTGTAATAACTATTTAACACTAATCATCTGCAAAAAAGGGTACACTTCCTTGGCCTTGCAAAACCCCATATAAGTTGCAGATAGTTGACTTCAGCTGAGCTCTCACATTTTCAAGGATTAAAGTTATTTCATTTTGTGTTTTCAAGATAACAGGCTTATATGCATTTTCATTAACGTTTTTAGTGTGCTACTAAAATGTTTTATTTATACCACTTAAAAATTATTTATATTCATGTATATACGTATTTTTTCTTAATATTAAATATATAAACTTATTACTAATATAACACCTATTCAAATCTTTTGAATGATGTAATGATCAATGACAAATGGTCAAACAGTTTTACAATAGTTTTATTTAATTATTACATATTATCACAATTATGGCAGAGATTTTAAAGGAGTGGCTGTCAAAAAGATTACAACGTCCTATAAAATGGGAAGCTGAAGAATTTGGGGACATCATGAAGAATGGATATATAATATCCTGTGTACTGAGAAGTTACTATGTTATCGACGACGAGAAACATTACCTGATGAGATCTAGTAATTTAAAGGAAGATATAACAAGCAATTGGAAACTTTTGAGGGAATGGTTACGAGGTATTGAAATAAATTTGAGTGACACAGATTTAACGAATATTATGAATGGAAAAGGTTCTGCACTACTTCGTTTATTCTATCAACTGTTCCTTCATTTGGATAAACGAGATAGGATAAATTTTATCAAAGAAGAAAGGAAAAAAGCATCTGCCTTAGTAGAAAAGTTGGATCATCGATTCACAGTCAATAAAGTGGATGAAGAGCGGCCATCAGTTGTTGATGACCTTTCGAAACCGCTTCTAGATCAAAGACAATTTATTGACTGGCAGAGAAAGAAGGCCAAGGAAGTACAAGAAATTTACGATTTTATAAGACACAAATACTCCAAGATGCTTTCAAGAATAGATGAATCTAAAACTCCCTTTCAGAACCCCCCAGTTAAGCCGAAAAAAAAACCGAATAAAGACAAAAAGGAAATGGATAAATTTGAAAAAAGATATCCTTGTGAATTTCATAACTACACTTATGAGGAATTATTAAACTTAGAAGAAAAGGCACTTGAAAAAAAAAATTCACTTATAGATACAGAATGGGCTAAAAACTATATGGACAACTTATTTACGCGAATGCATAACAAATCGGATTCAGAAGAGTTCCAGAAGCAATTGAGAAACGTTTTGAGCGGCTCATTATGGGACCTTTCAGTTGCTGAAGAAGAATCAAAATTAGATACCGATCTTGCAAAAACAGTTATGAAACTGTCACAATTTGAAAAGCAAATGTGTACTCAAATAATGGAGACTAAACAACAGGCCCGAAACTTAGTAAAAAATAGAATTTTAGGTGAAGTCGAATTCGCTGATCAAAGAACACAACAATTTAACCAGTTTCTAGATAACGTTAAAGAAGAAATTAATTTGGGTGTAGCTGAAATAGATTTTGAAAAACGGAGGCAAGATATGTTACATCAAAGACTATATGCTGAGAAAATGAAAAGGAAAAGGCAACATTACTATGACATATGTTACGATACTATGCTGTCCATTGTAGATTATGCTACGAAGTACGCTTACTTTAAAAAACTATTAGGAGATGAAATACCGGATCATTTTATTCACGAGTGGAAAATTCTGTATTTCAAGAAACAACCTATCTTCGATTTGCTTAGTCCCATGGAAGAAATTTTAAAAGATGTAGAATTTGAAGCAGAGAAAACTCCTGATGAGGAAGAAATAATACGTTTAGAGTTAGATAGACAAGAGGCTTTAAATGAAGAGGAATTTATCGAATATCACAATTACTTACCACCATGGAAATTAGAATTGTTAATACCAAACTATGATAGTGAATGTGAAGATAGAAAATATGAATATTTGGGGTCAAGGATTCTAGGACATTTAATCTATACTTTACTCGAAATAAAGTACCCTTATCCACCACAAAGACCACCAGCTGAGTTACCAAATTTTTTTGCAAAAGCCATTTTACGGGGGCTCCCTGATAGATCTATAACAGTTGCTATGCAGATATTATTAAATACTCAAAAAATACACGTAGTTCGATTGGAATCGGCTATAAACTTCTGTTTAAGAAAGTTCAAAGTTGAGATGATTGGTTGCACTGACATAGAACTGTCATTTGATAAATTTATCGCCGCTGCTCAGGAGGAAGAGACAAGGGAATTGATAAAATTGGTGAAAACTGAAGATGAAATCATATGCAAAAGTAGCGAAACCAACTCTTTATTATTGCTAGGACCTACACCAGCCAATACGAAGCAGACCCAAACACCAAAAACTATACCAGAAGAAGACATAACTTTGTCAACTGCAGCAGAACTTGGTAGATATGCGTACGAATCATTAAATTTTGGCGATACACTTACAGATCACTTACTTTCAGCCATGATTGTTGAGTACATAAAAGATCAAGAGGATATTAATGGATTTGTTATAATAAATTATCCAAATTCTTATCGTGAAGCACAAATTTTAGAGGAAACTTTTTCTGGTCGTCCACCACCAGATGAAGGTGAATTAGACGACAGAGATGATATTTATCTGGAAGAAAGTATTAGTAAACATAGGAAAAAGGAGAAAGACCCCTTCAAAGATATTAGAATTTCAAGACTAGTTAATGATCCTCACAAAAAAAGGCTTGACAACCCGTTTACTAGTTATTTCACATGTTATCTTAATTTGAAAGAAACAGAAAACATCTTACATGAAATATTTATCTGGAATTTGGCTGAAGATAATTCTGAGTTAATAGATAGATTTTATGCTGCTCTAGGTATCAATTACAGCATGTATTATGAGGTGATAGAAAAAGACCAGCTGGCTTTGATATGCAAATATATAATTGGAGATTTTACTATGCCTCTCAAGTCTTACGACAATTTGTTTGGAGACAACGTTTTAAGCGTTTTAGAATTTCCTACTTCAGAAGACAAAAGAACAAAATCAAAAGTTGTGAAACCAGAAACATCCAATGGCAAATCTAAAGAAAGATTACGGCGAAGTTCTAAATTAAGTAAAATATCTTTTACTAATGATTTGGAAGTAGTGAAAGCCCCAGAGTCTTTAGAGGAAGTTCATGATGATATAACACGTATAGAAATAATCGAAGAAGAAGAATTTCAAAGTAAAACATCGTCAGGTGTCTTTAGTGTGGAAGAAATCAAATTGTTAGCGGGAGAAGAAGATTGGGATTATGGTGAATTACCTATACCAGAAATAATAGGAGTGGCGTTAGCCACATGTTGGGAAGTCATAGAAAAGTCCTATATTAACGACATAAAGCAATTATTATTCGGAAAAAGATTGCAAATGAACTGTCTTGTTCCATATACAAGGTTCATAAAGGATAAAATGGAACAAATTATAACGCTACCATCAAAAAAACAAGATTTAATCAGCGATTTCCAAAAAGAATATAATGATTTTGAAAACGATTGGCGAGATGTACATTCAACTAAAAATGAATGGCATTGCAGGATTAAAGATTTGCAACACCATCTATACCGTATATGTGACGAAAGAAAGTTACATGCTGAACAACAACGAAAATCACTTATTTGTGAAAATTGGGCTATGGAGGAATTGACCTCTATGGTCAATACCTACATATCTTGTATGCAAGCTGAATTAAACAGGTATAAAATAAAACTTTACTAATAAAACTGTGAAAAAAAAATATATAAAAACAATAATTTTCATTTTATTTCAGATCTATTTTAACGTATCAAGCGTTGCATGATTTCTACTTCACAATGATAAAACGTTCTCCACCAAATGACAGATTGTCATCTAAAGAATTAACAAAACTTTTAAAGGAAAGCGACGAAAGCTCTGGAAACAGAAAAGGTGGTGAGGATAAAGTGTTCAGACAACTTAAATCTGCATTCCTAGACTTGCAACTACGAAATATAGAAATTGATTATACTAACAACCCCTTTAATACTATTATTGACAATAATATAAAATTTGCTCTTAAAATAATTAAAGACACCAACGACAACTATAGGTCCATTATAAGTCGTGAGTATAGTGAAATAGCTAAAATTGTTCCAACTGCAAAGAAAAAGGATGAAAGCACATCTGAAGATTCAATACATACTGAAATGAATTTTAAAGACAACGCTTTGAAGTGCATTGAAGAATGGACTATGGGAATAAATGGGGAAATGTTCAGAGCGGATTTACGACTGCTCGCAATACAGTATATGTGCTATAAAGATATGAAATTGTTTAATGATCAAGTTTATAGAACCTTTACGGAAATTCAAGAATTTATAAACAGCTACTACTTAAATGAGATAAAGTCAGTGGATCGGCTATGCAAATATTTACAAATGGCAGTAGAAGACGGGAAAAAGGTTCCCGAAACGCTTATTCTAGAACAAGACACTTTTATAATAGATCCTAATCTAATTCAGTTTTCTGAGCCAGAACCAGAAAGAGATACTGGAATTTTAAAGGAATTCGTTAATGAAACAGAGTTTAAAGTTGCGCAGCTAGCAAGATTACGAACTCAATTCAAAATTGTGGCTCCGAAGGGAATAATTTTATTACAAGCTTTTATATATTTGATACAGGACTTTATATTCTTCGGAAAAGAATCATGTGAAGGTCCCATTTTTCCGGATGCATGGAAACAGGTGAATCCAGAGCAAATTCCAAAATTAGTGTATACCATGTTTGGTGATACAGTTTATGTCGATTGGCGGGATTTTCTTATTTACTGTCTTAACATTAGATTTCCTACAATAGATGAATTATTGATACTGCGAAAAACCTTTCGTTGTATTGATCTTGAGTCAACAGAGACAATTTCTAGGCAAGATTTCGTATCTGAGAAACTTTGGTTCGAAGACGATTTTGATTTGGAAGATACTCAAGCTGTATTGCGAATCAACTTGATCAAACATTTCGTATTTGAGCTTTATGAAATTGCTGAGGATGTTATGAATTATTCTGCTTTCCTGCTAGCACTTTGTAAAAGTTCAGATCCTGTTGAGGGATTTGCTATGGCTTTATCTATGGCTGTTGGCAAAAAGGTTTGCTATTTGATGGAAGAATGCCATGAAGTTGTATGTAAGCTGATCAAGGAAAAGAAATATCGAGATGAATGCTACACCTGTGCTCTCAAATGTACTAACCAATTCTTGGATAAGGTTATTGCGAATGTGATTAGTACTTGTGAAGGTACCACTATTATAGAATTAGAGTATTCAGAACCACTACCGGAGACCGATAAGAAAGGAAAAAAAGGTAAAGGTCAAAAAGCTAAAAAGATTGAAAGCACTCTCAGTGCTAGGTTACCAAAACTGCAAAAAAGTGGCATCAGTCGTAGTAAGATCACGCAATCTGCAATTAACGTGAAAACTACTTTTATTTGTCCGCCGTGTGAAGAAGACACTGAAATAACTGAGGAGAAGCCTCCGGAGAAAGAAGAAGTGGAAGAAGAACAAAAATATGAACCACAAGTAGATGTGAATTTAGCTTATACTATTAGTCAAGCTGCTTTGTGGAACGTGTTAAAAATATGCCTGCCGTGGCATTTTGAGTTAATACCAGAAGTAAAAGTGACTCCATATCTTGAACAAGTGAATGCAGTGATAAAGGAATTAGAAGTTTACACAGATAATAAAGATATATATGTATGCAAGTTCGTAAAAGATCCAAATGTTTGCACCATTATACACAAATCCAAAAAATTTGAAGCTCTTAATCTAGCGCAAGAAATTAGGAAAATCATTATGTAAAAATATTCAATGATATCATTTATTTAAAGCTTCATACATTTTCTTATATATAATTTAATATATTATTGGAATTAGAAACATCTGTATTGTTTGTTCGTCATTCGATTATCTGGATTTACGTCTGACAGAATGTGCGTGAAAAGTTTTTCCTTTGTGATGTTGACGAGTCTGAACTCAATTGAATTAAGCCCCTCATTTTTGTATCTTTTTTCGGCAGAATAAAGCATCATTTTACTGAAAATTAACATAATTGTTATCATTGAACTAATCCAATGAAAATGTTGCAGTAATTCGTTTCATACAGGATTATGTATTTATGACCAGATATACTTGCTTTTGGGAGTTCTCTTTTGCCGGAGAATGAGGTAGAGTTGCGTATCTCCCCAATGAGTAGCTATAATGTAACACAGGGAACTTTTGTGCCTGCAATCTAATACAAATAAATCACTTATAAACCACTCATTGCGTTCGAAAGTAACTCTGTAAACTACAACATACGTGTAATGAATGTCAAACCTGGCGTACATGTCGTCGTCTTCTGCCCCCCAATCCCAATAATAATTCGAATAACCGTTTACAGCTTCGTAATGAGTAGGCTTTAGAATAGTCACACCACCAAATAACCCATAATATGGCAGTCTAAAGAAAACGGAAAGTTAACTTAAGCACGATCTTAATTGCAAATTGTTACTTAGAAAATGTAATGCTGTCAGTTTTTAAAACCTGTATAAAATTCTTGAATTCTATATTTATAATATAAATATGCAATAAAATTTCAGTCAAAACTAAAATTAATTTAAATTTGCAATTATAATGTTCGTCGTCAGCTATTTTGTCAATATTTAATGTAAGAGACTAGTGTCCTGAAAATATAAAGTCGATAAATTTTGTTTTAATAAACTAATGGGAACGAATGAATTGACCCTAAAGGAATATCTAAAAGATTTATCTTAAAAGAGAATATTAAAAAAAATTATACCTGAAATCATAACAGTCCACCGCCGATGACATGTGAGTAGGTTGTTGAGGACAGGAGTACAATACTCTGCCGTCGATCGGGAGAAGATCTACATCATGGAAGACGTAGCAATGCCAATTACCAAACACTCGTGATACTGTATAGCCTATGTTGAATAATGCTCCTTTATTGAATCTGTCCTTATCTTAAGAAACAGATAATAAAGTCATTTAGATGGTTATCCCATTGAAGTAATGTACGGACCCTAATGAAATTTAGCAAGAAACTTTCTCTAATAAATTTAGAAGGATTCATTTTATAATATACGAGTATAACTTGATGAAATTTTTCTGAAAGAGTTACACTTTTAATTTTACTATTTAATATTAAACTTACCTATATATATTGTATGTAAACTGTATGGTTTTATTTTATTTACCTATTTGTTCTATCAGGAAAATTTGGTATTCCAATAGTTGCTTTTTCATGAACTTATGCATGTGGTTTAGAAATATTATAAGATTTGTTTTCCTGTCTCTGAAATAAAGATGTCATGAACAAGCTAACAGCGGGTCTAGGCGGAACATATATAATTTATTTATATATAATTTAACGTTGGTTTATGATTAAGAATACTGAGTACGCTCTGTATGCAGGTAATTTGACATTTATTATAAAAACTGATAGTAAGGGATTTCTTTTTGCAGAGGTATCAAGTCTCCCTTAACATTCAATAAAAATACTAATACTCATTTACAATTTTCTCTAAATATCCAATATAATCTAGGGTAATATAACATTCAAAATATGAATGGGCAGCGGTACTTACCGCTCTATTTAGATTTCATTAAAAATTTTGTGTAACTCAATAAATATGTTGCTCACCTGTATGGTATTAATATAGCAACTCTGTACTTGGCTCTACACCTGGTTGGTGCATGAAACCCTCCCGCGAGTATTTCTTGGTATTTTATTTCCATTAATTTAAGGTTAGAAACATTTTTATTCACCGTTATGGGCCCTGGAAGTAGGGATTAAATGCCATAACAATACCGTCCGCTTTAAAAAGAGCATAAGGGTAATATGGTTCACGGTTATTGTATATCACTAATGACGTACTCAAAAAATAAAAACATTTATGAATTAGTAATAAAATATAAATGCTTCGTTGAAAATCTCTTTATTAATTTCATATTTTTGAATATATTAAAGTACCCACCTAATTCGGATAGATTCAATTTACAAAACGGAATAATATGTGACCTCAGACTTTTTGGTTGTTCAACTGAAAAGAATTTTTATAGTACATTTATATAGACTCCAATTAATTCATTTATAAGGGATACCAAATTAAATTGGTTTTATAGACTTTATCTAACATGATTTAAGGAAGTACGGGCTAACATTTTCTGTTTTTGTTCGGAGGAATCTCTTGTTACCTCAAGTCGATGAGATATTTATTTAAGGATATAATATATGATGTTATTTTGGAAAATATTTAATTCCACTTACCAGAAAAATTAAAGAGGTGTTTATGATTTAAAAATAGTTTATAAGTCCAAATGTCCGGCGCTGATACGTAGTTGGATGGTATTTCTGTAAACAACATAATTATTTCATTATGCAGTAATGGAGGTGACATTTTTTGATTTTTTACAGGATCACGGGTTCTATAAACTTTCAGCAAAAAAAAACTTTTAGTAGACACGTATAAAAGATGTCAGCGCTGAAGAAATTGGACCCTCCTATTAAAACTCTTTATTCGTGATCTCTTTTCAATTCATCTAAGCAGACAAAATGAGTTTGGAATCGTTTGTTCACCAAAAGAGAATAACAGAGATCCTTCGAATATATTTTAAAATAAATTTTTTATGGTTCTACATCCCATTTGGAGTACTCTATAGAACAGAAAATACTTACTTGGATTAAAGTTAACGTAGCACTTTTCAATATTATAATAAAAAAAAAGCACAATAACCGCTTTAAAAACGAGAAAGAACAATAATATTTTACTTCCATTCAATTGAAAGAACCGTGTAGAATGAATGGTCTTAATGAAACAGTTCACAGATTTTAATCCGGTTTTTATATATTTCGATTTGATTTTCATTTGCGATTTTATATGTTGGTACGTGGAGCTGTTGAGAGAAAGTTACTGAAGATAAGACAAGCTGCTCTCGCTGTTTATATTTTTGTTTACGAATATTTCATTAAACAGAGTTATTAAAACAGAATGAGGTTTATAGCCTTAACTGAAAATAAGATGATCTCTGATAATTTATTACTATTTGAAGAGAATTTGTTAGACAATAGAAAACTTATATTCTGTTTTTTTATTGGAAATATTATATATTGCAATAAATAGATGTCACAAAAAAACTGAGACAAAAGATTTAACAAATTATGATAGTTATAGATAGCTTTATGAATAAATCAATTTGAATGTTCGGATATACTTTAATAATAATTAATAATTTTGTATAAGAATTTAGTGAAGGTAACGGAAAAAAATTATAAAAACATCAACAAAATATATTCGGATATTGTCAAACAACATCCCGTTTATAGTAAAGAGAACATTCACTGTTACAAAATTAGTGACAACTCCATTCTTACATCGACTATGCTTGTTAAAATTTTAAAGAGATCCCGTTGAAAAATGTTTAACTTTTTGCCAGTGAGAAAATTCATGAAACTGTTTGGAACGACACGACCAAAGAGTAAGTTTAGTTGCATTCATGATAACCCCTTTTCTACTCGACTACGTCTAATCATAAAGGAAGGGTTTTTTTAGAGGTTTACAATAGGTAATTCGAACTATTTAAGAGCAAAACTTAGGACTATATCTTTATACGCTTATTCCAAGTTTGTTTTGAATCTACAAACGGAACTACGACAGTTTTTTTATTCGTAAATTTTCACACATTATAGACTTAACGTAAGCCGGGGAATGAGAAATGATTTGTTTGTACAACTATCCAAACTCGGGCTGAGCATAGATATCAATTTTGTATTTATATATTTTCAGTAACATTCCAAAATCCAGTATTTTTATTATGAAAAACTTTTTTCGGAAACTCATATTCCGTTTTTTAAATTGAACTAATATTTTATGTTGTAAAAGAAATATATTTCGAAACAGAAATTAAATACAAAGTTTACTAGCAATCTTTTTTAAAAACAAACATAGCCAGAGGGTAGAAGCGTTGGCAAGCTATCAAAAGGTTGTAGGATCGATACTGTCTGGACCCGTTTAATATCCTCCCCGGATGTTACGTATTTCTTATTAATTTCCCAACGAACTCTCACATTTTGCATAACCACTGAATTTAATTAAAAACTAACAAAATTTCTTATGAGTATCGGCTATATTAACTCTATGTTTTGGCCTTTGGTTACTCCTTCCTACGTTACGTGATAAAAAATCATAAATATTAAGTAGTTTAATAATAATTTTTAAAGTCCTCCGAGTTTGAATTATATCGTTAAAGTCAGCCGCAGTGCGGAATTTGTCCAAATGACCACATTTATGTATGTTTTAATTAATTATTTGTGAAATAGAATTAATTGGCATACTGAAATACAGCGCAACGAAAAATTTTATAACAAAAATTGCAATGACTTTGTCATATTTAGTTAACAGCTATTTAGATTTATAAATATATTATACGAATGTTGCAACTTATAAGAGTTAATAAGTTTTGTTTGACGAATAACTTTCTTAATAAAATATACTAGCGTTTCTTAATTATTAGTCCTAATTTGCTTACGGTATTCAGTTTTCAATTAATTTTTAATGTAGTTTTCAATAGTAACAAAAAGTATATGATAAAAAGAGTAAATAGTAAAATTAGATTATTTAAAATATTGTGGTATATTTCTTTGATCTTTGCATCGTAGTTCAGTAACGGATAAATCGATTTCGGTGAGATGTTTTTCATTTGAAAACCAGTTTCCTTGCAATAGGATTTGGTTAATATCGGTCCAGCAGTGTGAGAGTATCAGCTCTTGTTCAGAATGATGTTAGGTTAGGTTAATTTTACTCGATGGAGTGTTTCACGCCTGCCATCATAATCGTGTTATAACAATGAATGCGTAGATGATGTTTTAAAATGTAATAAATTCAGTTGTTTTAAGTTAAATCTAAACTTGAAGTTTATATAGTTGTATTTAAAAATGTATATTTATGTCAATCTGAAAACTTGGTACTGTACGAAACATAAACATGAAAACTGCCGTGTTACCTGATTTCTACTTCCATTGTAAATAATTCATTTTTTATAATGTTTTTTTTATTTCTCTCTAGAAAAGGAACGCGAATTATGTTCTCTGACCGATTGTTTGGAGAAAAAGGTCACTGAAAAAGGTCATACGCAAATATATTTCTTGGTTTTCGTCATTACTGTTACGTGCTGTGTTTATTTACATTTAAATTATAACTTGAAGACGGATACAAGCGTTAATTTATTGACATTCAGATCTTCTGAGGAGGCAAATAAAAGTAAGTTTTAACAGAACCTCTATACTTATACACTTAATAACTAAGTTTGTCAGTTTGTTAAGGCCCTGCCACTCAATCGATTGTTAATTTTTGACAACACATCATTCAGTGTAATGTAAATCACAATGGATTTAGCGTATGGTGAAAGTAAATTTAGACATGAATAAACTTTTACCTATTTATTTAAAAAAATAAATAAAACTGACATATACACTTATAACATCCATACAAAATACCTTGAAATATATTATACTTGTTTTTTTAGCGACCGTGATTAAAACAGATAATTCGTTGCCTTTGTGTTATTATAAAAAGGAAATATCTGGTGAGTTTGACGGATTAATTAGTTTTTATTCTTGTAGAACTACCACGGTAATTTTTTTTCTGTGTTATAGGCAAGTTATTTATAAACAAATCTGTGACAGAGGTATCTGAGGTCGATTACCCCATGGTTCAAAATGGTGGATACTACACTCCTGAGAATTGCAGATCGAGACATAAAGTGGCCATAATTGTCCCCTACAGGTATTATTCTTTATGTCGCTCTTGTCAAAAAAGTGTAATTGGATAACTTATTTCCTATCTAACTCATTACACAGTACTATTGTTTTACTTATTATTCATTATTGTTTTTTTTAACTTTTAGACAAACTTGGGAGATATCTTCATATCTTTTTTCGGTCACAACCTTCGCCTAAACTTATTTGACAGAATTATAATTTTTGGCCACGCTTAAGAGTTTTTGAATTGCACGTGCTTAGCACGTTTTTAGCTGTAAGATGTAAGACATAGGATATTTTTTTATATTGGTACAGAAGATTGAACTTTTATAATAAAAAAACACGTACATACTATCTCCAAATCGAACCCGTTTGTAGAAAAATTAGACTTCACGTAAGTAAGTCCACGTGCGATAGTCTCTGGTGTGACAGTAACAAACGTACACACATGCATCATATATTGCTTCGCCACATAACGGTAATTCGGCATAATCATTCCGAGTATTTATCGTCCGGTTCATAAATCTATTTATGAATCGCTTTTATTGTTAATTTCGTAACAAACATAATATTTCAAAAGTTTTATTGTCCGTCATATAAAATTAGGTTCATAATTTATAACGGAATGAAGTGTTCTTGTTTATTTCCCACGTAACTCCGCTTCGAGTATTTGGGAGTTGAGGTTATTTCCATATTTATTTACCTTGACGACTTATTTGTCCTAAAGGAATTTAAAATATATTTGGGAAAAAATGTATAGATTATGTTTTAGATATCAATTTTTGGGTAGTGAAAGTTTTATTACATTCGCAAACATTTTTCCTCGATATGTGGAACACGCATTACATCTGATTTCAGAATGGGGATTGTAAAAGTGGCTCAACAAAGTAGACAATGCTTATTTACGGGGGCGTGCACAGAGTTTTGGAGTAGGGTAAGCAGAATATGTTTGAAAAAAAAAATTACACATCATTATTTACTCCTCTAAAAAATCCTCACACCTGCCCTTTGTGATTATTTAAATTTTGTCATCAAACGACAACATTGAAAATGTACTCCTAATTATTTTGCTTAAAAAACCATCACAATTACAGACCCCACAGCTATAGTTTTCTATAATAATACGTCAATAAATTCACTAATTAGCAAATTAATAAAAAATGGCGAAAACAATATTTGAACGGTATACCGACAAATTGAATAGTCCCTTTTCATTTGACAATCTACTCAGGTGCTACGAGGTTTTAAACGAGTAGGGTAAAGGAAGCAGTGCATTTCGAACACTAACACATGCATAGTTTTTGCACACACACATACACACAACACACATTTGTTGATCGTCCTTGAAATTCTTTGTATGGAATGTATGCACCGAGTAGTTGTGCATACGGCCGCTTTGGCTAGGAAGCGGCGCTAGCCGTTAGCAGTAACCTATCTAAAATTTTAATTTTTACATTGATAGATGGCACTTCTATGAATTTTGTAAACATTTGTATTTCGTAATGTATGATAAATTAGAATTATATATTTCGTATTTAGAATAAACATTACTGAAGAATATATTAAAAAATCTGGAGCTGTTAAAAAGGCATATAAATATCTAACCAACTCAAAACATGTGATGAACCAACTTCAAGATGGGAAAAAATCTATAGTCACGAGCGGAGATGAAATCATGCTGATAGCCACCAATTTTTACCAGCAACTGTATGCGTCCCAAGAAAATACAAACGCTGAATACAGTTATCTGTCGAAATAACGAGGAAGTACCCAAATTTACCAAAAACGAAATTGAATGTTCCATAAAGTCATTGAAACCAGAAAAAGCCCAGCATCTGATGGCATTACAAATGAAATGATTATTGCCGCCATAGACGCCTTGACTTTGCCATTAACAAAACTATTTAATTTAATTCTATCAACAAAAGAAATTCCTAAACAATGGACATGTTCTGATATCATCCTGCTTTTCAAAAAAGGAGACCCGAAATCAATTTCAAATTACAGGCCGATCAGTCTTACGAACTGTCTCTATAAAGTGTTTGCAATGACTCTACTTCGCCGTCTTGCCTATATCTTAGATAAACACCAGCCAGTAGAGCAAGCTGGTTTTGTAAAGGGCTTTTCGACGACTGAACACATCCACACTTTGAAACTTATCATTGAAAGATACAACGAGTACGACCTTCCACTCTACATTTGCTTTATTGATTATAGGTAAGTATTTGACTCTATATCCCATAGTGCAATTTGGCGAGCTCTATCAAGGCATGGAGTAAACAATAATTATATCATTATATTGATGGAGATTTACAATAAGAGTAAAGCTAGAATTAAAATCAGTAAGTGTTGCTCAGCCTTTAAAATTGGAAGGGGAGTGAAGCAAGGTGATCCTTTATCTCCAAAGCTATTTGTTGCGGTACTGGAAGAGATTTTCAGAGCACTACATTGGGAAGATAGAGGGTTAAAACTTAAACATATATGGCAAACGTCTCTCGCACTTGCGATTCGCAGATGACGTAGTACTGCTTTCAGAAGACCCAAAGGAAATGGAGTACATGATAGAGTCACTCAGCAAAGAGAGCAGAAAAGTAGGTCTGGTAATTAACCAGGAGAAAACTAAGGCAATCACAAACAGTGAATTTATAGCGCCAAAGTCAGAGTCAAAATAAATTGAATACGTCGGAGACTACACATACTTGGGATAATTAATATCTTTTAAGTCATGCAATGATAAAGAAGTAGAGCGAAGAATCAAAATAACATGGAACATGTACTGGGCAAGGAAAGAGATATTCAAGAGCAGTCTTCGGGTCTCACTAAAAACGAAGGCCATGCAAACTTGTTTGGTACCTTGTCTCACCTACGCTTCTCAAACATGGTCGATGTCAGCTAAACAGACTCACAAAGTTAAAGTTTGCCAACATAGCATGGAAAGAAGACTTTTGAGTCTAAAGCTAATCGACAAAGTAAGAAATCAAGACATTAGAAAGATCGCCAAGGTACAGGACATAGCTAAAGCAATAATGAGTCATAAATGGAAGTGGGCTGGACATGTACAAAGATCACCACGGAACAAATGGTCCAAAAGTGTCATAAATTGGTACCCTATGGTCAAACGATGGAGTGATGACATAGTTGCCACTCCTGGAATAACTGTGGCAAGAGTAGCCAAGAATAAAGACATTTTGAGACAAATGGAGGTGGGTTTTACCGCCAGAGCCATCCTTACAACAGACTACTAACAAATTAGGATAAACAAACAGTTACTAACACAACCAAAATATTTAAATTGTACAGTTTGTAAGGAATAAAATAAAGCTATTATTATTATTATTATCAATGTATGATAAAAAGTATGTAAGTAAGAATTAAACAATGTAGGTTTAGTTGTTGTATAGGTAGGGTAAGCAGTGCTTATTTGCATCTATGGTGTGCACGCCACTGCTCATAAATAAGTATCCTTCGTCTAGCGTTTATATTTTCATCCAGTAAGTCTTATTGGTTAAGCTATTCATTAAAGAAAAAGAAATGATTATTTGTTAGTGCAACACTATAGTATTGATATGGTACCTTATAACGTGTGATATAACATTTTGCGGTTCCATGTTTGGAACTAGGCTTTTCTCTATAAACAATCCCACAGGCTTAGTCACAGATTATAACTTTCAGTAATGAAATTTTAACATGACATACTTTTAGGTAAGACTTCATAGTTTTCTCGTACTTGCCTCGCCTGTAAATGAATTATTGCATTTCTTATTTATATGGCTCTGTAATTCGTAGATTGAAATAATATTTTATGGTTGGATATCTTGTCTACTATTGATTTTCCATTATTGAATAGCTTTTTTCGACCAATATACCTAATAATTTCACTAAAAACATAGTTTCTATGATTACTTTTGTTAATTTAAAGGTCGTGACCGAAAGGAAATTGATAAAATAAGTGTCAGAGTTCAAATATTTCCACTTTTTTCTTTTTTATGTAAGTAGTCCTTAGTATTACTTTCGTGAAATATAAATTTAAAGAAATATATCAATAATTTAATAAAATAATAAAAACTTCAAGTGTAATGACTACAACAGAATGAAACGTAAACGTGTCAAGGGGAAATATTATAGACATAATTAGATAGTTAAGATCTAATCTTATAATGTATTTACTACAGAAATCGGAAGGAAAATCTAGCAGCATTTATTACAAATATGCACCCCTTTCTTATGAAACAGAAGTTGGAGTACCGGATATTCATTGTTGAACAGAAAGGTACACTTCAATTGTATATATTGTGGTCGTATTGTGTCCTGAGAAAGTACTTATTCTGGTGTGTATATTCTTACTCATTAAGTGTTATTGGTTAAGCTATTCATTAAAAAACAAATGAAAATTTGTCAGTGGAAGACTATAGTATTGATATGGTGTGGTAAGGTAGTATGGCGGTGGTAAAATACCAGAATTTAATTTTTTTTTGCACTTTTTGGCAAAACATTATTAAAACATTTAATTTTATGAAATATATCTATGATGATATAAAATACTTTTTCTTCGATCGATTTCTCAGGTACAGATTTCTTCAATAGAGGGCGCCTCTTCAATGCTGGTTATTTAGAGGTACGGAAGTTTGGCAATTGGAAATGTGTAGTGTTCCACGACGTGGACCTGCTTCCTCTAGATGATAGAATACTCTACTCCTGTCCAATGTGGCCAAGACACATGTGTGGCACAGTCGTGGAGGTTAAGAAGTAAGTTCTTTTACTTATTTTTATTTTGTAATATTAAATTTATATATTACATAGATTAGTAAAATGTAAAGTTTTTAGACTGTGAAATATTCCATGAACATACTAGGAATTCAATAGGTAACTATACAGTCATAACAGTGTAGCCACATTAATACAATTATTACTAACTGTAAGAATGATATTAAATCACTTCATTTCTTTTTGCTAGTTGGTGGAATATGAATGTGAATTTTGTTTTAAGTAAATAGCAATCTGCGTTATTTATGAATTGCAATTCATGTAAAAGAATTCTTCCTCAGTCCGAGTTTCCGAACACTATTCGGCGGAGTTTCCGCAATGATTCCACAGCATTTCGAGAAAGTTAACGGTTTCTCAAACGTATATTGGGGTTGGGGCGGCGAGGATAACGACTTATTTTGGAGGTTACTTTTTTATTATTTTTTTTTACAATGGGTCATATAATTAAATTCATTCCTTAAGGGATTAGAATACGAGAAGGAAGCAATGCATAATACAAAGGAATATTAGTAATCATCATAACCCTACTTTGAAAATATTCATACATGCATATATGACCAAAATCGTTGTTCAAAAAACATAGAACAGTATTACTAAGTAATAAGAATACATGTTTAAGATATTTTTTTGCTTTTTATAGGATTCGTGCCGTCGGTCTACCAATAGTCAGATACAACAAGCTTATAGCAAAATATACGTCACTTCAACATGACAAGTCGAAACCCAATACACTCAGGTAAAGGACATTATTGTTTTATTTACTTTCATCTTCGAATATTAAACTCTCGTATAAATAAAATTCCTATATAGAGCATAAATAATCATATAACATGGAAATAAAATATCATAATCATATTTATTTTACGGCTCCAACATTCTACCCTCCTTAGATCAACTTTGCCTCACCCAAAAGCAGATAAACTTTTCCCTTATCCGAAATATTTATGGATTGTGGTCATTCTTAAAATAAAACATTTTTAAGAAAATCCCTAGTGACATTAGAAGAACTATGGAAAACAAAAGTATTCGAATGTTTACAACGTTAGCGTGGAATACACAAAATTTCTATATGGTTTCTCAATAAAACTCTATAATTTTCAGATATAACCTTCTCAAAACTTTTGCGACACGTTTTTTACGAGACGGTCTTACAACTTTGGAATATGTCGTCGATAAAGTCACATTGCACCATCTCTACACGCACTTGATGCTGGATATAAACCCCAAGAAGAAAAACATTACAAAGATAATGTTAGAAGCATCTAGATGGATATAATTAAAAAAAAATACATATGTTTAGAAATTAAAAAAAAATATGTTTAGAAATTTTCAAATAAAGTTTTGATTGTGGCTTAGAGCCATATAATATGTTATATTTCTATGTACTGGTGTTTTTCTAAAAAAATTCTCACATATTTTATGCTCCTTATAATAATTATTAATTTATATATTTTTATATTCACGAATAGAATAACTTGATTTTGATAAACATGAGGATATGACAAAAAGTAATCTGCAAAATATTGAATGAGTTACAATAATTGAGATATAAGTCACCAAGATTGACAAACCTATATATCTAACAAGTTACTGACTTGTTTATGAAACGGTAATAAAGAAAATTATTAGAATTGTTGATAGGTTAAGATTATAGAATACGCACCAACTATGTGTAAAAATAATTAAAAGATTTAAACATTTATTAATATTTATTAAGTAATATATTTCTCTGATAATATGTACATTCTAAGTGTAAATTTGGATGTCATTGATTAAGTACTGCTTGAAATGGAACATACCTGTCAAAACAAATTTCAAACCAAGCAAGCCTTTATGTGTAAGAGCACAAGAATTATTGAGGTTTATTATAAAACGATATCAACGATATTTCGTTTTGGAAACGATTTTAAGAATTCTCATACATTTAAGAGTAAAATGTTATTCTGATATTATCTACACTTCATTTAAATCAAAACGTCAAACATTTTGTAAGGTAACGCTGGCAGCACCAGTTGAAATTCTTCAATAAACGTCAGTTTAACATTGCGGTTTGCGGAAGTAGGTGATTCAGTCGGGTGTCCCGTGTTTTGTGATAATTATCGCACTTTCACTATTTTCCTTTTCGAATACGTTTATAGTAATCTTACGAAAGAAATTAATTTGTTAGTTTGTGGCATTGATAGAAGTGTGTATAATTAATAAGCAGGAAAATATTAAGAGACAGTTCTTGTGCAAAATATTAACCAGTTTTGGCGCAAGTTGTTTGGAATTTACCAGCGGATGGTCAAAAGGTTGGTTTATTTATATTTTTATTTACATTAAACATTCGTAAACATTGAATGGCAGAGATTAGCCTGTTCTAAATATACATTTAGTACTGCAGATGGAACTGTTTTTGTTAAACTATAAACAAAAACAAAAGATAGCTTTTAATATCGGTTATATATATAAGCTATTAAGACGTGATGTTTTGCAATTTAGGTATTCTCCTCAATAACTTCATTTCAGCTACTACAACTGGTCATGATATAAATTCAAACTTATTTAATGAATTTTCATACATATAATATTTTGATACACTTTAAAATAAGATATTATAGTGAAAATTGTTTTTAATGTCAATGGAGAAAATTTATCAAACAAACATTTTAAATAAGCTAGTAGTTAAATGCTGGCCATCAAAATTTATTCTACCCACAATGTTTTAAACATTTATAATTAAAGTGTAGAATAGTGTAGAATAATTATAGTGTGGAATATTGAGCTCTGTCAATTTAATCCACTCTGTCATAACATTATCATTCAGTACTTGTGTGTGTATCGGTGATTTATTTATTTAAGAACATACAACTATTAGCATGACAATGAATCGTAATATTCATAAAGAATTTTATATATGTCCTTACTTTTATAGCATTCATAGTGTTTGTCAAAGAAATTCTTTTTCTAATATTTCTGTATTGTTATTGAAATTGAAGACCATAAAAGTTATTAGTGAGCTGACTAATATATACTTGCGTCGGTCAAAGTAATGGTGTCTCCAATAGTAATTGAATAAAAATTTTTTTTCTGTATATAAATACAATCAGTGGGATTTGTTCAGTGATTTATAGATTTGTGTTTATTAAATTGTGTGAAGTAGGTGACAATAAAATCATTTTAAATCCGTTTTGATTACTCACTTCTGAATAACTCTTGACCAAAGTCTCGGCGGCTTATGTTATTGATTAAATTATTAGTATGAATATATATCTACTAAGCAAATTGATTGTATATCATTGTAGTGCTCTTGTTATCTGCTTTAATATGATTTTAATAGTTTATTTATTAATTAATTATCAAACTAGTTATATTTAATTTTCACATTGTAACTGGACAAGAAAATAGATACTTCTAAACTATACCACATTATACACTTCTAGTGAGGTCAAAAATAACACAGTTTTATCAAACCTGGACAGTCGGGATTGGTTCTGCTGAAATTATAGCCAATTAGAATTAAACATTCATTTTATCGATAGGGTAATGCAGACATCTTTAAATTTTTTTGCATTGTTAACATACTCGTCGTATAGGCTTGTTGTAGACATGTAATTTTTTTTTAATATTGAATTTAAAATGTCCTACTAATATACTTATTATATGCAACCAGTATTTGAATACTTGGGAACTCATTACCAGTGGCAAATAACTGATTTCCACTTTAAATTCTTGCAGTCTGTTGATTTTTGCTTGAAATTATTCAACAATATTTTTTACAATCTCCTACAGCTTTCAAGAGATAAGTACTGAAATGTTTATATTAATATGTTGTTCTGAGAAGAAATTCTAATCAGGATATTAGTACACTTTAAACTGATAATAAAATTTATTTTTTTTGTTTTGTGACAAATTTAATTACCGTTCGATATATAATTTTTAACCTTTATCACGTTATGCACAGGTGCTTTCTTTTTCACTCTTTGTTTTAATATAAATTATTTTTTATAATGAACCTCTGTTACAAAATGCTTCTTCTATATTCTGATTTATTTTACCTTTGCTAATGATTTTTCATACATAAATGTTAAGTCTTCATAGTTAGATGAGAAATATGTTTAGTATACCATTACTTGTTTGTTTCTTTGTAGTGTTTAATTACTCTTAATAATATGACAAAATCTTGCAACATACACTTTGTAATTATATAGGTATAACAGTAGGTAGTTAATCTATTATAATTGTATATAGTTATTTCGTGTACTGAAATATTTAGTAAATTATCTTATAATTAATCTCTGATTAATGAGCGTCTTTAAAACTTCGTCTGAAACAAATTACGCCCTATAAAAGTTATGGCGGGTAACGGATTCTGTCACTCAAGCAGAAAATTAAAGTTTCGAAATGATTTTTTTTTATAGTCGCCAGTTGATGCATAAACTTTTTATTATAATAGAAATTCTATAAAGTGACTCGCTAGAAATTGTAATGCGTCTTTTTTATTACCTGTCAAATCGTTTACTGTTAATTTAAAATGTAGGATAATTTGAAGGTTATTTTTGAAGTGAGTTAACATAAAATTGTGTGGTAAAGTAAAAATAAATACGTGTAATTCTTTATTTGAAATACCTTGAGGTATTAACAAATAGTTACAAGCCGTTTCAGCTAAGTTGTTTGTTTGCATCTGCTTTTGACAGCTGTACGGAAAAGGCATACTGTATTCAGCCTGCTTTTGGAGCGCGTCACGCTAGAGCAGTTTATCTGATAAAGATGAAATATACTTATTTAAAAATTTATCTTTTTCTTGGATTTTATTTTGCAGCGACTTTTTACAGATTTTGTTAATGACAATTTACGTTTTATTATGTTTTGTATGAAATAATTTTTTATTCTTTATATTTGAGAATCAATTAAAAGTCGATGAAAAATATCTATAGTCTTAAAAAACATTAAAACCTATAAGGAATGTGTGTTAACAGTATCACGTTTGGTCTTTTATTTTCTTTAATAATATTTTTTCTCTGTGGTTCCGTAATTTGAAACTGTAAAATGAATTGACCATGAAACTGGGTGGCCGAATTCATTTAGGTAAACTAGTTTTACGGCCTTTGATTGATGGTTAGTAATTTACTTATTTATTTAAACATTTCGGTAATACAAAAGTGTTTACAATAATGACATTATAAGGTTTTACTAAACAATATTAAGACCAATACAGGAAGGATTACATAAAAAAAATTATATCATGTCAACGTAATGTATGAACTACTTGTAACTATTGTTCTATTGAGAGTAAACACGTCAAGTTTATAAGTAATTAACTTTTTGCCTACATTACGATCGCGTACGTCTTGAAGGTGTAATATCTTCTCGTTCTAGAAATGTCGGTTGTTTTATTTTTTTTTTCAACAGTTCAAAATATAACATTATTTTATTTTTAAGAATTACAACTCTTGCAGTTATAGGATTAATTAATTCATACATCAGCCCTGGACGTAAATATTTACGGCTCATATTTTTCCTGTTGGAGTTATAATGTGACAAGTATTGTTTCGTAAGTTTGCCTGCTTCGGAACGCTGTCATGAATATTGTTATTGGGTCATATTCCGGATATGATATTTGCAAGTGGGTTCTCTTATGTCGAACTCATTCGTTTTCGGAACATGGGATTGAAATTTTTAATAAATAAAGTTTTATTTTATATTTAATTTATAACTTTTAAAATCATTAAGGAAATTTGATAATTAAAACTACATTTCAAGTAAAAATATTTAAAATAAACATTACTTGAAAACATATATATGTATATATTGTTTTATTTGACATTAGAAACAAGGAAACGAGAAAAGGAGAGTGCTGACACATGCTTACCCGAGAGATTGTGTTATTAATATGAAATAAATGAAACTAAATTGACTCTAAAGTGTTTGGCCACCCATTCTACGGGAATGTGGAACAGACATACTCCAGTTTGGTTATTGATTTGATAAATATAATATCTGATAATCTCTGTAATGTGCGTATGTTACGCATCAGTTTACTATAACGTATGCACGTGGTGATAATTTTACAGTCTGGTGATTGTGCTGTAAACAACACCTAGATATGTTATAGCGGCCTACTCGGACATTGTCCGTCGGTCTAGTTAGGATCAAATTTTAGTTACGTAAATCTTTACATAATATACCCTATGATTGTATATGATTGTATTAAAAATGATATGATCGAATTAAAAATAAATATTACTAAATGGTAGTATTTCACGTTCACTTCATGCATGTAAAAAGATTCTTAGGCATGTGTCAAACAACATAAATACCGTGAAATAGCAATCAAGATAATATAATTATCGAACTTACCTTTCCCTCTCTACATAGTCCAGTATAATATCGGCACATGGCATCGGTGAAATCTATAAGGAATCGCCACTAACTAAACTAAAGGACTTTACCTTTAAGCGACACTTCGTTTTTATATAAATGATTACAAATAACAGGTAATTAATTAGTTTGCAGATTGTTTTAATTCTATTTACTCGTTTACTTTTATTTATTTACTTGCAATTGTAATACTAATGTATGTAATGTCATTGAATCGGTAAGTATTTGTTACAATTTAATTTAAGCAATTATTGCAACGTAGATGATTTTTTGATATCCCAACATTCTAGTTCTATATAAATCGACGCAATTTAAGTATTAATTAAAGTGAAATTCTTTTATTTATATAAAGTTTCGTTATTAATTTTTAATTAAATTTCGCATATAAGGACCGTAGTGAAACGGCATTCCTACAATTAATTAAAATCCTGGGACATCTCTAGTCTACTACATCTGGGTATGCTTAAATGTTCCCGTAATGGGTCTAATCTGAATTATAGAATAGATTAAATTTTTTATGCAAAATTATGCTGAATTAAAACTTACGTGACTTATCCGACCATCTACGGCTTATCAAAAAAAATATACATTATGTAGGTAATGTCTGTTTATTTTTTCTTAAAAAATACTGTTTATCTTTACATTTTTTTTTAGACTGGCCAGTTTTATAGTTTTCTTAACAGCATAGACTAAATAATTATGCATATACAATATTGTCTATGGCTATTTTTTAATGCTATGTCTTCTACGCACTGGAATCGTGGATTATTTCGCCAATGTGAACGTTTTTTATGTCTATGCTTTATTATTTTTTTCGTACTGTCATAACAAATACTTTTGACGCGTCAATAAACGATGTCAAAAATTATCTGCCTTATAAAATCGTATACATATATAATCCTTGCTGTAATCCGTGCAGTCTGATAATATTTATATAATAAAACAAAACCGCTTAAAACTTGTTTAAATCTTATCAACCAGTCCATTGTGAAATTTCAAGATAACATAATCTTTTAAATATGTTACGAATAAATATTAATGACTTACACTTTCAACGGGACACATCGTAAACATATTATAGGTATGTCACTTTGAATGTTTTTAGATATGGCGCGATTATAACTTTTTTTTTAAATAAAAACTTGACGTTGGAATAAATCGTTCGACTGAAAATGGTTTGTAAGATTAACCAGAATGTGTTTTATGTTGCGCCTGTGTTTTTGATACACACACACACACACACACGTACATATATGACACGCTGTTTTCCGTGTAAATAATTTATAATTGATTGTAATAATACGAATATATTTATTTTTCGAGTCATAGCTTTAAAATATATATATTTGGTTATATCTAAATCTATAATATTAAAGCGTTCTTGTTTGATCTTAATGTTAAAAAGTGTATACGGAAATGGTAAGGATTTTGAATGTTAATAAAATGTAAGTTCGATATTTTTTTTTAATTTACAAGCATTAAGAACATCAGTTCAAATTGCTTCCCTAAATTTTTGTCACTTATGTCTAATAGGATCTTTTATTCTAGGTACAATTCAGTATTCCTACATATTAGTAATACACAATTGTCCTTATATAAGTTATTTAACAGTAGGTCATAATTATCACACTATTCGTCCAGCCGTTTCTCTATTTTGTTATCCGTGAAGTTTGTCGTCATACCATCTGCTGTGGGTAACCTTGAGATATTTTCTCAAATGTAGGTTTGTTTCGTTTGCGCCATTACGAAATGACTGAGATAGTATTGCTAGGTTGGCAACATTGGCTATTATATTTTTTTTTTTATAAATAAAACTACTATGCCAGCATCATCGTCCGAACGCTTTCGTATATTTTACTATTATTTATATAAAAATGGTCTACGTTATATTTTACTATATTAACTACCTGGAACTAGTAAGAGTTGAATAAAAATCGGAACAACCTTTTCAGAGGTTATCCGGAACAAACAGACAGACAAATATGTTATTTCAATGTATGTACCGTGCTTATATATGAATTTAAACCAAGCGTTAGTTATGATAATACTAAACAGGTTTATTTTATTATTTTTACGATACAATTAGTTTAACACTTTTAGTTACAGCTTTTAGTGTCCTGTAAAATTAATAAAGAATTCACATAACACTAATTACAGCTCAGTCAATATAAATGCTGTATTTAATGATTGTGTACAATGTCTTCCGTCGCCATTTCATGTTTGTCCGTTGAAGATTGACATATTTATCTTAACTCCATATACATTATATTAAGAAGTTATTTTATTTGTTTGAAAATAAATAACATAATATATAACTAATTACCTTTAATTAAATGTTATTAAATGTTTGTTTAGTGATAATATAATTGGAAACAAACTCTTGCTAACGTAATTTTATATATATATTTTTTTTTTATAAATCGGTCAACACATATATACATACACATATAGGTTTACACACACATGCAGTCTACATTTGAACAGTACTCATTGAGAGCAATTATTAAATACGAACTGGCTGAAAAGTATTCTTTTATTTTTTTTATATGCTACCTCTTTTCTTATAATTTTCTCAGGCAACTTGACAATTGACGGCCAGAGTGTGCAATAAAAAGTAATGATTTGTCAAAATATCAATTTATATCTTCCTAATTGTCAATGCGATAAAATTTTATCGGACATGGTTGCACCTGAGTGCATGATTAAATATTTATCGCACAGATAATTTTTTTTTTTTATTTCAAATGTAGACAGTGGTTGCAGTAGTAGAATTAACTACTTAAATTTCAAACACAGAGTGTAGTTTCACACTACATGAAAGCCTTTGTTTGAACGCAAAACAAAGTACTGGGAAGGATGCTCACATCGCACGTAATTTTTTTAAGTACCTAACTTTTTTCGTGAGTTAACACTTTTACTTTTGTATTAAGAAGGAATTTTTATTTTCTTGTATATAAGGAATTTTTAAAGGAATTTTTATTTTCTTGTATATAAGGAATTTGTATTTTATTGTATATAATCTAAATAAAGAAATTAATTCAGATGTCTGTTTGTAATGACCGATTTTTTGTGTATGTATATTTACGGACATTTATGAAATGTATATTTTTAATTATGTCCTTAGAGACACTATGTCTGTCTGTTGGTTCCATAATCTCTGAAACGACTGGATTGATTTTGACGGTACTTGCAATGGTACATAGCTAATGTAATAACTTCTGAATTAGACTAGATTCATTTTGGAAATCACGTATCGCGTTTATAAATAATGATGTTTTACTGAAAGAAAAATAAAACGTTATGAGGGACGAAACAATTTAAAATATTGATTGCTAATAATAAATTGCTCCATCTGTTATATGGATAGTGTTTTTATATTATGTATTTCCTTATTACTATCACGCGAGAAATCTATTGCTTGTTTTTCTTGACGCCGCCATTACGTTCGCGTGGACTATGACCTCTAATAAACACTAATGTTTGAAGTACCCTACTGACGAAAATTAAACATTAATTTTAACAAATCAATACTTTTTTCTTATTAAATTACTGAAATGACAACTGATTGAAATAAATTATTTCTAATATTTTTAACGGAATATTAAAATTGTTTAGAGAGCTATTTGTTCTTGATGAATGCTTGTTATGAGTGTTGTAATTATTAAAATATTTACATTTAATTAGCGAGAGGAAGACTGTCAATTGTTTTCGTAGTCTTCCTTTTGCAAAGTAACAGCAGCTTACATGAAATATAATTTTTTTCATTAATTCCCAAATAAAGCAATATTTTTTTTCTAACATTGTTGATATTAGTGCAATGTTTATTTTTATTCTCAATTTCGATCAGTTGTTCCATATTTAAAAAGCAATATGTTCTGTTTTTGATAGAAACAACTTTGGAAGAAAATAGAATTTTCCAGAGTCTTGGAAAATTCTACACAGTGAATAATCTAGAAACGTTTGCACTTGACCTCCAACTTTGTTCTGTTTACAGCTGAAGCTGTTACGTAAATAGGCTTGATACCAAGTTAATGTGAAATATATATATATATGTTATGTAATATTTGTAATTCTTCCTTTATTTTTATATCAAATAAATACGTTTTAAGTTCATCATTTATTTGCCAGACTTCATGGCCAAGCAGCGATATGGAACATTGAATTGAAATGGTTGTTGCATGATATTTTTGATGCTGTATTTATATTTTCACGACCGTCGCTTGTGGCCGACACTTCGCTAATAAACTGTCTATCAAGACGTCTTCATTTCCGCTGGATGAGGTCACGTCAAGTCAGATGCGGATGTGCGAATGTGGAACCATATATGTTTGTGATTTGTGTGTGTCGAATTTTGTATAGTCTGTGGTTTCAATGGGAATGATAAAATTTATATAGTCTGTGGTCGTCATTTCGTAATTCTGTTGATCGTTTTTATTTATTCTTTTATGTTCTCATCAAGCTGTTTCCAACGATTTTTATGTTTTCATTTGATAAAAATTAATTTTACGTAATAAAGCATATTTTCTATTATTGGAATTAAAATTTTATTCATGTGATGTGACTCTCGTGTTATTATTTTATATTTTACTAGACGTCACTGTAATTTTACAGCAACCGTGAACACGGTGAGACGTGCTAAAAATAAATAAAGAATAATTTTGTTATATATTATTTAATTCGTATAATTTCCTGTAGACGTTCCAGCAATAAAGTAATCTTCATTTAGGATTTGTTTGACTAAATTTTGATTACGTTTCTGTATGGCGCGTTGCTTATATCACAATTACTTTATAATAGTCGGCGAGTTCTCAAGTATAACTATAAATCTTATCAAATAAATAGTAAAACAGATAAGACGGTTATCATCAAAGGGAAGGTTATTTAATTGAAGCTATGTATATATGTGTTTATATTGTTTGGTTAAATAGCCGTAAAATGTAACGGCCGGTTAGGTTTGACAAAAAAAAGTTTTGAGAGAAAATATTTTTGTAAAAAGTAATGGCTTTTCTTTGGAAACACTTTTTATGTGAAATATAATAATATAATGTAACGTTTCTTTTTACGAACATCCTCTAAACTTTTACAATCGACATGAACTAATTTCCTATCTATTTATCAAACAATATATTTTTTTATATAGGTATTAGTAATTTATTTAACGAGCATTAAAATGTTGAATACAATAATTAAAAAATTACAGGTTTTAAATTTATACTTAATATCCAATTATTGTATTTTTTTTTGATGATTGATATTTTACTTAAATATATTAGTCTGGATTTATCTGAAGTCTTTGAACGTGACTGTGCCCCACTATAAGAAAGCATCTAATATTTCTCCATAACTTTAATAAGAAAAGGTTTGAGTTTTTTTACAGGAAAAGTCCTTAAAAATTTTTCCTTCATTAAATTAACGTTCACGTGTTTTTTGATATTATACTCTTTTGTTCAATTAATTCATATATCATTATACTTTTTGAATTTCAAGTTTTTTCTGTTTTTATATATTGTATTTTTATCTTTCATTAAATAGACAAGGTGAATGCGTTCAAGCTATGGTTTTGTGGGGTAGTTTGTGAACAAACATTATCATATTTAGTTCAAAATATATGCTTTAATTTTAACTATAGTTATGCGAGGCTCTCTGATATTTTTGTTGAAAAACCACGTGACTTTTAACAATTCTTTTCATTGCTCATAAGTCGTACTGAATTTAGCTTTGCACTGTGTAAAACCTTTCAATATTTATGAAGTTAAAATGACTGCTGGGAGCGGCAGAGCAACACTAGACGTAACGTTTGGAACTCAAAATTATATTTTATTTATTCCAGTTAAAACAATGATTAATTTTGTGTTACCGTGAAAAAGCATAAATATTTTAGCATGTTATATAAAGTAATGAACACAACTCACAAATAAATAAGAAAATTTGTAAAACTAGTTACGATTTATTGAACACAAAGAATTAATACAACAATAAAGTTAGTTATTTAAAATCAAAACAATATGCAATTTACAGAATTTATATTTTTATTATAAATAATAAAACAAATCAACATATATTTAATTATTGTATTGTATAGTTTTTAAAAACAAACCTAGACGAACATCAAACGAATTATTTGAATTAATATGAGACGTTATATTTTAATTAAAAATATTTAGAAGACAGTGAGTGCATGTCATTGTTACACCGTACGAAACAAGTATAGACAGAGTTAGCCTTAAGGTTTTTTTTTGACTCATTTCTATATTTTTTTTTGTTTCTGCATGACGTCGCGATAATTTTGAAGTCATCTTGCTTATTGGAAAGGGAATATTCATACTGAATGAGTATTTGTCTCAATTTTAAATAACGAAATAATCAAATAAGATATTAAAAAAAATTTCAATCAATGATTCTTTGTAAAAAAATGTATTTTTTTTCATTGATATAGACACTTACGTGTTAAAATTTTTGCATATCAAATTCAACAGAACTGTGTTATGTACATATGTTGTAATAAAAATTGTGACTGTAATACAAACGTGGACAGTAAACAGACGTGCCATCACGTTGATTACTCGCTATCAAATATTTAGTGTGATCTGGCATTTGTATGAATAAATTTAATATATATACATACTTGTTTTTGCTCGCGATTCCATCTGAATTTCATTATAAGGTTTAGAGAGAAATTTTTATACAGAGACTATTTAAATAAAAAATATATATATACATACATTTTTTCGATAACCATAGTCTTTGTCACTTGCTTCATACTCAATGCTCTTATACAACGTGATCCCGAGGATCTACATGGAATTACTTGATAGAATATAACCTATATATAAGTCTAATGTCCAAACTACGTGACTGTAAAGTTTCATTTAAAATCCGTTAAGTATATCTCGCCTGGAAGACCAACAAACATGCATACGTCCTCACAAACTTTCACATTTATAATAAAAAAATGTTATGGCTTAAATGTACATAGTATTTCTATAAATGACATTGATTCCAGTGAGTTCTTATAATTACAGATCTATCTAAGCACTCAGTACCGTTGTGTTATCATTAATATACGGATAATGTCTGATAAGATTTCATTTCTACCCACCTAACCACTTATGTTATGTGTGATCTCATTCGGTTCGATTCGTCTGTAAATTGTAAAGTAATATTCTGTAAAGTATAGTAACTATACTCTTAAAGTGATTTGAAGTTACTCAATACTTATATCTATGTATTGGATAATTTTCCTATATGGAATATTACAAGAAAATATGTCAATAGCACAAGAGTTATGTTGACTATTCAGTATATAAAACATAATTAGCGCTAAATGGATTCGTGTTAAAAGATAAGACAGATATTACCTTCACGTGACTTTAATGATCTCATGTATTTGTCGAACTAAGATTCTGTTGTTAAAAGTATTATTAAACCAAGAATTTATATACTAATGACGGGAATTTTTGTTATAATTTTGAAATATATCTATATGTTGACATGAATAAAATTAACTTTAATAAGGAGGCTGTTATCTAAATGAAATTAAATGTCATCTATTAAAATTATAACAGTAGATTGTTATGTACTGTTCGTGATGTTAAGGGTGTCTTGTTCTCTGAAGCGAACTGTATTGGTGTGTTTTGGTAGTTGAATTTATTTGTTTGTATTGACCACTAGGCCATATTATTGCAATTCAAAAACATATACATATATATAAATGTTTTTTTTTGTGTTTTCACTTCCTATTTAATGAAGTTATTTTATAAAAGTAATTTTTTATAATACTTAATATTTATACAACTTACAACACAAAATAATGTCAATATTATGATTTTTTTTACCGGAACCTTTATTTAGACTAATAATTAAAAAAAGATTTATCGTATGTGTACAAAGAATTATTCATTTTATTATTATTATTTTTTTTTGCTATGTAATTAACGAAATGTAATATGTGATAGCTTAGGTATATATTTCTCCGAAGCCAAAAGCTGAGTGTTACTCAAAGTTATTATCTCAAAAACATTTTGTACCAGTTTCAAAAATCTTAGCCATCGAAATATTGATCTTAAAATTCTGAAAGAAGAAAAAAAACAAAGTTATTGATAAAACACCTCACGTATATAAATTAAAAGCTGATTTTAAAGCTCATAGATTTCAGTCATTAGTTAATTTCTCGATTCTTTCGTTATCTATTATCAGGAGAAGATTTAGACGAAGACAAATCGTATTACAACGACGACAGTCGAAAGTCAGTGAACTCGTAAAGTGGATTTCCCCAATCTCAGCTTAAAGCATGCCGTCCTTGACTTGATACACTTCATATTATACTGATTTTTATGTTTAATGTTAAAGATTAGATTTTATATAATTTTTATATGACATATAGTATGAATAGATAGATCTTCGTTTTGTTAATTCAATCGAATTTTAACAAAATTTTTGTGTAATTTAAATTAACGTTTAAACATTTTTTTTTGTTTTTTCATATTTTTTATAATACACATGCTAATTAAGGTCTTTCTTATGGTCGGAGAAGGCGTATATTATAATAAACTATTGCATATATATCTACCTTAGTTAGATTAAAATTGAAATCTGGAGATCCATGTCTCATAATAAGTACAATATTGATATTCGTACCGAAAACTAATATGACGAACAAGTGAAATAAAACTCTTCACATATAAGAAGGGAAGGTGTCTTTTTAAATTTTCTGACGTAATAATCTTTCTTAACTCGATCCTACACACGACCTTGAATGTTGAGAGTGAATAAGTGAAAAAGATTAAATAATATTACGATTTGTCTTATCATGCGTCTGTTTTATTATTAACAATGATTATTCTGTGGATATAACAACATAATTTAATGTGATAATTTAAAATAAATACGGATGGTAAGAATTTCATTACACAAAATGAGAACATTTCAACTTATCTTAAAGCGAACGAAAAGGCGAATGAAAAGTGAAGCCCTTGGAAAATATACCTTCACCTATATTTCCTGACGCAGAACACTAAACCTTTTTCTACGTATTGCTCTGAACACTTTTTCATTATTTTAAGAGGCTTTGAATTTTCTTCCTATACGATGTTCTGGGAACATTCTTAAGATCTTTTTATTTGTTATAGCGTTTTTTTTTCTATTTCCTTAATAATAAAACATCTTCAATATATGACTTACAATTTATTATAATTTTATATATTTAGGTAATCGTCTTTTAGTACATGAAAAAATTATATAACCTTTGCTTCTTCAAAAAGTCACCCTATTTAGGTACTTACAATGTAATTTTCCTTTTTATGGAGGCATACTTCTAATTTATTGGTCGAATTAAATTATATACAATTTAATCTAAGGTAATTGTGTTGAGTACATAATAAAGCAATTACAGTGGGCATTGCTGTCTTCTGCATAAATTTGTAAAACCTTAGCCATATATTTGAGAACAATAATAGAGTTAAAATAGTTATAGACTAATGGAATGGACATATTATTCTGTACTAAAGTATAATTCCAACATGTCAATATAATTCCAACATCGATACGTTCAACATTTGTATCGAGTAAAACAGGCTTTTGCCCGCGACGTCGCTCGCTTGGACTTCGGAATTGGATTCAGAGAGACTAGGGAAAATAAGTTAACCAACTACCAGCGACATCTTTAGTCTGTGACACGAAACTTTATACACAATACAATATTTAAGTCCTGTAATAATACAATATTTAAGTCCTGTAATAATACAATAACTTTTATATCTTAGGGAATTATAGGTTCTATGTTATGCCCGAGCTAAATTATTTTTGAAGTTTCTATAAAATCTCTTCATTAGTTTTTGCGTTAAATAGCAACAAACATACTCACTATCCCATTTACAATAAAAGTATGTAGGTTGTATATAATTTGTAAGTAAACAAATAAAGGAAATTACACAGAACGAGAGAGTACTTAAACATCAGTTTGATAAGTTTAATGACATAGTTATCAATTATACTGAAGTCATAAGAGCCAGGTACGTCAATAAGTTCGCACTGATTTGTTATCAGCATATACTTCAACATCAAACGGTCTAACATTAAGTAAATGTTCTGTCATAAATGAACGAAATGGTAGCATACATTTACTATTCGTCTGAATAAAATCTACATCGATGTGAATAATAGCTTCACAATTTTTCCACATGGATGCCGGAGATCAAAGTGTCCGCGAACAGATTTTAACTTGGAAAAAAGTTTTGAATAATGCGAAATGGTAAACAAGATATTCTTGTATATCTGCTCACTTGTATAATGTCTATATACACATATATTTGCCGACGGGTCGGTAGCTATGTAAACTAGTTTCCTATAATTGAAAATTTGTTTACACTAATACAAAATATAACCGGAATATGTTTATTTAGTTTAGTAAGCTCGTATTAACGAAAACTACATCATGTTCTTATATCAATAATGGAGTTATATTTAACTATCTTTAAAAAAATATTTGAGTGTAATATAATTTGTTATTCCTAAGCTCCGTCAGTCTGTCAGTCTAATGTTTATATTTGAATTTACGTAAAATATTTTTTGTATCTGTAAGAATATTATTGTATACTAATTTTTGTTACCGACTTCGCTTGTGTGACCATCGGAGTTCCGCTCGGAGAGAAATGTATAAAGCATGTTAAAACAATAAACAGTACAACCGACAGCGAGTGAGATCTTTAGTGCATCCCGTGACTTTACTCACAATACAACAGCTATGCAATAATCCCGCGAGCACTTTAAGTAATTTCAGGATAAATTATAGTCTACGTAATATTCTAATATGTAAGCTATATCATTGTGAAGTTTCATCAAAATCGGTTCAGTAGTTTTCATGTGAAAGAGCAACAAAAATCCTTACATACATTTCACAAACTTTCATATTTACTTTATTGGTTTGATTTTGAGATCATGCAAAATTTAATAAGCTCTTTATATGTTTAAAAAATTTAACAATAAACAAAGTTATGATTAATCATAAACATATTTTTATGATAAAAAAATAATATCAAAATACATACATACATACATCCGTATGTACTTATGTAAGTGAGGTTGGTAAAGATCAGATCCTGTAGATTTTATAAAACATATTTACCAGAATATTTTTTTAAATATTCATAGAATCAATGATCATTCAAGATATCTATATGTGAAGTAACATCGAGATTTAAAAAATAGGAAAAGCTATTGTCTGGAAAACCTAATGATTTTACAAGTTTGTCCTTAGAATTTTTTATATATGTAGGTAAAGGTTTAATATTTTATGAAATTGAACATAATATATTTTATAACAAAGACTTTCCTTGAAATAAATTAAATGTGGATTGTGATTTTCTTTTTAATTGAATGTAAATAATTTTGCTTAAACAAAAAATATATACATAAGATTTTATTATGAGAGACGAGATGAAACTTTTTAGCATTCCATGGATTCATCGTGTGGGTGCTGGGTCCATCGCTTTGCAGGGAGAGGAGCTTCAACAGTGCCTGGGACTTGCGATCCAGGCGTAGGTTTAAGGGGCTCCTAACTAACTCGCGTCAAACGCTCGCCTACACCCTCCAAGCTCCTCTCTCTACCTAACCAAATTTTAACAGTCTGGTTTGTAGGCTACAATACTTCTTTGATATTTAAATTACAGTCATCATTATATCGAAGTACTGTAACTTTAGTAAAAAAATCAGCTCCGAAAAATATACAGCTTTGTATTGTAGAAATTTTGTATAATATAATACACGTTTCTTTAAAAATACGTGCTTTTTATAGACGGCGAGTAGGTGTTAAGGATGGTTTACATGAATTGGCTTTCAACATAACATTTTTCATTTTATGGAATCTTTTAGATTAATTAAAATATACCATTTTAATAGAAATACTTACAACAGAAATAAAGATAAACTATAACGAAACTCACATGGGATGGTGAGTTTATGTAAAATATTATATTAAAATATATTTTTTTTAATATATAAAACTAGTTTTTGCACGCGACTTCGTCCGCGTTAATTTCGGCATTAGTAATATATGTATAGCTGACCGGGCGAACTCTATTCTGCCCAAGAGGTCTAAAATAACCAGATATTGGAATTTTTGAAATTTATTTTTTTTCGATCGAAAAGAATTAAATATCTTATATCCGTCTCCTGGTTCTAAGCTCTCTCCCCGTCAATTGTAAACCATATCCCTACAGCCATTCTTAAGTTATAAATAGTGTAACTAACACAACTTTATTTATATATGTAGATAAATGTCATAAACTTCTTTTTAAATATATACAGTGTTGTATATAAAAAATGGTATTTTATTTATATTTAATCTTAAATTATTATATATAATAAATCATTTAGATTTCGAAGTATCGCTTTATGAAAATTTATACAAGTTACCAGGACATCAGCAGTAAGAGTAATGTATACGTTCTGCGTCTTGCTTTCCTATATCGAGTCCGTATTTCACCTGCAGATATAAAATAAGTTGCAATTATTATACATTGTATTTAAATTAAAACCTAATTTGGCTCAATTTTTTTTTCTTTTATGTGCTTTAAGATTTTATACTATAAGTGAATTTCTGCGGCAATGAATGCCGTGGCCTATAAAAGCGTCTCCTCAAGCCATTCGACCTGAAATACAATGAAGGAAAGCAGCCAAATAAAAATTTAGGACGAATATGTACTGAGAGGACAAAATGTATTTATTTTGTGTCTCCAGACAATGTGTCAGACAACAATTATTTGTTTTATTTACAACATATCAAATATATTTGATACCTAAATTGTATATACATATCTTAATAAAATATACTTTTGATTTATATTTTGAACGAATTAATAAAACGATACGAGGTAGAAGGTCAAGTCTTAATTCTTATATCTAAGAGAAATTCATACATTATATTCCTTTGCCCATTTACTCCTTCGATGGAAATGTAAACTATTCCTATGTATAATATGAAAATAATAGCTATATATTGAAAGGTAACACTTTAGTACAAGCTCTATAAATGCAATGTAGGTATATTCATACAAAGTTCTTAGAATCTGAAACATTAATAACTTGTTAATGTGCAGGTAAATGATGACAGTTCCATACAAAATATGATTTATATTGCATATATATAAAGGTCAGTTCGTTTTGAGTTTCGGTCAATAAATATCAGCAACTCATTTTTTTTTATTTTTGTTTACACTATTCTATACGACACCTAACGAAAAGCCTAGTGTACATGTTAGGTATGACGAGACACACGCACAAGTATTCCTTATATAATATAAGTGGAATATAAGGTGTATGTGTGTTCCTATAATAGTGTAAAGTTGGTCCCAAACTCTTCGACCCTCGTCCTGATCCTGCCTCGGGTTATAAAGGCTAACTATCAAGATTGACAGCTCACATCGGATTTTAATCAATATGCAGGTTAAATTAAAGTTTTATTTAATAATATTGAACGACAAAACTGATAAGAGATATCAATTAACGTGAAATGTAAGATTTTATACCAACTCTAGTAGATACAACCTTCGATTTCACTCGAGCTGTAATGTTTATGTTGAGATTTCTATAATTCCGATAATGTGACTTCGTTTATTGCATTTGCTCTCTTACATTGAAGCAGTAATGTATTTCATTGCACCTACACACGTACAGTGATATATAAGGCAATTATTCGTACCATTAAAAGGCAGTTGAACAGTTGATGGGAGTTGCTCGTAACGTTCGCCCCGGATTGACATCCAACTTATACTTAACTGAATAAACTTTTACACCCGGACCCAGTGGTTTGTATTAATATGTTCTAACTATGACCCGGATCCATACACAAGCCATATATTATTTAAGTTAATTACTTATGCAAGTATATGTAACCAACAAGTTCATAATAGAATTTGAAACTATTTAGACATTTTTAAAAGTTACTTGAAAATGTATGTAAATCAAGTTACTATGCGAGTGTCGCCTTGCTCGTAATTTTATTTATCTATTCATGGAACTTAACATTTGTTAAAAAAGAGTTTCTTTTATCTTGTTACACTTACCTTTTGTGTCTTTTTATCTTTGTCTCATTAAAGAGCATTTTTAGATACTACGGAATAGGTAATCTAATTAATTCATTGGGGCGTGTACATTATCCAGTTTCATTTATACAGCTGCAGGATTTGTATTACAAGAGAAATTTTAAAGCACATTTCTAATGAAAAACCTCTAAAGTAGAGAACAAAAAAATTGTACCTTAACTTCGAAAGTAACTTGTTAGAGTTAAATTCTCTTTGCTAACTTTATTTAACTGAAGACTTCATTTAGAGGTATTGTCTGAATTTACTTTTAATGGTAGAAGTTTTGTTGCAAATATTCTACTTGTACCTATAAAGGTTTATTTGCTATTCATACAGACAAAGATCTATAGTAAATTATGAAGAAGTTGAAGGACTCGGAGGAATGAAGAGAATTAAATTAGCTCCATCAAAGTATTTAAACCTAAACATTACAAAATTTAATTAATTATTGATTTATAGAACGATATGAAATAAAATGTATACAAAATGTGTGTCTTAAAAACATAGGAATACATAAAATAAAATTTAACCAGCCATCTTATGTTTTGCTTTTTATACAGTCTACTTTATACTTCTCGTATAAGTCTCGGTTAAGTTTTAAGTGTGTGTACATGACAAGGAGCGTCCGAGTGCTCTCCGAACACGACTAGGTCGACGGTGGAGGTAATGAATGAAAAAATATCTAAGACTTCACCTGTTAAATTCCATGGCATGTGACTAACGTAATTCTTAGCTTAGAAACGTAAGTAAGAGCAGTAATGAATCATAACATTGGCTGGAATTAAAATTGTATTATTTTTTGCATTTGAGCTTAGTCATTCGAGTTTTAGTGTTATCTCAAGAAACTTAGTAAGAAATTTTTAAAAACTTTACGACAAAAATTCGTACACTTATATGCATTAAGTGTAGTAACTCTAAGAAGTTATCCTATTTTTAAATTTATAAACGCTGACCTACTCTATCATTATTGAAGATCTTTGTACCGAAAACACAAAGGACATTATTTATAGACGTGTAGGGTAAAGCCTTTCTTAAAGAAAATAGTTTACAAAACCATTTCAAAAAACCGTTACCAATTATAATTGTAATTGGTATATTATAATATTTTTGAACTTTCATCGCCTATTTTAATCAATAATGCGAGTTTTAAATTTTATTATGATTTCGCAAATAACAAATTTCTTTGATAGCAGTGATATAAAAGATAGTAATTTCGTTTAGTTATTTGAGATATCTCAATTCTGTTATACCTTATAATGTTATTTCTGTTTCTGTTACAATAACTAGTATATTTATAGTTAATTACTAATTGATAGCTAGTTACATTGATACAACGTCGACGTCTGTGTGTGTGTGTGTGTGCGTGTGCGTATGCGTGTGTGTGTGTATGTGTGTATGTGGGTGTACTAGTCGTGAGATCGTAGCTTTTAATTATCAACCGTTATAGTTAGTAAAAATATATTTTATTTTTAATACATTTTGAACACAATAAACACAAGATGCTGGCAATGGAATATAATTTTACATATTTAACCGAACTAACTGACAGGTGTGTACAAAATCGATGGATGCTATGAAATATACGTCTTGTATTAATAATTTAAAATTTTCAATAACAACTATGTTGAATTGTACTCCTTTTTTTTTGTTACAAAAAACACAGAGTCGGCTTTTTGATAAAATTTTGTTTAAAATCTATTTGAAATCATTTTTTACGAAGCAGTATACGGATAGTCCGATAGCAAATATTTCTCCTTCCACTTCCAGTGTTATAAACGAGTCGCAACTTGAGAACACTAAGGGCCGGCCACTTGATTACATACAGACAGTTAACCTATATTTTCAATTCTAGGGGCAACTTTGTAATGAGGTTGGCTCTATTCTTAGAAACCTTTGTGTTTTTTTTTTTATTATCTGTTCTTTTATTAATTGTCATGAAATTGTGAATCAAAAATTTTACGTTTTTATATAAAAGGGTTTGGTTTGATTAAGACATCACTCACTGTATTTCGTTTTTTTGGATAATTCTTTCTAATATCGCCTGTTATATGATTGCGTATTGGTTTTGATATCAAATATTGAGCCATAAAGTTGTTGGATATCATAACAGCTTTTTGCAAATGAAAGATTTTAAACTGATAAATTTCAAACTGTTTTGTTTTTGTTCAACATCAAGCAGAAAATTAACCTAAAGCAAATTGATTTTCTATAGTAAATAAGCAGTTAAAATAGGCATTCAATGAATATTTCTCCACACAGCGTGAATAATATGCATAAATGTTTTCATGGTCGTAAATATTACGTGCACTATACAAGGCTATAATATTGCACTCCTCATATCGGTCAGTCTTACGTTCAAAGTGCACAGCGGATAATGTTTTGTGTAGTTCAGTCACTAACAATGGGAGGTTTTGCGGGGAAACGAGGGTGACGTCACCCGTCATTTCAACCAGTCCCTACGTTTTATGAAACAGAAGCGAAAAATATAATCTATATATGGGACTATGCACTGAAATATCTTACAAATGTGCGTTAATTTTTGTCAATGGATAATATTTGTAATTTACATCAGAAAATGCTATACATTTCTTGCTTTTTTAAAAGATATTAAGATTGACGTATGGAGACTTAAATTAAAAATGGGAACGTAACATGTTTGCGAGCGGGCTTAGTTGGCTCATTAGTTACTTTAATAAAAGCGAGTCTTAAATTATTATATGAACTGATTTGCTTTTCACATAGCAATGAGTTATGTAGAATTGAAAAACCGGACGGATTTTCTGTTTTACGTGGTTTTAAATAAGCTATGAATTCACTAGGTTATATAGAAATTTTTTATTCAAATATTAGGGCGAAAGATTTAAACTAGGTCGTATGAGGTCGCATTCAGTCCTATTGTGTGGACTTAATATGCTAGAACACTGAAGCTGGACGGAGATTAATACTGAGATAAGTTTGAGGGGTCATGGAGACTGATTGTAATACTGTGACATCTGCGTTGTAGGTAATGCAGTGGTGTTAATGACCTCGTGCAGGCCTATACAGATATGAGATTGTTATATAAAAAAATAATTGTAATATATTAAATTTTAGTGATAATTCTTTTGAGTTTGAATCTAAACTAAACTTACACATGATTATTTATCAATTGATTTATTTTTAACTTCGTGCAACAGAAAATATAGCTTATGACATGTCAAAGTATTTAAGAATGAAATATTACTGATTTTTTTTTGTCTTGAAACTAATGGACAATATAATAAAAGGAATATAATATTTCTCTCTCCTCATACAACATTCCCATAGCACCCTTCAAGTAATATAACGTTAGCATAGAGATCTGTTCGTGACCAAAAATCCATTCATTCAGTTACAGTGTGTGACGTAACTTCACAAAGTAACCACTTTAATATTTGCTCAAAAATATCTTTCTTTATATAGACAATTTTATTTTGCTTAATAACATATTATTTAATTTGGATGTTTTCAGGTAAGGTTTTGTTGCGGTATCCGGGTATAACTAGAAAAGTAAGCCAGTATAATTAATTGATTGATTGATTGATATATTTGTCTATCTATTTATGTACATTTTTTTTAATAAATACAATATTATAATAGAAATGTGATGCACAAAACTATTACAACTTAGTAGCACAGTTTTCGTTACAGATATGTACATAAATAGTTTTAATATTATCTGTGATATGTTGTCCTTTGTATTATCAATCAATATCATAGCCAAATGGAATGTCATCTCAATTACATCATAGCATCATTGGTATGCGTTCGAAGTCATCGGAATTTTTCACCAATAAATACCAAGATAATCAATTTGAAACGTTACATTGCGTTTGTACATATTGAAAGTATGTGTGATTTTTCCGAGTAATAAGTACTTTCTAAGAGTATTCAGACACCAATGACAGACGGTGAAAGCAAATGATCGTGAGGTATTAATTACAAAACTATAAGTTTGAAATCTCCAATCCGACTTGAGTAGGCGTGGTGATTAATGCTCTAATCGTCTCCATGTGAGAGGAGGCCTTTGCTCAGCAGTCGGCACCAATAGGCTGATGATGATACATGACACAGTCTACATATTAATTACCTTAACTACATGAAGGTGCCGAAGAATAATCAAAAACCACCGGAAACTACTCTAATTCATTATAATTAAACTTAACGATACTATGCTATGCGATCTACTCCATTTAAGGCTGGATAAAATAGTAGAGTCGTGGTGGCCTGGAGGTTAAAGGCCCGCTTCTCACACGTGAGGGCGCGGGTTCGAAACCTGGCAAGTACCAATATGATCTTTTCCGAATCATATGTTCTTTCTAAGAGTATTTAGACACCACTGACGGACGGTGAAGGAAAACATCGCGAGGAAACCTGGTTTTATAATTTCAAATTATAAGATTGAAATCGCCAACCCGTCTTGAGCAAGCGTGGAGATTAATGCTCTAACCTTCTCCATGTGAGAAGAGGCCTTTGCTCAGCAGTGAGCTCCTATGGACTGATGATGATGATGATGATGATGATGATGATGATGATGATGAAAATAGTAAAACTATAGTACAAAATTTATTTGATTCATAGAATGTGATTTAGCAATCTCATGTGATGTGATAAAAGTACGTATATTAATGTACGGCTTGATAGATATCTACGTTAGCTAACTTATATTACACTAACTTGTATTACACATCTAAATAGAAGTTTTATTAATTTCGATGAGTGTGCAACAACTTTGATTCTTTTCACGTAAATATGTATCGGATATTTTTATGAGTACGTGTGTTTGTAACTTATTTACTAAGTGAACGGTATTAGTAGGAAATAAAGTTATATGATTTTCCTGTTTACTATGATAATATCACGTAAGCGTTTTTGTTTAATAATAATTTTAATGTTAGGTTAAAGTTGTTAATAATTTTATATATTACGATTCTTTAAAAATCTGTACGAATTTCATGTAATTATTTACAACACTGAGTTATTGAACGTAAAATGTTTTTAAATATATTATTGATTATAAAAGTATAGAAAAATGTATTTTCTTACAGATAACACACAAGTTTCAAGAAACTTAGTAATGCTTGTTATCACAGATAATGATTTCCGTTAATTTAATACTTTATGTACTTATATTGTTATCAGTGCTAAATTAAATGAAAAGAAACAAAAAATTCGTGTAACATTAAACAAATATATATATATATATATGTATGTATACATGCATTGCGTGTGGTTACGAGATATGTACATATTATATTTTTCATTATGATTTTCCTTTTATAACGTCCTCGTTATTGCCCGCGACTCTGTTCGCTTGAAAGAGATGCGCTCAAAGAGAAATATATGAAGTATTTTAAAACAATACATATTATATATAATAACTTACGTTGAAGCCTTTTCATTTTCGGCAACCTAGATACCGCCTAGATACTGCCTTGCTTATTTTTGAATCTAAACTATCTGGGGTGTTATCAAAATGCTAAATGCATACAAAACAATTCGTTTATATCGGTCCAGCCATTTAGGTGAAGTTCAGTAACATACCTACACACGTAAAGCATAATTACATATACAGATTTGCTGTTGTCTTTTTCTGAACTATATGATATATTAATAAAGTTTTTGTAGGAACAAGCAAAACCCACAACACTGAACACGTAATGATTATGAAAATCGTTTTTTCTTCTAACCGTATCAACCTGACTTTTTATAAAACAAGTTTGTTTGAATAAGTAAGGAATAAATAATAACTATATCTATTTGAAAAAATTAGAATAATTTGTTTTATATAAACATTTTAATGTACTTGAAGTATTATTGTAAATTTCCTCTTTTTTTTTTCAACAAGTTCATAATATCCCTGTTTTCTTTAGGTAATGTGTAATATGTTATAATTATTTATTATATATACGATTGAATCAAAAAGTTATTTTATATTAAATAATGATTTTGACTCAATACAGTAGTAATAAATAAGGCTACAGGGTTTGGAATATCATTTTAAGTCACATCGACGTCGAGCAAGCTTACGTCACGCTGTACTATGTTAAATGTCATTGTGCCCTGGGGAAACCTGCATTGCCAGTTGCAGATCCTTCAAATACCCACTCATTCGTCTCTTAAAGAACCCCATACAGTTGTGAGTAGTCCTTTGGGAAAAGCTATAAAAGAAGTTTATTTAATAGCGTAACCGTTAGTAATTCCTTGGAAACCACAGTAAGAGCGAACAATGGGGAGACCCGACCAGGACTTCCATCTGATGAGGTGTAGTGTAATGGTATAATACAGCTGTTGTCGGTCCAAATAAAATCAAAATTCAAACCACTTAAAGGCGCGACAATTCTTGAAAAGTGAAATTTATTTACAAAAAGCAGATGTAAATAAACTTGACGTAGTTTGGTCATTTATTGAACATATAAAAACGAGATTGCAAGCGCTGAAATGTACCGTATCGGTTATTCAAAAAAGATTTATATCGAAGCAATGTATAGTTCACTTCAATAGAATTTGACAATCTTGTAAACAAAGCAATTGACCGCGATTACTCCGTACTTGCGTCCAACTGAACGTCAGTCCTTATTATGATTACATCTCAATGAACCCACCACTGTTTTCAACAATCTATTCATCATCAAAAAACTGTGTATGTATGTTTATTTTATAAAATAATTTTGAACAAGAAAATGTATTGCGTTTGTCAAATTGACACGATCATGTTTTATTCATCAAAGTCTATTTATCTTTGAAAAGTGAGTGTTGTACGTGATAAATGAACAATGAACTAGTTTTTGTCCGCGACTTTGTCTGCGTTACTTTCAAAATTAGAAATTTATAGCTGACCGGTCGAACTCTGTTCCTCCTTAAGGCAGTAAATAAGATGATTTTTAATTTTCTCAATTTATTATTTTTTTTCCGATCATATGAAAAGTATCCTATGTCCTTTACCTAGTTCTAAACTATCTCTCCACCAATTTTCAGCATAACCCGTAAAGCCGACCTTGAGTTATAAATAGTGTGACTAACGAGACTTTCTTTTATATATAAAGATATTTAAAATCATTATTATTTGAATTTTAACTAACTCATAAATATTAAAAAGATCTGATTATACCAAACACTATAGTTTATTCAACAGGCTGTTATGAAAATCAGCTAAAACAGGGAAGTAAAATTGTATTTTTTTCTGGTATTTGCCAGGTATAACTAAATATAGATACCGCTAAAAAGTATAAACACTATTGTGTCGACGCGAGTATTGACGGCTACCCAAGAGTACCTTACATCCCACCAGCAAATACTTAACAGTTCCAACTGCCTTCCCACAGACAGAGCAATTTCGTTCCTTAAAATCAAATCCCTTCTTACTAAAATGATCTGGAAGAGTCAGTTAGAAGGCATTGAGATAAAATTTTAGCAGTGCTGGCGACCATTAACTGTCTTAAGCAAAAATCTACTATTCGTATCCACTCGTTCAGCATTTCTTAACACATTAAAAAAAACCTCACTAATAAAAAATATATATATAAGTATATATAATATAAGTATTTATTATAATAACAAAGTATTTTTTATATAAATACTTTAATAAAACAATTAAGATTAGTATCTTTCACATCACTGGGGCATAGACAAGTCTCTGTCAATATCAGCTGATGACATTTGTTTACAATATTGCTAATTTCTATTGAAATGAACTATATACAAATTTAATATGCAAAACATCAGATTTTAATAGCCACAGATATTGTCTCTTGCAGACGTCAATAATTCTCTAAAAAATATTCTCATTTCAATAGAAAATATGTCAAATATTCGACACATCAGCCGACGAAAGACATTAGGCCCTGATTGCCACATCAACGCTGAATAATATCAAAAAAAACTAAGTTATATAACAGTCAGTTTGATTTCGTCTTCCACTGGTCACGGTTGCTGCGAAGTAATCGAAAAAAGTTAAATGTCAAATAATACAGTAAATGGCGTGGTGTAACCCTAAACCAGAGTTTTATATAAATTATAACTGTCTGAGAAGCAAACAAGAAGGGCGCATCACTGATATAGCCCACCACAATGGTACTGGATCCACTTGTAACTTAAAAGGCTTTAACTTGTTACTTCATTAAGTAGTCAAAGTGAGATTCCAGCGAAACATGATGCTCACATAACACGGACCAAGTTATAACTTCCTTAACTGTACAAGTTTCTTGATATTATAAGAGGAACAAGAGTATTAACGAGATACACGACTAGGAAAGATAAAGGAATACTTCAGAAAAGTACATTCGCCGAATTAACAACTTTCTTCATATATCTTCATCATAAAAGTAACTTTATATTTGTTCCTCACTTGTAATATTTAGACAGATAATATGATGTCAAACTGTTGGGAAACTAAGCCTTAATTTTCTATCACTGATGCAGCAGGAATGACATCAAATTCATTTCACACAGCCAAAAGTGACACTCGTAGCAAATTGCTACAGGAAACTCTACTGGCTTTTTAATATTTTAAAGGTATCGGGATTGTTTGACGTGACAACTGAAATATCTAAAATAAAATAAACAAAAAGCAAGTTGAACGAATTAAAAAATATATATAAATGAAAAATACACAAGTATGTTATTGTATCTAGGAGAAGAATGGTATTTCTGAGATTACGAAATAAATATATATAAATAAAAATGGCTACCCTTTCGTAACTTTAGATATTAAAGGAACTATGTGTTTAATACTTTGAACTAGAAAATTATGCAAACTGTATGCTGAACACAAGTTTACACCTTCACACGACATGTAACATACAAAGCCTCTCTCGTTTAACATTAAGTGACCTACGTCTATACTGTAGTGTGCGGTGATAGATAAATGAAAAGCTGTTATCGCTAAGTAGTAGTGAGTACGAAAATGCAAACTTGTGGTAAGCTCACAGAACATCTAACCAGACAGATTTGCACGTAACTTTATATCCACGTTCAATATTAACATTTGAATATCAAAGGCATCTCTTAGACGGTAGACGACGGAACGAAAATGTTATTGAAGCCAGTATAATTTGATCTCTCAATTATTTGAAATATGCTCTGAGAATAATTTATAAACAGAATAGAGATTCAACGGTAACCTATTGACTTATAGACATAGAAATAAATTAAATTTTTTAATACATTAAATTCTAAAGTACAGTTAACAAAAAAAATATATATACAATACAATCATGTGAGGTAGTTATAATTTATAACTTTAATAACTGATTTTACAATATAAGCATCTCATATTGTAATAATTCGCAGATGCTTTTATCGAATATTTCCGTTTGAATAAATAGACCTGTTAGAGATACAGATTACAACATAGGAATTATCTTGACAAGAACAGTTCATGAGCTACTACAACAATATGTGGCATATTCAAGACGCCCTCAGAGCTGAATCCAACCGGATCAAGGAATCCAGCATTCGATTAAATGTGATGCTTACCTTCCTGTCTAATGGATATATGATTTTTATTTTCTAATATAATTAACATTGATTGTATCAATTACTTGTTCCCTAAACTATAATCAATGGCCACAAACAATACGAATCAATCAAAACAATAGACAATACAATACATATTATATTCTCCGTCACGTCTCGTGTCTATAATACAAATCCTTAGATAAGACAAGTTATTGACACACAGACATATGATCTATGTAGCCTTAGTACTCGTTTGTGTCGTCACACTACACACGGAGCGTTACCAGTTACATTCATAACCTAAATTGATACTATCATGTATGATAATGAGTAACGAACTGTAAAAGCTGCGTATTTATTAATGATACAAAACGTGTGGTAAGGATACTATAATATATATGGTAACAAAACGACTAAGTAAATACGCATGATTGCAATTAACCTCCTTGACACATTTAAGTACAATAAATCTTATATTCAATCAGCATAATATGGGAGTTGAATACGAACTTATATGTAAGAGTATATAAATCTATCATCATCATCATCATCACCATCAGCCTATCGGCCACTGCTGAGCAAAGGCCTCTTCTCACATGGAGAAGGTTAGAGCATTAATCACCACGCTAAATATATAAATGTATACTAGTGGAAATATAGATCTGTTAATATTTTAATAAACAATTACCATATCATTATTTCTATAAACCGAATTAAATACTAGCTACTAGGTGTAGGAGATTTTTTTTTGTTCATGCCTTATAATAATAGAAATTAATGAAAATATAAGACTCATAGTAGCATGTCACTCCTTATTATATGCCAATAAAAGCACTATTGACATTTTTCAGACATGTTTGAGTTAAATAGGAACAAACAGACGCACAAAAATTTCATGGAACTTATATTTCTTATGCACCACGTATACATCGATAGTTATTTTATTAAAATGCGTTAATTCAATTCAAAAACAGACGCTCCAATTTCATTTTATGTATGTACAGATATGAGTTAAGGAATCATGTCCATTAAGATGTTATTATAACTACGAAGAACACTAAAATAATAACCCAACTTGAAGTATATTAGTATTAAGTTGAACTCTACGTCTAGTACTTCTTGGTTTCTGTGTTAAGTGTGTACATGACAAGGAGCGTCCGAGTGCTCTCCGAACACGACTAGGTCGACGGTGGAGGCAATGAAAGAAAAAATATCTTAGTATTGCGTATAAACTATGGCGACTGCATATAAATTTGTTGTGCTAAATATAATTAACGTCTAATATATACATATATTTTTTCCTAATCTTAATGCAATACAAATTCATAAGTAAGAAAATAATTCCCGTTACTTTGATCAATAAATTATGATTGAAGGTTGACTTACTAAAGGTTTTGAAGTGTAATAAAACAAACGATTAGGATAAATAATAATTCTTAATAACCGGAACATTCTTTCGTAAGCAGATAAGATTATTGTGTTCCACTTCTGGCCTTACATTAGAGATCCAAGTTGCAGATATAGTTAGGTATATAAAAAAGTATTTGTATAAATAAGTCAAAATCATTATAATGAAGTAACGATTCATACTCGTCTTTCTATGTATACATTTCTTAATTATCCCCTTAAGTAAATACATACTTAATTTGAAGCTTAATTTGATTTAATTAAACTAGGAATCTAAATTAAGTTTTGAACTGTATTTATTTATTAAAAATTTTGTTTCTGTTAAAACTTTAGTTGTCGGGTCTTTGTTAACTTTTTTATAAATAGAATTATCCGAAAGTATTTCGATTATTTTATTATCATAATCACTCGTATCCATTATTACGGTCGCAATAGGCGACCGTAATAGGCGAAACTAGGAATCTCTTTGCATCTGGCTACTGTATATGAATTACGCTTGAGACCAACTCTACATTCAACTCTATCGGTCCGATGACTTACATATCAAAGAAATTTTCTTTAGATTATCCTATGAAATGTTTACTTGAATAGTATATTATATATATAAAAATATTTACTCGTAAAATATGATACGAATTATGCATTTTAAATTGTTAGAAAATGTATAAAACCGGACATATTTTTTAATATCTCGTCCTTAATAACCGGGATTACAGCTTACGTCAAGTTTACTTAATCTCGTCAAGTCTTTGGAGATTATGTACCAAATGAGGTTGGATTAAATTGTCCGTATTACTTTTTCCATTTGGAATTTAATTTTTATCTCATTATCTTTATTTGATATCTTTAAAGTTAATGTCTTACATGCTGATAATCGAAATAAATTACCGATAATTTTAATTTTACGTAGAGTTTTAATAGAATTGTCAAGCTTTTATTGATGTTTTGAAATCTACATGACTGAACATTGCAATATCCAGTGTGGAGAAAAATAAATAAAGGTGGGCGATCGCTTGGAAACGCGGGTGGTGTTGGTGTTGCCACTGAAATATTTTGCGTATACAAACTTTTAAATTATTTGAATTTGTAACACTGGAACATATAATGAAGTGTGTATATGTATTGTTTTTGTTTTTGTTTTTATGTAATTAATATTACAAAATATATAGCCTTGTAATAATATCGAGACCGAAATATAACAATATATATAAGGTGATATTTTTAAATACGTTATGTATGCCGTAATATTAATAAAGCAACATAACGTGGTAATGATCTGTCTGATTTCAAAGCCTTCATTAGACAGCGGTGTTTTTACTCGACTTGTATTTCTTTTCATATTTTGTATAACAATATTTTTTGTTGTATGAACACAGGTTACAACCGTTTAACTTTAAGAAGGTATTACCGAATTTTTTAATCCTTCGATTTCCATGCCCTCCATCCATACTCGTTACTCGACAGCTCTCGAGACCATGGGTTCGTACTTCGTAGCTTGATGGCTTGTGACCCGTTAACCTAATTTAGGAAAAATGAATTTAATATAAAGTTATATTACGTATTCTTTTAATTCTGTATTAGTATTGTGGGTTGTCCGAATATAGAAATCAGTATCAATATAATGCCTCGTCCTCACCTCGTCTGCCCCTGATCACTGTTGCTGTGATGTAACCGAAACGTTGGGAGTATGTAGTTTTTAAAAATAATAAAATATGCGAATTAATCCCAATAAAATATTTGTTTCATTTATAATGAAGTAATTTAAATGCCTAACGTTTTTAATTTACTGACGTCCGTCTATATTCACGTTAAAGACTTTCCCGACCCCTATTTTATAACCATTACACTGTAGACATAGATGTAGCTGAAACGTTACTTATTCCGAAACCTAATAAATATTTAATGATAAAACCAAGTGTTTCGTTAATTTATTTATAGTTCATTTCAATAGAATTTAATAATCTTGTAAACAAACGTGATCAGCTGATATTGACAGAGACTTGTCTATGCTCTTAGTAATGTAAGTACTCTTAAAGATATTTTAATCTTAATTATTACATTAAAATATTTATATATAGAGCAGACGGTACTCGGGAAACCAACAATCCCAAAGACCATGCTATTAAGGTCAATTCATACTTTTAAGCGCTATCTATTTCTATTTTTGAAAGTAACGCATACGAAGTCGCGGGCAAAAACTAGTTCATTATATGTTCATCGTGTACAATACTCACTTTTCAAAGACAAATAGACTTTGATGAGTAAAAAATGCTCGTGTTAATTTGACAAACGCAATAAATTTTCGTGTTGAAAGTAATTTTATAAAATAAACATACGTATATACATAGTTGTTTAATTATGAAAATATTGTTAAAAAAAGTGGTGGGTTCATTGAGATGTAGTTATAATAAGGACTGACGTTCAGTTGGACGTAAGTACGGAGTAATCGTGGTCAATTGCTTTGTTTACAAGATTGTCAAATTCTATTGAAATTAACTATAAATCATTCTGTGTTCGACACATAAATAGTAAAATTGTGTAACCGCTACATACAGGTTACTTTTCCTATGTATCATGCTGTTATGGTTATAACTTAGTAATCCAAGTTTGTGTTTTATCTGTAATATTTGTTGGCCTTGATACGTATTATGTACCAGAAACTAGTTAATACGACTAGTTTGTGCCCGCGTCTGCATCCAAGTGCATTTCAAACTAAGATAAACTATGTCATGACTAAGCTAACTAAGCTATGATATCATTTTGATCAAAATTGTTCACATATACTAACATATACATTAAATTGAGAACTATAAGTTATACGTTTTAGGGACTGTTTTGTATGTCATAATTTAGTGATGGGAATTATGATTAATGTTTGAAGTGGGGTCAGCACTGTGAACTGTGATAACTTAATATGCTAGAACCCTAAAGCTGGAAGGAGCTTAATACTGAGATAAGTTTGAGGGTCCGTGGAGACTGATTATAATATGTGACATCTGTGTTGGAGATGATGAAGTGGCGTTGATAAACTTGTATGGAAACAGGAGAATAGTTGCATGGTCATTGAGTATGTATGTATAAATATTATTAACTTGTCATAGTTTGATTCAAATAAAAAGATTTTTGACATATACCTAAAAGAAAATATAAAGAGCTGATTTTGCGCGCGACTTCATCCGCGTGTACTTTTTTATTAGGCTTGAAATGATATTTATAATCTATAGTCTGTGTTATGAAGGCATACCCAATACAAAAGTATGCTTTGATCAAATTAAGTAAAATACTTTTTGCATTTTATACAACAAACATGCATACATACATCCGTACTTGACACTTAGATCCATACATGCTCATAACCTTTCATATTTATAAGTAATATTATTATAGATGACACAAATATTTTGAGATGTACTAGACGTTTTATTTTATTTTAAACAACATACGACGTTGAAAAATTTTTCATCTCAGCCGCCCGTGGTCACGGTTGCTCCAAAGCAAACGAAACGTCGTGAGTATGTGGTTTAAAATAATGGAAAACGCGTAGCACATCCAAAAATATTACTTTTATTTAAATGAATACTCGCGAAAGATTATTATAATATTAAAATAAATATTTTCATGTAATTATTACAAACAGATCTATATTTTGTCTCGTATACAGCTTGTTAAGGATCTTTCGTCAAAGCTACAACCGTCATTGCATTACGCGTCGTTTGTAAAATTTGATTTTAATTTTTAATCAAAGGGAAAGGTAATGTTCGCAGCTTGTCGACATTGATATTAAGATAAATTGTGCGTTCGTACAATAATCAGTTTATTTCAAGGCTTTGCGGAGGCTTCTGTAATCCTCTAAGTCTCTAATTTACCTCGAGACGGATCAACCTTGTGTTTTATGTTCTATTTTAAGAATGATGTTATATAAATTTTATTTTATAATTTAATATAATAAAAAACAGCAGATAAAATATATTCAGTTCAGATGAAGTTGATTAGGAAGACTGAAGCCTTTATAAGTTCGATATAGTAAATTGTATTGTGTGATGATCTTTTTTAGATTGTATCAAAGATATTTAATGTAACTTTAGAAATATATATATATATATAATTGTAATACTATCTGTGCAGTTGTGAGGAACCTAACAGTTCCTCGTATGTTTGTATAAATAATATAGTAACAGACTATTATTACGATTTTCTTGAAGACACCCAAACTATAACTCAAAGGAAACAGAGGTAGACGAATATTTATAATACCTGTAATCAATTTTATTTTCTTGTAACTAGAATAAACTTATAACAATTATATAATTACTGTGTATAATTTTATTACGTACTGTATATAAGTTTAAGGTTGTCTCAGTATTATTCTTTTGTGTCAGATAAGTCTTGTCTGTCTTTGATTAAACTTTTATATGCTGCGTCGTCGCCTCGTTTCAGATCACGTACAAATGTACAAATATATTGAAATACCTACGTCTGATGGTTTTATTACTATGTGTTGTATAGTATCCTTACCACACGTTTTGTATCATTACTAAATACGCAGCGTTTACAGTTCGTTACTTATGAGTACGATAATGATCATACATGATAGTATCAATGTAGGTTCATGAATGTAACTGGTAACGCTCCGTGTGTAGTGTGACGACACAAACAAGTACTAAGGCTAAACAGATCATATGTCCGTGTGTCAATAACTTGTCTTATCTAAGGATTTGTATTATAGACACGAGACGTGACCGAGAATATAATATGTATAGTCTATTGTTTTGTTTTACTTGAATTGTTTTCTTGAGATTGTCTTGTTTGGTATATAAGATATAATAAGTAGACGATTTGTGTCATATAAAGGCATTACTTTGTAACATGTGTTAACATTTGTGACAAAGTAATTAAATGAAGTACTAATAGCCATTTGTTAACCTTTTAATAAATAAGACGGGTTTCACAATTATCGGTTTAACTTTGAATATAGGATGGATATTAAGATATTTTTTAATCTTCCGTCCATCCCAATATTAATTAAGAAGGTAATTCTTCATTTCATTTCTATTAATAATAAAATTAATTTCCCGTTATATGGGAACATCGGCATTCAATTAACCGAAACCGGGTACTAATTATCTCTCTCACAAGCCTTGATTCAGAGACGTAATACTAATAACAATACGTAATTATTCCACGGAACAATAGTAAATATAGTTAAGACGTAACAAAGCCAGTCGTAGTTGTGTAGTAATTTGCTACGTGTCGTAGCACTGCGTGTCGTAGCGCTACTTATATACAGGATGATTGGTTGCTATGAAAAGTATGTGAAGTTTCTACAGTGAATTGTTCATTATTCTTCATACTTTGATGTTTTATATATTATTGTTAATGATTTTTTTTTTATTTAGTATGCCTCCCTTGTTTTGGTCTAGACCAACTTAACTAATTAAACGCCTTTATTGTACCTTTTTGCTATAGATTGATGTGATTTGCGCCGGCAAACCTTAAATTATTTCTGATATATGTTTACATGTCAAGCAATGATGGAATATTTCTTTTTTTATGTGAGAAACATTTCTGTTGTTTTAAAAAACCTCCTTGACCTACTACGCCGGCGGTGTCTGGTATTCGACGAAAGGTTTAGACGGTGCCAAATAAATATATGCAGTGTTATAAAGAATATATTATATAAAAACATTCTTAAGTGTTAGTGAAATATAACATCAGTTCTGTTGATTGTTCTGTTATGGGTTACTGAGTTTTACGTGGTAAAAATGATCACTACTTGTTTAGTTATTTTTTAAATAACCTATTCAAGGATATATCAGTCAAGTTTTATTCAAAATGAATCCAAAGTTGTTTAAACTTAGAATGAACTTTAATAAATAGTAACATAAATTAATTTAAATTACTTAAAAAATAAAATAATATATATAATTGGTCTAAAATTAATTTGCGATATTACAGTGCTTTTTTTTTTTTTGGGTCATATAAACTCCTCTATCATGACATTTTTATTAAAGCTTAATTTATATTTCATTAATCGCTTTCTGACACCACTCTAAAAAGATTTCTTCTGTGATATAACTTTTAACGGATGCAAGGAAATATATATGTATTTAGTACAAAAAACAAAATAAGTTTTTAAATGCAATTAGATCTATTAGTACACTACAAAAAATACCATTTTGGCGTATAGTTGTAAAGCCTCCCACCGAGTATCGTACTTTTTTGAATGTTCTAAGCTTTTGAGTGTGTACCAAGTGTAAGTCAGGGAGAATCCAAGTGCTCTCACACATACAACTAGGTCGTGTCGCCAAAAAAGAACCGATATGTATATAGATATATAAGTATAATCGAAAAACATTTTTACAGTAATGAATTTATTCTTTTTTAATTTTTTATCACAAAGAGGACAAGGGATATAAAGTATAAATCCATTTTAAATATTAGTTGCCTTTGTCTTAAATTATCTAAAAATGTACCAAACAATTAGTGTAAGGACGGAATAGTAAGGTGTGCCTTACATGTGCTCTCTAACATTTGTATACCTGAGTTGTATAAATTCTGTCCATTTATCTTAACATTAAATATGTTCCATGCTGTTCTTATAGATTTATGGTTTGAGTAAAAATATGAAAAATTTTCAATACATACAAGACTTGACATAATTGGCGGACAGATCACAGGATATAATGTCGTGTGCGTGAAGAACTAACTGGTGGGAACAATTAAATCACTTAATCGCCAGGATGGTTGACCACCATTGATGGGGCCCTAGAGCCGTTGTCAAGCCGGGTTGCGGGGGCAAGCGCCATGCTGTATTGCGGACTGGCTCGGAGTCGGAAAAGTTTTTAGTCAGTAGGAGTCTGACACTTCCTCTTGCCCCACCCAGGACAAGAGGGGTCATTTGATAAATTTCCTCTTAAAAAAAGAGGGTTGACAGTAGAATGAGTTACATTCACATGTGTTTACTCCCCCCGTCCTGATATAAGGCTCTATTACCTCTAGACATGACTGGCTGTAACGCGAACAGTGTTATTCTTGGTAAATGCTAATAAACGGGTCTCTTTTTCGAACTTTTGGGTCTAAATGAAACTAAGATTTTTCGTATTCCTACGCGTATTTTATTATTATTTTTTCGAAAAACTACACAATCGTGACGTTTTTGTTACTTTGCAGCAACCGTGATCACATACACACGAGATATGGATTGAACTTTTGGGTCTCTTTTAGTGGTCGCATTAAGCCTAATAATCAATTAAAGTTTTAATGTAAAAATGAGAATATAGACAATTATAAATCTAGTATGAAAAAAAGACAACATTCTAGATCGTTACTTTCTAATGTAGAACATTACCATATCTTCATTGTATAAGGAGGAATAGAATGTTTTTTATTTTTTAATTTACACAGTAATATTTCACGGTATAATCACGATAATATTTTAAAAACTATTCACATAATTGAACATTAAAATGCTTTTAAAATGTATATCATATACAAGGAAAGTGAGCAATTCGTTTTACAAAACGTGTATGTTTCTGGTGTTGCAACTGAAAATGTTTTAAATCATAAAGTTTTATATTATTTGCATTTGCAACACTGTAACAAGTGCAGGTGTTGGTACTCGAATTGGAATATAAATTATGATATTGTGAATATTCGTTGAATCGCCAGAAAATATATGGAATAGACTATACAAGTGGCTTATTTAAATTTCATATATAATTTAAAAAGTATGCAAATCATTCTGATCTATTTAGCGGTTGTTTAATTCTTCCAGTTGTCTTTTGTGTATACATGGATTTATTTGATATTGGTAATGACTTCACACTCATGTATGCTGTAAATATTTTCTACAACTCCTGCCAGGTTATTTCGCGTATGAAAATGCTTCTAAAATGTAATATTAAAATATTTAAGCACTCCGGTTTCAAATCTTCCACCCATAGTAACTTGAGAGCACTGGAATCTTAAGTGTTACTTGCTTACTTCTGAATTTAATTAATTTTTGTAAGTATGTTAATTTCTTAATTTTTCTGTTACATTTTTTTTATACTTATGAAATAAGACTAATATAATAATGCGTTATTTTATTATTTTTAAGGCTACATACTCCCGACGCTTCGGTTACTTTGCAGCGACCGTGATCACGGGCAGACGAGATGTGAATGTCTGTCAGTTGGTCTTGTTATTTGTTATCTACCGCCGACGTAGTATACCGACAGAGTAATAAAAAACTATATTCTTCTAAGTACATTATAACAAGATCTCTTACTTGTATTTGTAGTAACGTATAAATTTATTCAGGTAATTCAGGTAAGAAGTAAAAGTTTTTCTGGGACTTACTTTGAGTCCTACTTGTGCTTAACACTTTTTCAATGTACATTGGCTATTTGAATTGAATTTTGATTGAAATAAAATTTGAAAAATATCAACACATGATAAATTTAAGAATGACTAATAAATGAAAAATATTATACATTTAAAAGAATTTCTTTTGGATAAAAATGTATTGTCTTCGTATGACATACCATTATGTGAAGAAAGATAGGTTCGTTTATTTTTGGTTTTACTCAAAAGGGCTGTTTATCTTTCAGCTAGTTGGAATATGAAGGGAATCTCATAAACAATTCATATATTAATGTATTTTTGGATCAAGTGTTATATCGATCTAACTAGACATATATAGACATATATTTAGACACCAATAACAGATATAAGATATTGTGAGATGCTGGCGCGAGAAGATATGATGAGCATCCAAGTAGAAAATAATGATTCTTGCTATTGTTTCTATTACTTTTAAAATATATAAAATATTTTAATATATTCTGTTCTTAAAAAATGAAATGTTGTATATAATGAGATCTAAGACTTTCGCGAGTTTTATTCATTTAGGCAGACGAGATGTACGTGATGAAGCACGCGTAGTATATCCGAAAAATATTAGTTTCATTTAAATGTTATATATTATGTTTTACAGACGTAATAGAAAATTTTATTTTTCATTTTGATGAAATCAAATATTTTCTAATGGGACTTTAATTAGATTTCTTTTGTCTCTTTTATCCTCAACTTTGATTTGCGGAAGTGTTGCCACCCTCGATTAGGAAAAAGGGGGAGGAAAAAGTGGGAAAGAGAGGGAAAAGGGAAGGGATAGGAAAGGGGGGAAAAGGGCAACTGACTCTTTCACTCATCGGACGAAACGCTGCCATTAAAGACTACTTCACGCCGATCTTTTGTGAGAGGGTGGAACTTCCCCGGTCGAGCGAGCTGATGTTCGAGCTGCAGTAACTTGACCACAGCTAGGCTCTACCACCTAGTTTTCATTTTATTAATTTCCTTGGTTTATTTCACATATCGTAGATCTTTTTTTACTAAATAAAAAAAAAACTATACATATATACATCTTTATTTTATTCACAACGTTGACATATCCCTGATAATAAAATATAATGTGTCCGCTTAGCGTAAAGTGTGTTTGAAGTGAGGTCAGAAATTTATGCTGAGCTGTGATAACTTAATATGCTAGAACCCTAAAGCTGGACGGAGATTAATAAGGAGATCAGTTTGAGGGTCCGTGGAGACTGATTATAATATTTTGACATCTGTTTTGGAGATGATGAAGTGTGGTTGATGATCTTGTACAGACCTATTCAGATGTGAGATGGATAGCCATTTAAATCAGCTAAAAATTATATTATATATGTATCAGATTTAATTATAGCTATAACGGTAATTACTACATTTATTAAATTATTTATAATTGTCCATCACAGTTAAATTAAACTTATAATTTATTTTAAAAAACAAATATAATTATATTTTCGTTAAGTACATATATATACATATATATGGATTCCTAAATGAAGTTCTGAATGATTTTAATTTTTAATCAAAGGGAAAGGTAATGTTCGCAGCTTGCCGACATTGATATTAAGATAAATTGTGCCTTCGTACAATAATCAGTTTATTTCAAGGCTTTGCGGAGGCTTCTGTAATCCTCTAAGTCTAATTTACCTCGAGACGGATCGACCTTGTGTTTTATGTTCTATTTGAAGAACTATCTAGCATAAACTATTTTAATAAGTAGCAATCGCTTTAGACTACGTTCGTATAATTGAATTTTATAAACACAAAGAGTGCTCATTCAGTTATTAGTCCAATACTATAGCTTTATAGCACGGTTAAAAGTACTTTATGATTAACAAATTCATACAATGATTATATATATGATTATATTGACAGGTTGAGTTTATTTCTGTTGTGGTCCAATAGTGGTCAATGCGATATGGATCTGTAAGGTTGAAGTAAATTTATACACTATCCTTTTTAGTAATAATAATTAAAAATATTGTATAATTTAATTATTAAACTTTGATGTTATTTGCACATCTTTATTTGATATTTGAATAAGTTTACCTCGCCATCGGTATCTTGGTATTTAGACATCGTCAATCTAAAAATCGAGATTTTAAGGTTGAAACAAAACATGAATAGAATTGAATAGAATCATGAATGAAAAATCTAGGAAGTGTCGGTGATTTGGCTGACGATGCGAGCTCGTAAAAAAGGTACAGATGTTTTGAACTGCTTTTTTTGGACGATCAAACTTCCGCATGCATTGAAAGGGGATTCGTTCTCTGAAAGGTTTGGCATTACGTGAGAGGCAGCGTTTGAATTAATATGAAAGTTGTATCTGAACTCTGCTTTAGTACCCAAATATTGAAAATATTAAAGTTTTTTGTTTTACATGTGTTAATGACGGATAAATAATAATGAAGACTGCTTTTTTTGTAAGAATAATTATATTATTATATAGGAAATATAGGTATGGTTTGAATTAAATTGTAAACTTTACTAATATAATAATTTTTTTATTGCTGTCTGGTGTTGCTGACGAAATATACAAATAAATTTTCTTCCTTATTCATATCACGAGTTTTAATTCAATAATATATTTGATAATCCAATGTGAAGAAAAAATATTTCGAAATTATATTAAGGTTATTTTATCTTTGTTATAATTAACAAAATACATAGAAATAATTCCTTTATTAAACTTGTAATTTTTATCATTAAGAATGTTTTCTTCAATGTATTTTCCTTATTATCACGGTATTGATTGATTGATCGAAGATTCTCAGAAACTTTCAATACTTAAACATGTTGTTATCGTAAAAGCAAATTTTTTTTTTTATCAAATAGATAATTTACTTTGAAGCATTATTATATTTAATGTGTGTTGTTCTGTTTTCAGGTAAGAATATTATGACGAGAAATAATCTTCGCAAGACATACAGAGCTATGACACCAAGTTCTTAGTCTCGAGGGTTAGTTACGGTAACTAGTTAATATATCAAGTAGAATAAATTGTAAAAGTAAAATTTAGGCTACGAAGCAATGCCCAAATAAGCTTATGTATTATTACAGGATTAAAATACTAAAAGATTAAAGATAGAGTTATAACATTTTTCATTTCATCTAAATTATTTGAGTTCTACAAAAAGATTACTGGGCTCTTTTATGGTATTAAGTATAATAGAGTTTACGGTTGCCAGTAAAGCCATCAGTGTCTGCACTGCATAATCTTATTAATTGAATTAATTCATTCTCTATTCCGTAAAATTAATCCCTTTCATTACACCACCCTAGAATGTATAACAAAAGAACAGTCAATTGTACTAATAGCATTCACTTTTTGCTAAGTTCGTTTTAATTAAACCTTCATTTAAAAGTCTTTATAGGTTTAAGCTTTTTTTTTATGAAACTTTTCGGATAAATACGTAAGTGACTCTGTAGAAAAGTCTAGAAATTCAAGTCAGTCTCGCATCGTGGGGACACACTGGATTCCACATAGCTTTGTTTAAATATTTTTATTCATTATCTATTCTAACGATGTCTTCGATGTAACAATATATATAAACTACAAAGCAAGCATTAGAACTCAATACTCCACTGATTGTTGGGAATTCTAAATTAAAAAAACAGAAAATAATATTTTAAACCTTTTGATATATTTTAGTTGTAATTGTCAAGGTTTTTTGTAGAGACAACTTACTTTATACTTCTCTTTATAAGTGTCAGTTAAGTTTTAAGTGTGTGTACATGACAAGGAGCGTTCGCGTGCTCTCCGAACACGACTAGGTCGACGGTGGAGGTAATGAAAGAAAATATCTATTTAGTTCTATCAAAATACCCATAGAGAAGACCGTAATTTGTGTAATATGGATCAAAAGCGACACACTCACAATATTGGCAACAGCCTACATCAAGGTAAACTTACAATTCGTTTTTTTTAATTTATTATTGTCATTAGTTCTAATGCATGCAAGGCACCCGGCGTCAACATTGCTATCGTAATATTTACAACGATTTATTTGGTAAAATATAATATAATATCATTAACAAAATAGCCACACTGGTTTCACATATCCCGAGATGTTCTAATTTTCATATGGTGACTCGTTTGTACTTCGTTTTCGATATGATTCTTTCACTATATTCGGTTGTTATCCGTTATGTTCTATATAAATGTAGATGGTTTAAAAACAGTCCGTTATTTATAAAGCTGGGATTGCGGTTGCATTGCGGTTTTGTAAGGCTTTGTCTAAGCTTAACGGCCACGTTACAAAAGCAACTCGGCCTTTATTGTGCTGGGAATAAAATTATAGTAGAACTATTGTTCCTGTTATGTGTACTTACGTATTATCTAGTTCTGTTCGTCTTATTTTTGGTCAGATTTCCCGTTTTATTTTTATACTGGCAACATTATTAACAACGTTCTTATACTGGAAACTTTTACGCTATTTAAAGCTCCGTGTTGTAACTTTCAACTTGAGAACACTCCAGATTTCAGGGTCAGCAGGTTTTTCAATGTCACGCCTAGTTTTGTAATTAGATTTATATTTTATCCAAAAACTGGATAACAGTTTTGGCATATTATTTCTATTTTATGTGATACTGAAATTAATCCAATGTAAAATTATTTCATTACTAAATAATGATAAATAATAAAGGGAACCTCTTCAGTAAACTGTTAAAAGATGTGCGAACTTTCGTATTATCAAAAGTATTATCTCAATTTTTTATGTCGCCTTTAAGCTATTGTAAAACAAATCCCAATTGAATATTGTAATTTTGGTAATCCAACGATGCATTGATTTTTGACATAAATCTATATACTGACTTATTTGCTCTATGACATTTCCTGTTATGTCGTTATTGAAAAAAAACTTATTTAAAAAAGTAATTATCTTTCTTTGAGATTCATAAAGACGGTTCTGTTTACATACAGAATTAATGTATATTGATGTTAAACAGAAATAAGTAAGAAGTTTATGTATGTAGATTATCAATTAATTATTTTCCTTTAAATGAATTGGAGTATATTTTTTATATGTTTTTTTTTATTCTGTATAGTTTTTTCGTCCGTTTATGTATTATTTAAATAATAATCAAGCAAAACATTCCATAACATAAACATTGTTTGCATTTAATAAAAACGTATCATTTGACTTGAATATTTTTTCGTTGTAACGTGAATGTTTTTTTTTTCATTAGTTAAACACGTAATAAGAGAACAGCAAATACGTGCAGTTGATAACAATGAGTGGGGAGGCTGGTGATGAGGGCGGGGCTTTAAACAGTGGTTCGGGTTTGAAAGGTCACGGTGATCCGTCATTCACAGCTCATATGCTTTTTATAATATATATGATAATTTTACGGGGGTTAAATATTAATAAATAAATTAATATTGTTTTGTAACAATTAAATTATACTACCGTTCTTACATAAACAGAGTCTGATAAGTATATATTGTTTATGATGTATAGAGCAGTAACCTTAAAAGGATAGCTGCGTAAAATGTACTCCATGTGTTGATTTTCACTAAACTCAATACTAACTGTATCATCGTTTATAATTACTAAACCTTGTGATACGGTCGTAGGAGTATTAATGAATGGAAATATTAGGAACTGTTTGGTTTGTCCACATAACCTTACTAAGGGTACTGTTAGATAAAAACTTGAGTTGTTTGCCTTATTTATTACATAAATAAATTAAAAACCCAACGTGAGTGGACGAGGTTGTGGTATTGGGTACTATGTGGGCATTTCGATTATGGGTTTTATAATTTTGATATAGAGTAACAATCTCTAAAGCATTCCTTCAACTGATCTCATGAGATTATTTTTTGATGTACGCACCCTGCATCGCATGACCTCTTTATTTTTTGTTATCTGGGACGACATTTTAATACTACCTGGGTATTTGTTACAACATTCTGTTGTTAGGGATAACACTCGCCATATTCTGATAATAGTTTTTGAACATGGCAACAGTATAATGATATGACCTGTTTAAAAAAAAAACAAATATTCAAATTATTCGTTTAATTATCCCATAAACTCTTTGTCTATGCGAGTGTTATTTGACGAACATTGAATAATTTACCAAACTTCGAGAGATTCAGCTCTGGGATTTTATTCTTTAAGCCATGTAAGTAAATAACGTCAAATCTTAAAATATTAAACATATAGAATAGATTTAGCAGTTGTTTATATTTTTACAGCAGTTTGCTAGATTAATGAAAAGGCCTTGAAGTTGAACAGATCTAGTAACAGACATAAATTTATAATAAAAAAAACAATATTATCATATTGTTACTTATTCTTCATATTACTAAATATATATATATTAGTCATTTACTTCTTTTATTAATATTTAAATTATTTTTCATGTATTCTGTAGAAATCCTTTACTGTTAAATATTTATATTCTTAACTTATTCTGAGTGCATTAAGTCTATTATGAATCTTTGTTCCGCCGTCTTCTATCCCCTGAGACTAATCTGTCTTAGAGCGGATGAAGTTTGTTATAAGAAATTTAATTTAAATTTACTCCTGTTATTGATATATCTTATTAGGATTGCTTGTGAAAAATCTTTCCGAATATTATGTACAGTCTTGTAGTCACTAGACAGGGGATTTTACGTGGGCTGTCTCGACGGCGTAAACAAGCTTTTACAGCTACGTTTTTATGATACGGTTAAGTGGGGAAGGCCCTAATCTCATTTTCTCTTTCATTCCAATATCACACATAATTTCCACGTTCTTATATTTAATAAGAAAATTTCTGGAACAATTCTTCGAGACAACTGTGAGGCATGAGCGGTGGGAGATAATTATGAAGCCAATTAACTATCCATTTCTTTGACTTCGACGCAGAATATAATGTGTGAACCCATTTAATCATTCTGCCAACAACGTTAGGTAGCCCTTTTAAAGAATGTAAATATTAAATTGAAATTATTTTTTGTCATTGAAGAGAACCTTATTAATTTTAATTATTTATATCTGGAATCTAGGTGTTATAAAACGTCGTTTTTCGTTTCTGCTTTTCGTTTGCTTTCGTGTTTGTTAGAAGTTGTTGTGAGTGTGGTTGAGATGATGAGTGAGAGAGAGTATGATGGTGGGGGGGGTTCCCGGGGGGAAATACCGGGTAAGGAGATGAAGGAGAGTGTGTTTGCGGATGACTCAATGTCATCGCGCCCGGAATCGGTGTTAGGAGCCAAACGGCTGTTCTCGGACGTATCTGGTTCCGACACCGAGACCGGGGGTGGGATGTTTCGGGGTCCGGTAGTGTCGGGAAGGCGGGGCCGCGGCCGTACGCTGGCGAGAGCCCGCAAATTTTTAAGGGACAGGAAGGAGGAGGAGTCGGAGGCTGCCTTCGACTCCTGCCTCGAAAAGAGGCTCCGAAAGGAGAGTGACGGGGGTGGGAAGGCGAAGGGGAAGGGGGGGGGAGGTTCCTTTGGACCTGCAAGCAATGGGGGCGGAGGCGATAAAGGTCGAGGCCGAGAAAAGCCTCGACCTTATCAAAGAGTTGGTGGGAAAGAGTAGAGACCTCAAAGGGGGCTACTCGTCCCGAATTATGAAGGCCTCTGCCTTCCTGAGGGAGTCCCTGGATGCGCTCGTATCGCGCACCGAGGCTGAAGAGACCCACCGCCTCAGAGCCGACATTGGTCGGCTCCAGAGGGAGAACGCGGGTCTCAAAGAAGAGGTACGCGCTCACCGTCTCCAATACGAGGAGATGATGAGGGAGAGGGCGGCGGCGGTTAAGGCAGGTGGGCCGGTCGGCCAGGACCAGCTTCAGGCGCTTGAAGCAAACATCGCCAGGTTGGTGGGCAACCTGGTGGATGGACGGCTGACCGCGTTGGAGTCCCGGCTTAGGCGGGAAGAGGTCGCCCGCCCTCCCCTGGCGGGAGATAACTCGGCCGTCGCCGTGGCTGCCAGAGCGGCGATCCGCCAGGCGGCCATACAAAGAGGGGCCAAATCCTCAGCCCCTTTACCGGCGTCAGCGGCACCGGTAATATTAGTGTCAGAGGATGATTTCCCTTCCCTCCCTGCGCCCTCCAAGGGGAAGGCCAAGAAATCAAAGGGGGGGAAGGAGGTTGCCTGGACCGCCTTCGGTCCATCCACCTCCGGTGGAAGGACTGAGGCGATAACTGCCGGGGCCGGGGCCGTTGCGGCGGGGTGGACGGAGGTGGTCCGCCGCAAGGCCCTCAAAAAGAAGGAAGTGGTGCCGGTACCCAAAACACCGGCGCCACAACCAAAAAGAAGGCGGGCCCTAAGGAGGGCCCCAAGAAAGTGGCGCTCCCACGCTCACAGGCCGTAATGTTGAAGTTACGGCCTGAAGCAGCGGCTAAGGGGGCGACCTACTTGTCGGTCCTCTTAAGGGCCGAGAGGGAGGTAAATACGAAGGAGCTGGGTATCGGGCCCCTGAAAATCCGTTCATCGGCAACAGGGGCCCGCATCATCGAGGTGCCCGGCTCAGCCAGCGCGGACAAAGCCGACGCTTTGGCCGCTAAGCTGAAGTCTGTGCTGGCGGAGGAGGCGGAGGTGTCGAGGCCCGTGAAATTCACGGACGTAAGAGTAACGGGCCTCAACGACGCGACGACCGCGGACCGGCTGATAGCCGCGGTCGCGCAGGAGGGGGGCTGCACCGAGGCCCAGGTCAGGGTTCGTAGCGTGCGACCTGGGCCTCGCGGCACAGGCTCCGCCCTGGTGGAGGTGCCGGCTGCGGCGGCTAAAAAGCTGCTGCAGCTGGGCAGCCTGTCAGTCGGGTGGAGCCAGGTGCGGCTCTCGCACATGGAGGCGCGACCCAAGCACTGCTTCAAGTGCTTGGGAACGGGGCACGTCGCGGCCGCGTGCCCCAGTCCAAAAGACCGCAGCGGTTTGTGCTACCGCTGCGGCAAGGAGGGCCACAAGTCCGCCCAGTGCTCCGCGTCACCGCGCTGCGCTGTGTGCGCTGACGCGAGCAAGCCGGCGGACCATGTTATGGGGGGTCATTCGTGCCGCCCCCCATCCACCCGTGGGAAACTCCCGGCCCAGCCACAAAGGGCGGGGGTTTCGAGGCGGGCGTCGGGAGCTGAGATGTCCGAATAATGGCTGGACATCTCAGTTTCCTGCAGGCCAACGGGAACCACTCCGCCGGGGCTCAGGACCTCTTCCTGCAGTCTATGGTGGAGTGGGCCGTTGACGTGGCGGTCATAGCGGAGCCGTACTATGTCCCTGCCCTACCTCATTGGGCGGGGGACAGGGGCGGCTCCGTGGCGATCGTCACGCGGCCGGGCGCCGTGCCCCCCCTCGCAGTCAAGGCGAGGGGCCACGGGTATGTGGCGGCGGTTCGGGGGGAGATTGCCATAGTCGGGGTATATTTCTCTCCGAACCGCGACCTGCCGGCCTTTGAGAGATTTCTCGACTCTCTCGGGCCGGTGGTAGGGCAGTTAGCGCCTCTCCAGGTGGTTGTGATGGGGGACCTCAACGCCAAGTCCACGGCGTGGGGAAATCCCCTCACAACACCCAGAGGGAGGGAGCTGGAGGAATGGGCGCTAACTGCCGGGCTGTCCCTACTCAACACGGGGACAGTCCAGACGTGCGTGCGACGGTTGGGAGGTTCAGTGGTGGACGTCTCGTTCGCCACTCCGACCATCGCACGCAGAGTGGAGGGATGGAGGGTTGAGGCAGGAGTGGAGACGCTTTCGGACCACCGCTACATACGGTTCGAAGTGTCTGCCACTCCTGCCGGTCGCCGGAGTCCAGCGTCGAGTACCTCGTCGTCCCGGAGAGAAGTCGGTTCCCGCGTTGGGCCCTGTCAAGGCTCAACCGGGAGCTGGCTGAGGAAGCGGCCGTTGTCGGCCGCTGGAGTCTCCCGGGGAGTGAAGAGTTGGGGGTGGACGAGGGGGCTAGTCGCTTTGGGGACGTTCTCAATAACATCTGCAGAGCGGCGATGCCCCCCGTTGGACGTCCACCCCCGCGGGGTGCGGTGTACTGGTGGTCGGAACACATTTCCGACCTCCGGGTCGCCTGCAACGGGGCCAGGAGGGCATATACCCGGAGCAGGCGACGCCGCCCCCAGGACGAGGAGCGTGATGGCCGGCTGTACAGGGTCTACGTGGCGAAAAAGTTGATCCTGCAGCAGGCCATCTGCCGAGCCAAAGAGGCAGCCTGGCTGGAGCTGGTGGAGGGGCTCGATCGAGACCCCTGGGGCCGACCGTACAAGCGGGCGCGGAACAAAATTTGCGCCCAGTCGGCCCCCATCACGGAGGTGCTCCAGCCGGCTGTTCTGAGGGGGATCGTCGGGGAACTCTTCCCCGACGCCCCGGCGGGATTCACTCCCCCCAGAATGGCTCGGCAGACGCTGGAAGAGGGCGACCGCGTTCCGCCCACCGTCACGGAGGCTGAAATGGAGGCGATTCTGGCTCGCCTCCAGAGTAAGAAGAGCGCACCGGGTCAGGACGGGGTGCACGGGAGGGTTCTGGCCCTCTCCCTGGTGCACCTCGGAGGAGCCCTCAGGGAACTGTTCGACCTCTGTCTGAGGTCCGAGCAGTTCCCGAGGGCCTGGAAGGAAGGCCGGCTATGCCTACTTCCGAAAGGCAGCCGGCCTCCGGACTCGGCTTCGGCGGTGCGACCGGTGGTTATGCTGAACGAGGCGGGGAAGGCTTTTGAGAAGATTATAGCCACCCGTCTCGTTCGGCACCTGGAGGAAGGCTCGGGACCGGGACTTTCAGAGTCCCAGTTCGGGTTCCGAGCCCACCGGTCGACCGTTGATGCCCTCAAACGCCTGAGGGCGGTGACGGAAGAGGCGGAACGCAGAGGAGAGGTAGTGTTGGCGGTGTCGTTGGACATCGCCAACGCCTTCAACAGCCTCCCACACAGCGCGATACAGGCGGCACTCGTATACTTCGGAGTGCCCCTGTATCTGAGGAGGCTGTTAGGCAGCTACCTCTCCCAGAGGAGGGTGGCAGTCGAGAACCGGAGGGGGTCCATAGAGTGGTGGACAGTCGACAACGGCGTTCCACAGGGTTCGGTATTGGGACCTGTCCTGTGGAACGTCGGGTATGACTGGGTCCTGCGGAGCCGCCTCCTCCCCGGGATGGGTGTCATATGCTACGCTGATGACACCCTCGTCTTATCCCGGGGACGGAGCTACAAGGAGGCGGCGCGGCTGGCCGAGGTCGGAACTGCTCTCGTGGTCAGCCGCATAGAGAGGTTGGGGCTTCGGGTCAGAATCGACAAGACCGAAGCCCTCCTCTTCCGCGGGACTGGGCGGAAAGGACCCCCGCCGGGTGCCACCCTCCTCATAGGAGGAGGGAGGGTCAGGGTGAGCCCTACCATGAAATATCTGGGGCTCACCCTTGACGGAGGGTGGACCTTCGTGCCCCATTTCAGAGAGTTGGTGCCGAAGGTCATGAGGACGGCAGGTGCGCTGGGGAAATTCCTCCCGAACCTCGGAGGTCCCAGCGCAGCTTGCAGGCGGCTATACTCTGGGGTCTGTCGGAGTATAGCCACGTACGGTGCTCCCGTTTGGGCTGATCGCCCGATGAGCCGCGGGGTCAAGGCCCTTCTGCGCTCCGCGCAAAGGGCGCCCGCGGTGAGGGTGGTTAGGGGGTACCGTACGGTCTCCTGGGCCGCAGCGACGGCTCTTGCCGGCGATCCGCCTTGGGATCTTGTGGCGTCGGTTCTCGCCGAGGTGTTCTCTTACGTCTCGGGTAGGAGGGCTCTCGGAGAGAACCCTTCGACAGAGGAGATCCGGGCGGTTCGCCGGCAGGGGGAGTCGCGCCTTATGCGGGAGTGGGGGGAGGACCTGGCGGGGCAGCCGTACGGTAAACGTACAACGGCTGCGCTCCGTCCGGTCCTAGAGCGTTGGATGAGGCGGAAACGCAAGCCTCTCACTTTCCGTCTGACGCAGGTTTTCACCGGGCACGGCTGCTTCGGTGACTACTTGTGTCGGGTGGCCAGGAGAGAGCCGGAAGGAGGCTGCCATGAGTGCGGCGCTGCGGTGGACACAGCCCAGCACACCCTCGAGGTGTGCCCGAGATGGGCTGCGCAGCGCCAAGACCTTGTGGCGGCACTCGGCGGAGTGGACTTGTCGCTTTCGAGTGTCGCGGAGAAGATGCTCGAGAGTGACAGGTCCTGGATGGCGGTGTCCTCCTTCTGTGAGACGGTCATGTCCACGAAGGAGGCATCTGAGCGGGAACGGGAGGTTGCGGCTGATGCACCCTCCCTCCGCAGACGACGGACGGGGGCGCGCCGGGGGCGATATCAACGCCTCCTCCAATAGCGCCCCTGCGCCCCGGGCTGGGGTCGGGCTGGTAACCCGGCTCCTGTGAAAGCCCGGCGTCGTCGGGGCGGTCCTAATTGCCGGGATCGCCCCCTTTCTCCGAGGGAGTAAGTCCGGTCTTTGCCAGGACCGGCCAGTCGCTGGTGTGCCCTGTCGCTGACAGATCCGGGGTGCACCAACATAGCGGCCGATGGCTTTCGCAGTGGTTTTAGTGAGTAGGGACCTGCCCAGGTCGAGTCTCACACATCCTCTCCGGCCCCACCAAGGCCGGTGAGACGGCTCGTAAAAAGAGTTTCCCTGCGTCATCAAAAAAAAAAAAAAAAAAAAAGGTGTTATAAAACGTTGACATCAAAAGTGATTATACTACTGTTTGATAGTTAATAATTTAAATGAGTGTTAAAATAAATGAATGTATATTTGTTATTCATTTATTTAACACTCAATTAATTATTATTTATTATTAAAATATTGTATTGTAAAGCAATATATATATACATACACACACACAAACACACACACACAAACACACATATTCTAAGTGTGAGTAATTGGATTTGTCATAGTCACTATGCATAGTCATGGTGTAAACAATAACTCTAACAGTATTGAGTGATAGTATTAATAATATGAGATACAAAGAGTTTTCAACTCATTGAAGTTGTGAGTGTTTTAAGTGTTTAAGTTGGTAATATAAACTATACTGAATGTACAAGGCACAATGTGATCGGTTTATTTGAAGTATATATTGTGCATATTTAAATTTTACACAGCTTTTATCTTTGAATTCGTTCCGTGCTGTGACGAGGACGTTGCTGAAAACGATAATAATTTATTGCACAGCAAACAGTTCAAGGTGAGTTCAAACTGAAACGTAACATGTGTGTTGGTCATTGTACTAATATGAAATACACCACGTTTTTGGATAGGACTTGGCCGTTTTTTTTTATTCTTACATTTTTAGATTCCTTTGTAATTTACAGCATAACCATCACGGAAGGAAGAGTTAAAAGTTTGACAGAAACTTTATTTGATAAACAGCGTAGTCATATGTGAAAAACATAGTTCCGTTTAAAAAGTGGACTGGCGAAGACATTAGTTACTATTTTATTATTATGTAATTCATAACTAATTTGAATGAGTAGAATACGACACTCTCGTAATCTGTTTAGTGTTTATTTACAAAGTGAAATAATTTACGAGGACATAACTATAAATATTTTGTTTCTGTCTTTGTCTAAGCTTTACAAATAGTAAACTTTCTTATATAATAAATAAATTTATAATTCTATTTAATCTGTCAGAACTTACAAATCTTGTATCAACATCCCCGTTATCCCTTTAAGGGATTAATTAAATGCAGCTCCTATTAAAAATATTTAGTATAAATACAAAATAAGCATTAACGATTTTTTTATAGCTTACAGAGTAGTCTTTATTTTCACCATCGTGTCCATCCCGGTCTGTATATCTTAAAAAATGCACAAACATCTCAACCGTCTTTACAATGCGGCCCAAATGTAAGGCCATTAAACAAAATGGCAGCACTTTAGGGCCTTTGTTATTTTGCTATTGTTTGAACAATTTCTATCTGGATGTAAATACAAATACGGCCAAACATACGCATAATAATTGTATCGGCATTAAAGTATAAACTATCATACATATTAGTTTAGGAGTAAAATTTACTATGAAGAGAATTTGATTGAGTCTTAGATTTTCTAAGACGAATGTCATTTTAGTAGTAATACGTATTGGTAATTTGTGGATTTCATTCAAATATATATATTTATGGATGGTATACTAATACGCGCGTTAGTTGAAATTTTTATGCAGAAACTTTACAGATATTAAAGCATTCATTGTATTAATTTACTATAAAACACAATTAGTTTGATACAGCCTAGAAGATACGTTTAATGAATGTGATTATTAAGATATTTTTCCTGTCAAAGAAAGTTATAAAAATTGATTGTAGCTCTGAGCCTTAATCGTTAAACTACAGCCTCTTAATACTACAAGATTGGCTCGCATTTATATTTTTCGTCTAGAATTGGCACACAGTTTTAAATAAAATTGCCTATATTCTCGCTTTAAATTCGCCTGTATTGGATTCCAATTTGGATTCTTGTCCCCGAATTCCGTTTACTTCGTATCTACCGTGTTTCAAAGACAATAGGAGAGACATTTTCATTTTTTTTAAAGACTGACGTCAAAATTCTATAATCCGTTCGTATTAATACGATTTGAGTTGAGAACTTAAATTGTTTCTTCGAGGATTCGTAAACCTTTGTTCGAGATGTATTTCGTGCCTTAATTTAACTAATTTAGATTGCTTTCAATTTAAATTTCATTATATTATTATTATTAATTTATTGTAAAGGGATTTGATTAAACATTCAAATATGATTGAGAAGTTATGTGGAATGTCTGATAGACGTTTGCAAAATGGTTAGGAATGTTTTTATTATATTGTAGTACTAGTCTCTGTCTCAAATTATTTCTTATTAAAATTATTTGGACAGTAAACCATTTTATTTTAATTTAATCAGTATGGTTTAAGCAATAAGAATCAATTTTCAACGTTACAATCAATTATGGATTACAGTGGACTCCCGGTAATCCGACAAACATTTTGCAGTACGTTGTTGGACTATTGGATTTGTTGGATTATAGAGTATTGACTAAGACGCCCTAAAGAAAGGAATTTTATCAACAAAGGATCACCTTGAATTGCGAACAATTACACATAGATACATTGATAAAATTCTATATTATGTATACGTATTCTTAAGGACAAATCTTCTACCTTCATCACATATAGTGAAATTAAACTAAGCAATCGGAGTAGAGACTATAAAATATACATGTCGAGCATAATAGTGGTGGTACCTACAAGTTATTACTCTTTTTGAACATTAGCGAAGATTGACAAAAAACGTTCAATAATAAATAATACACCATGTTGGGTTACGGGGGGTGCTAGATAAAAACGGGTCCGATTTGGGGGGGTCCGTTACATTAATAGAATTCTTCAACACCTGGAGAAATCTATAAAAGAAATGTTTTATCTTATTTCAGCCAGTTACGACCTGCAACTTACTTGTTATCTCTATTAGGTTTTGTAAATTAAGGATATGTATTAATTATCTATTAATCTCAATTTCATTCAAATATTTAACAATAATTATCATGAAAAATATTTTCTAATTTCACTTAAATAAATGATTGGTTTTAATATTCTAATACTAAATAAAACAAAACTTATTCCCACAGACATATAATATATATATATGCTAAACAGAATTTAGTACATTTATAATTTTAGACTTTATTTCATAATTTTTTTTTCAATCTCTTCTGAGCCACAGATGTTCCTCGTCCGTTGTTCATGCGAGTCTGATGTCTGAAGTTATTTGCAACTTTATTGAAGCTGCAAAATAAATGATACGAAATATTGTTTTGTGAAATGCATTTCTTAGTACTTAGAGCATGTGGTTTTTGATTTGAGAATACCACATTATTCTTACAATTATCCCCACAAAAGATATGAAGGGTGATCATTTTATTTTAGAAAAATAAATATGACAATACGTTGCTGGGGTGTGCTGTGAATGAAATCTTGAATTATTACACGTTCGGAGCACAGCTGTTGTCAAAGAAAACAAAAAGAAAGAAGAACAATAATAATAATAACCTTATGTAACTGCTAGCCTTATAACATATCTGTCAATTTCCCACTGCACTATACAGATACATATGTATATGTTTGATTAAATATACTAACATATGTGAAACATCTTATCAGCCAAAGGTATCGTAACACTGATACCTTGACTGACCCTTAAAAATTACTATGCATTCATCAAACGAGCAACGTCGTGACTTTAATGAGATATAAGACTTTCGCGAGTATTCATTTAAATACAACTAATATTTTCGTATGTTCTGGGACATTTTAAAAATGTTAACAACATACTCCCCACATTTCGCTTGCTTCGCAGCAACCGCGATCACGGGCGGATAAGAGGAATAGTCTGTCAGTTGGTCTTGTTGTTTATCATGACCTTACAACGTAGCTTAAATCTAGATCGAGCCTTGTTAGGACTATAATTAACTGGTCTGAAGATACATGTTACTATTTACTATGAATGCGATCTAAACCTTTGCAACTGTAATCTGTATCTGGAGGTTGGATATCTAAGCTAATGATGGCAGTGTAACAATCAAGTCATTGTTGTTACTGAGCAATAAATGCTTGTGAATAATGCCGTTCCTCGCTCGTCGCTATAAATATAATTACGATTTCTTTGCTAAGTATTATTTTACTCCCAGCTTAAGAATTGTTATGTATTTTATCACAAGCTTCTATATCAGATATTAAATATATATACATAAATGAATATATATATATATATATAATGGTAATAAACGCACGCGTGTTTCATAACAATATCTTAAATTTTATTTCATTTAAACTTCAGTATCAGGCCCAGGAACCGTACTAATGATAGATTAACTTGTATATTATATCAAACATCTAAACTTTCATATTTTTTAATTTTGTGCAACTGTTAAAAAAAAATTATTTGTAAAACCTATTGTCAATAGTTGATCTTTAATGAAATTTATTTCATATCACAAAAACCTCAATAATATAATGCATTCACTGTGATATAAATAATTAAATAAGATCTAATGAGATCTCGTCTGTCCGCGATCACGGTTGCTGCAAAGTAACCGAAACGTCGCCAGTAGAATAATTAAATAACGCGTAGTAATCCGAAAATATTAGTTTCATTTACATAAATAATAAAAATTGAAGAAATTTCACAATGTTATTCAGTTTTGTTCTCAATGTGAGTTGGTTAACACCTTACCTTTGTGTGAAATAGTTCCTTAGTCTTTTTCCAACAAACTTTTTACTCGCTACAGCATTTTATTACCGCTCATATTTTACAGGCATGAATTACGAGAGTTTGTTAGACTCAACTTTGTTTTGTTATTACTTATTTCCTTGGCTTTTTCATTCATCATAACGTCATAAATGATTAATTATATTTAAACTTCAAGTTAAGTATATTCGGAAGAAACATGTCCTAGGCCCACTTTTATATAAAAATATCTTGAGGATAAAATTATTATTCGGGTTTAATAAAAAATTCTTATAAACTAGTTTTTGCCCGCGACTCCGTCCGCGTTACCATCGCTCAGAGAAATTATTTTAAAATGTGTTGAAACAATACATATAGTAACCTACGTTGCAGTCTTTTCATTATAATAACCTAGATACTTATTGCAGTTCCACTGCGCCATCTGTCATTCTGATTTACTAATCTAAATCATCTAGGGCGCCTCCCAAATGCATACAAAAAATTTTTATTCAAATCGGTCCGGACGTTTGGGGAGATTTCAATGACATACATACGAATTGTAGAGTTATATATTTTTTTCAATTTTATTATTCGCGTAACTTAATGAGATTGAAAAATTAAATTTAAGGATCTATTTTTCTAAGAACGAGTCTTTTTTTTAATTTGGTTTTGAAATAAAATTTTACTTACTACAGGCAGGATATCTCTATATATATATATATATATATATATATATATATATATATATTTCACCCTTTTTGTACTTATGCACCTTTATATCAGTTTTATGTGGAATGAGGTCGGTATTATGTAAACCATCATCCGTGGCCATAAGTAATAGGGAACTGTGGCTACGTGTTGTGGTAACGGGTTGAAGAGTATTTTATAAAATCTTTTATGCATTAACTCGAATAGATTTCAAAAAGTATATTAAAAAAAAAACGTTTTCCCTTCCTACTTTTATTCTCTGTATTATACGCTGTTTAAGATATTTTTCTAATTATTGGTTGAATTTAAAATTTATGACTTACAAGTATATTTTGTAATATAGCCTCGGAATAACAAAGATTAGGCACGACGTTATAAATGTATTATACTGTAGTATTGTAAAGCGAAATTTAACTACAATATTCTACATCCATGTGTGAACCTTTCGAGAACTGTGAGCATTTCCATTGTAACAAAGTTTGATATGACTTAATAGTCTTAACGTGAAACTTGGAAAGTCTGATCCGAACGGAATTCATATATTTATCTTTGACTGTAAACACACTATGAATTTTACTTTGAGGAACTCGTTCCGAAGTACGTGATTACATTTCTGACGACAGGATTTAAGTTCCGTGTTAAGTTAATATTGATACTTTTAACTTTTCCGGTGTTGGAAATTTCAATGATCATAATATAAGTATATAAAAAGTCTAGTTATTAAATAAAAAAAAGTTTTTTTTTAAAGATTTGTCACAATAATTTTTTTTTAACTCATTAAATTTTAAATTCGTAAGATTATCATGTCTATGTTTTAAGAATAATTTTGAATTCGTGATAATAAATAGGTGAGTATTTCTTTCAAAAGCAGACAATTTAAACTAGATGCATATTAGATTATTAGTCGATAATATTGAACAATTAACATACTTGAATAACATTTTTCGTCCCACAACAAAGCCCGCCGAAGTTACTTTACACGAAAAACTTTAAGATATTACTTTGTGTTTCTTGTTGCGTTTTCACGTATAATCGTTTATTTGTAAATATAATTTTATCTACCTTCATTGATAAGGGACGTCAAGCGCACGTTTTAGTTTTCCTCCATGAAACCAGATAAATTCTGTTGACTTGGCGTCCCAAGTATGAAGCTCCAAATACCCATTCCTTTGTCGCGTTAATGTACACTACTTTTGGTAAATCTCCGGGGACCGGTTTAAGAATTCATGCTGTATAATCGATGGAAATAAATTTCATGAAGAAACCCCTCCTTTTTATAACGTCACCTTTTCAAACCTTGGATTCAGATTCATTTTTTACAACATATGTAAAGTCAATGTGATGTCACTGAACTCCTCCTAAATTGTTCGACCAATTTGTATGGATTTTGTTGTATGCATTTGGGTGGTGCTCCAGATGGTTTCACTAGTCAGCCCCGCGTATGGCCCTGCAGTCGGAAGTCGAAGTTAATCGATTCGGTATCTGTGTTATTTAAAATGAAAAGGCTGCACCGTAAGTAGATATATAGATTTCTCTTATTTATGACTAAAATAGTGCATGTTTCACATATAAGCTTATGAAACATAGTAATAATTTAACTTTGATAACAATATCTACATTGTAACAGTTATTCTAGCATTGAGTTATCAGTTACTGTGACTTAGTTTCGATGAAATATACACACCGATATATTAATACATTAATATAAAACATTTTCTTGATATAATTGTAATTTTTATCTTTTTATTATAAGTAGCTTAGATTTATATTGATGGTACACGAAATTCTTTCATATAAGACCCTTATAATGCGGGAACACAACGGATTATCCATGTTACAGCGGCTTTACCAAAATGGGCTACCTACATCGTTTGTCCTCAATATCTTATAAGAGAAACATACAAGCTATGCCATACTGATGTTATGTTGATATTAAAAAACTTATTCTTCCGAGCAAATTTTTTTTGCTGTGTATTTGATTTTTTTTCTGATAACAAATTATCTCCGATTGTGTTTTCGTAATATAGTTTATTTTCCTGTAAAAATTCTATTGTAATGTTTTTTCTGACGAAATAAAATATAAACGTAGTGTTTTTATAAAAATCACGTACGTATCTAATGAGTGGGTATAATATTATTATGATATTTTAAATAGAAATATTGTTTCCATCTATATACGTGTAAATAGGAGCTATTAAAATTACTTCGTTTAGAATATTTAATATTTAAAGTTATTTAGTATTGTTTGTTTTTTAATTAAGATTTTTGAAAGCAAAGAAATGATGTTTTTTTTTTGGCAAACAGATTTTCTTATTGGTTTTCCGGATTTGATTGAAACAAACGTGGCGCAAAGCTTCTTTGGGTTGATTAAATTCTCGACAATCAGTGCCCACTGCTCGTCTTTGTCTAGTTTCAAAATCAATAACGACAGTGATAAATATTTTTCTTCAGAGTAAAATTTGTATTTGGTAAAAAAAAGTAATTTTTCTTATAATGTATTTAAGTTTCTAAATCAGATGTTTTGCTTATATTAAAACTAATGTTATAGCTAAATTAAGGACTATATATCTCCATTTTATTCTTCGATTCTTTAGACTATGTTTGTAAATAACTTCAAACTATAGTAACAATATATTTTTGTATGCTGATAAATTTAAATTTTACGTGTCAGCGAAAAAATATATCATAATATTAACATTATAAAATATATGCCCATAATACATGACATACATTGTCGCCTCCATTAGATATTTTTTTTTTCCATAACTCGCAACAGTAGAGTATGAAGGGGAACCATTCTCTTTAATGGTTTTGCATTTGAGTCGTATGTTCGGGACGGAAAATATATGTTTATATTTACAGAGTATAAACTAAAACGTTATTGTTAACTTACAGCGCCATCAGTTCCAGCCTCATCAGAAATGCGACTGTCATTTCTGTTTCAAAGGAGTTGTTGTTCCCTAATATCCAATGTTAACATTTATTTATTATCCAATTTTCAATATAAAATTATGTGTTCGATGTAAAAAGTAATTTGTTAGCCGAAACAGTCTATTGTATCATAATTAAATATATTGTTCTCGGTTGTTTTCATTGGCGTTTTTGTTGCTAAGAAAGTTGTAAGCCATTTTATTAGTACAAAGTGTTATTGTCTGACGGTGATAAATTTAATTAATTCGGTTTATGATAATTAGTACTTGCACAATAGTCTTGTTATAATGCTTCCTTGAAAGAAAATTACAACTCAAACGTTAATCAAAACAAGGTTAGTTAGACGTAAGTTATAATTCGAATAATTTATAGGTCGGTCAAATTTGCCATGATATACAATGTCACATTTATTATTATCTTATGTTAATAAAGTAAATTAAAAAAAAAGTCGTGGTGGCCTGGAGGTTAATGGCCCGCCTCTCACACGTGGGGGCGCGGGTTCGAAGCCTGGCAAAGTACCAATGTGATCTTATCATGTGTACTTTCTAAGAGTATTTAGACACCACTGACAGACGGAGAACAACATCGTGAGGAAAATCTTATAATTTCAAATTATAAGATTGAAATCGTCAACCCGTCTTGAGCAAGCGTGGCGATTAATGCTCTAACCTTCTCCATGTGAGAAGAGGCCTTGCTCAGCCGTGGACTCCGATAGGCTGATGATGATGATGAATGTTAATTATGTTTGATTAATTAATATTACAATTCTAAACTTCTGTATTTTATCTTCCATTTTGTGTCATTATTATAATTTTTTTTCATTTAAAGCTATTTTCTGTATTGATCTATGTATTAACAACACATCTTATCTTTCCTTTATTACGTTTGTTTTTATGTAATATTGTTTTTATTTTTGTATCTGTTCTAATACTGTATTCTATGTTAGAGTAAAGAAGTACACAAAACACTAAAGAAAAGCAACAGACTTACTCTTAGAATGAATAAAAACTTTAAACTTGACAATAAATATATATATAAATAATCTTATTGACACAGCTTGATTAAGTTAATTGATGTAACTCTAGTTCACAGTACAACTATCACTTTATACAATCAGATCCTCCGTACAGTGGTTAGTTAGCCACTGTATCCTGGCAATCACTGCTTTAATATACTATCATAATACTTATTACATTAAAAGTATCAACAAATTTGTGACAACTTATGAACAAAATACATCAACTGGCACCAGGACATATCTCTGACATTAGTAAATGTAACTATAATACAACATGATATACGCACATCCTACAAAATATGCTCGAGAACTTTGAGCACATGATAGGCTGTTATTGTTATAAATAATGTCTTACAGACAGCCTTTAGTGAGAGATACGTAAAATGATGGCGGGATAGCGAATGATAAGAAAATTGGTACGTGCGTGTGTGTGTATGTGTGAGTAAGTGTGGCATCGTAGCTTTTCCAAAATTATATAAGGCATTTTTGTCATATGATTACTCGGTTAAAAATTGCCTCACGCGTATTAGTTTAATCGTTTACTTCCAATAATACGTAACGCTTTTAACGAATATTTTTCTTCTAGAATGTACTCAAATTTAATTATAATAATCTTTCAATATTTGTAAGGATTTTGAAAAATTGTTTTATGTCTTTCCATTTTCGAAATAATCAGGATTTTGTCTATTCAAAGCTTTTTACTAAATAAAAATTTGATTTGATGTACTACAGTTGTCAAAAGCAAAAGAATAACTCAATAACTGCAGCGGTTTTATGAAGTTAGTTGATTCGGATAAAAAAAAATACAGTAAAGGAGAGAGCGTAATTATTTACATTGTTTATTTTTTCATCTATTTTCATTTTTAAACCGAAGCGCAAATCATTAAGGCCTCATTTCAGTGTTTGAAAAGCGCTTCAGCTGTCTGTGAAGGGTTAATGGTGGTATTTTTCACTTTATATTACTTAAATTATTCATTCTATTAATTATTATTGTTTTAATTACCAAACATTTTTGTAACAGTTTCGACATGTGACCTTTAATTTTGTCATATTAGTTTTTTTTTGATCTATTAATGAAAAATTGCTGTAAGCCTTAAAAAATATGATAGGAAGTCCATAAAACACTGTTTCTTTTATCAAAAAAAAAACAAAGATTTTTTTCTTGAATAAGCTATGTATAACAAGCGACAAGTGCCAAATGAAATAAATATTTTAGTTATGAATAGGAACTCCTACATTAAGGAACTCACCGCATTTAAGGAAAAGTAGGTACGTCACTCTAAAATTATTAATGTTAGAATACCCTCAGAAGTTGTAAAAGAGACCCGTCATCCCTTTTATTATTCCGACAATTAATTTTTTTTATATATAAAATATAAGATTAAAACAAAAACTTTGTAAAGTACTTTAACTACGCCAAAACGTGTTTGAATTCAAAGTTTAAAACATTAGTCGAAATTAGATACGACGGTTCCATTACGTAGACGGTTCCGTTGGAGCAAACGAAATTACTTAGATTTTTCCAAATTGAATCAGAATCTTATATTATTAGGTTTTAATTTAAAAAAATATTGAATTCTAAATGTTATCGAAGTTTTTCTATAAGTGTGTGGCTTCAAAACAATGAAACATCAATATTAAAAATATGTTACATAGATAGCTTTTATTTCTTTGTCTCAGATGTGAATAAAAGAAGAAATACAGCTGGCGTCTTTAGTCAAAATGTCATTCATATAGACATTTTTACTGAATAATATGTATAATTTAATTAGGATTTAAATCTTTAATACATTTTTTTATAATAACTTATGAAAATCTGTGTGGAAATAAACCTGAATGGTTTGAATTTTTGATTTGCAGCACGGATATTAAATGCGACGCATGGGAATTCATTCACTGAACATATTGAAATGATGAGTGAACGAAAGAATGAGTCTACAAATACTTTTTAAATATGTTCTAATTACATGGAAGTAAGGTTAATCGCACTTTCATGTCGACTGTCCATGATCACGGTTGCTGCAAAGGAACCGAGAGGTCGGGATCATGTAGTCATAAAATAATAAAAAGCGCGTAGTACTATCCGATAACCTTAGTTTCATTTAAATGAGTAGGTACACGCACAAATCTTATGTAACATTATGTTATAATTACACTAGCAAAAATTAATTTCATTATAAGTAAAATTGAGGATGCAATGAAAATTTTACTTGGATAATTATTTATTGTACGTTGTGAGAGGCCATTACATAGAATAGCTATAGAATTTGTTCCAGGTGTATTTTTGTCCTGGTAATAGGAACATGGGAGGGTAGTATGAGATTACCCTAAAAGGAATTAAAAGGATTTAGGGCTTTCAGCACTCTCAATCACAGCACAGCGCTTTTGTAACACTACTAACAATTTAATATATTCCGACTACCTACCTTCAGCGATAGTTGGCTTTCACGTATATTTATTGATGTATCTATCTAAATAGTTTTGTATTCGGATAATACTAATATAAAAAATATTTTTGTAAAGTTATCTTGTATTGTTATTCTTAGTATATGTTTTGTTTTATTTTGGACCATAAGGCCTAAGCTTAGACATTCCAACGAGTTTAACGCATGAAAATCTAGAATCGTCATGAAATCACCCTTTTGATCTCCACAAGCCTGTTGAGATATTGACTTACACTATTTCTCTACCATGCAGCTTCTTTGCAGATACTTTTACAAAGATTTTATGGGATGGCCCATTTGAAAATATTTGATCCATTGAAGCGTTAAGCTAAGAGGTTCAAAACACGTCATTATTTTTGTTACTAAATTAGCTTTGACGGTTATGAAATTGCATGTCTTTTGTGACTATAAAAGACATACTGTACTTTTTACTAGTCTATACAATTCTACTGTACGTTTTACGTCATTGAACTCTTCCTAAACGGCTGGAAGGATTTGAATCACTTTTTTGTATGCAATTGCAGTCCGTATATAGGTTATTTAAAATAAAATGTCTGCAACATAGATTATGTATTGTTTTAAAACACTTTATGCATTTGTATCTGAGTGTAACTATGGCGTTTACGCGGACGGAGTCGCGGGCAAAAACTTGTTTTTATATAGAATTTTATTGCATCAACTTATGTGACAAATGTGTGTCAATATGAAATATAGATGCTTTTCACTTCATCAGGCGGATTTCATGATTTGTACGTAATGGTATAACATTTAATCGCACGTCACGGAACACGGAGTGAAGCTAATGCGTTCGTGATCACTTAAATTAATCTGCACATCACGATTTGGTCCCAGTTAACGTTTTCAACAGAAAATCTCACTTGAAATGTTTTCGAAATAGTTTGATTGTAACAATTAATATGATATATATATGTTGAAATAATATCGAATCGTAAGAATATAAACTTATACGTTTCATTTCATTTTCTATTTCTTTATGCAGTTGACGAAGATTTTGTTACCTTGTTTGTCATCTCAATATAATAGTGTATTTGTTAGTTCGTTCCAATAGTACACTCTGTTCGTCGAAACGAGATATAAAAATCCGCGTAGTAAATCCGAATAATACTAGTTTCATTTAAATGAATACTCGCGAAAATCTTAGATATCATTAAGTAATTCTATCTTGTTGGTATATTTCTAAACGTAAATGAAATAGATTTCAAAGTCAACTAAATTTACCGTGATATAAACAAATGGTATTTACTCGACCATAATTAATTGATTATTTCATGTTCAATAGTTGACGTGTTGGACGTTTTGTGACACACACACATGGAGGAATCTTCACGGATTGGCGTATTATATGTGTGTGTCAAAGCTATGGTTGTGTGTGTAATGTTTAATTTTTGATAAAAAAATATTTTTGTGCACATTTTTTCAAATTTTCACTTTTAATTCGAGCTTCATCTGTTCGCACTTTTTCCTTTGAAAGGGATACGAAGTGAGATTTGAGACTTTCGCTAGTATTCATTTAAATGAAACTAATATTTTTCGTAGTATACAACTCGTGTTTTTATTATTTTAAAAAACTAAAATTCCCGACGTTTCTGTTACTTTGCAGCAACCGTGATCACGGACCGACGCGATCTCGTTTCATTTAAAGGGATACAAAGTTTTCGCTTCACGAATTAATATGACGAAAGAGTGTTTTTGTGTAATGTTAATGAAAAAGTAAAACGCCTTATGTGTAAAATTTAACGTATGATGTAGAATAATGATGATGGAACACAAATATCATATAAAAAAAAGTATGGACCTCAATGTAAATAATCGAGCTCTATTCTTTTATGAAAAAACAAGTGCGAGTCGGACTCGCCCATGTAGGGTTCCGTAGCAGCAAGTAGAGTAGATAATGAGGTCTAAGATTTTAAATAGAGTAGATAATATAGAAGGTATTGTAGTTCGTTGTAACTTTGATCGATATTTTATAAAAAAATAACGTGGTTTTACATAGTGTTTGTATGAACGACAAAGTTGTATATGCGTTTTTTGAAAGTGTATTATTTTTTAAAAACTAACTATGATATTTCGTTCAAACTAATTTTTGTTGAAAGTTTTCATTGAAATCTACAGCATATATATTTTTTAGTTTCCTCGCTCTCTTATTTTAAAAGTTAGAGGGGACAACGACACTCATTTTTACACCTTTTACGCTGTGACACGGACGGACAGACAGACATGACGAATCTATTAGGATTCCGTTTTTTGCTATTTGTCTACGGAACCCTAAAAAAGTATTTACTTTAAAAAACTATTGAAATCTGTTGAAGTATAACGGACGTTTAATCAGTTTCGTGAATTTTTATTTCACCAATCTTTTTTTTATTTTACCAATATCGAAACACAGACTACCTAATGGAAAACAATGTAAAAATATATACATAACAGAAAAAAGAGTCGAATAAATATTACTCAGATCTTTGAAATCGGTTAAAAATAAATACTTTTTTATGTTTTCATTTTCTACCTCAAAACAAATCAGGCTGATTTTTGTTACTTTGTTGTTTGAAAAAGTTTATTTCGATTGAATCTTGTTCGACTCAAATGTGTCCCTTTGTTGTATGAGCATAAATTTTTTATTAATTTTCCTTCTAGGTCAATTATATGACTAATATTATAAAAGAAACTTTAACGACAATACATCGCAAAATATTTTGTAAACACCTTTTTTAAACAAAGTTGCAAAGTGCATACCCATCACAAAATAGAGTTACTCGATTAGACTTTACATTGGAATTCTAAACGATTTTCTCCATAGCAAATCACTTTAGCAATGCCATAGCTGACGGCGATGTGTTCTTCTGCTTACAGAGCATTTCAAAATCCGGTAAACAAATGCACATAAATTCCAAAATGCTGTGTATAAAGTATAGAGCGCATATCAAATCTTGAATTATATTACACACTCGGAGCACAGCTGTTGTCAGAGAAAACAAGACGAACTGAACAACAACAACCTCATTCATCTGCTAGACACAACAACCAATATAGGAATATAACGCTTCAATTCGGGATGCGATACATGAAGTCTGAATTAAAATATGTTTATATTTGTCTAATTATGTTCTGAACACAAAGATCAACGTTCATTAATAATTGAATTGAAAATTAAATTAAAAAAAATATAATGAAAATTCCATCGACAAGACCGATTCTGAATTTTAACGTTTAGGAATATAAAGCGTCGAATTGAGTTTTAATTTATATTTGCATAATTCTTATCTAAGTAAAGATGGTTTTGGTTCCGTACTAAAAAAAAGGTTTACATTTAAAGATTACTCTTATCGGTAATGTATTTAGATGCGGCCTTAAAGTATTTTTTGGACGATTTACGGTACCGTTATTGCCCTAAGATATATGGACGGGATTTTTCCTGTCGGATTTTACGGATAAATATTGTGAAAATTCAATTCACTTTTTTTTTTTGTAAAACCCTTTGTATTAAAACACCCTTTGTGTAAAAACTAATTACGATGTTCATTGTTTTTGACTTTGTATTAATTGAAATAAAAATTAATATACTAAATATTTTTCAACATTTAAACATTTTTTTTTTAGTTTGTTTTAATAATATTAGTATGATAGGTATTTAAACGAATAGTACCTTAACCAAAAATCATAATGTTATTATAACTGCTCCGAAAAAACATTTCCTGGTATAGCCTTCCAGTTGTTTATTTTTAAAGCTATGTATGTCTTTAAATTGTCATATAGTTTGACAGAACACTTAAAGTGAGTACTTAAAGTGAGTGCCAAAAAAAGAATTGGGAACAAATTACCTCCGACTTTTTCTGAAGTGTTACCATTGTTATTACACGTATATGGATTGAAGGATTATTCATTATTTAACTGAGTTTCCAACAAAGCAGTTTAAAATCGTAATGTAAATCTATTTAAGAGTTTTAAAATCGTTCGGAGGTTTAGCTGTGGACGTCTGTGTCTCCAGTTTAAATTCAAGTAGAATGAAATAGAATGAACAAAAATGTCTACAAGCGGGATTCGAACCCGCAGCTTCCGTATTATTATCCTATACGTATATATAATAAAACAGCAGAACTCTACTAAATTATTACCTCAACGTTCTATATATTGCTTTTACGTTAAATAAACATATTCTATGTATTTGAGTAATGTAAATATAACTAAATTATTTTTATAACTTTGTTACTTCTTCTGTATTCTTTATTGTAAAACTTTTTCGTGAATATCATTTGCATGTAAGTGTTAATTGCATTAATGTAATTATTAATTATCATTGAAAATAAATTATTAATATTCGATTATTTTTTTGTGAACTCTAAAATAATATCTTGTAAGTGGCTTTTAAAAAGTATATGAATAATATGAAATTTTTAGATACATAACTATTTTGTAATATTGGGAATATTGGCTGGTCTTGTTTAATTATATAATATTTACTGTACATAAAATAGGATTTATTAAATTATTTAATGATAATAATTATTATTAAATAAAAGGAATATAGGCTTTTTTTTAATAATTATGAAATATAATACAACGAACGTCAGAGCTAATATAAAAATTGATGTGACATATCACAAGTTTACTTATCAGTCTAAACGTGGTCTACCTCGTTTTCCTATGACTAAGGGCTTCCAACATTATTTACAATAAAGATTTGTAGGGTGTATAATAATTTTTATTTTCAAATACCTATATTGATTAATAACAATATTAGTATATAAACCTACGTCGGTAGTAATTTGATGTTTTTAATTTATATTAGGTTCACTTGCAGATTAAATACTCAGTGGAATCGTATCAAGTCAGGGATGTCCATACTTAATCGGATCTAGGGCGAATAAAATGACTAAATACGTATTGTAATATATTTTTTAAATTTAAATGAAAGTAATATATTTCGGATATAGTACGCGATGTTATAATTTTAAAACTTCATAATCCCGACGTTTCGGTTACTTTTCAGCAACCGTGATCACATCATCAATAAAACTAGCGAAAGTCTTAGATCTCATTATATTTTTTAATTTTTTTATCTTTTTCATTAAATTATCTTTTACAATTCTGTCAACATGGACGTCAATATTGGTAGTAGCTAGAGTCAAGAGGAAGATCATGCTTTAGTGACGTGTCATTTAATAAACTGTGTACCTATTTTGCGTTCGGGGAATTACCCAAGTGCTCAAGCGCTAATAGTGACGATCCCAGTGTCATGCAATCGGACACACCAACAAATATAGATTTATTTAGGATTACATACGAATTAGATTATAATATGCTGTCATTAAAACTGTTAGGTTAGGTTACAAAGAAATCGGTGACTACTTGTGTCGGGTGGCCAGGAGAGAGCCGGGAGGAGGCTGCCATGAGTGCGGCGCTGCGGTGGACTCAGCCCAGCACACCCTCGAGGTGTGCCCGAGATGGGCTGCGCAGCGCCAAGACCTTGTGGCGGCGCTCGGCGGAGTGGGCTTGTCGCTTTCGAGTGTCGCGGAGAAGATGCTTGAGAGTGACAGGTCCTGGATGGCGGTGTCCTCCTTCTATGAGACGGTCATGTCCACGAAGGAGGCATCTGAGCGGGAACGGGAGGTTGCGGCTGATGCACCCTCCCTCCGCAGACGACGGACGGGGGTGCGCCGGAGGCAATATTCGCAACGCCTCCAATAGCGCCCCTCCACTACGGGCTGGGGTCGGGCTGGTAACCCGGCTCCTGTGAAAGCCCGGCGTCGTCGGAGCGATCCTAATTGCCGGTATCGCCTCCTTTCTCCGAAGGAGTAAGTCCGGTATTTGCCAGGACCGGCCAGTCGCTGGTGTGCCCTGTCGCTGACAGATCCGGGGTGCACCAACGTAGCGGCGGATGGCTTTCGCAGTGGTTTTAGTGAGTAGGGACCTACCCAGGTTGAGTCTCACACATCCTCTCCGGCCCCACCAAGGCCGGTGAGACGGCTCGTAAAAAGAGTTTCCCTGCGTCATGAAAAAAAAAAAAGGTTACAAAGAAAACGAAAAGCATTGATACTCAAGCGTTTGTTTAGACAGCTCTGGTGTAAGTGATAAATTTTATTTTATTCTTCCAATATTATGTATACAGATGTGAATCGATTTTGGTAGTATCAGGAAAGAATCGCTAAACATTTTTCATTTGATTGACAGCAACAGCTCATCGGAAGAAACGTGGGCTGAATTCAAATTATGAACGTGTATTTGCGAAACAGTAGAGAGTTATTGCACTTTGAAATAAAATTCGAGTCGAAATATGTTCATTGCTTTTTATCTCGATAGTTTTAAGTCTGGCTTTGGTCGTGATATGACGTCATCTGACCGTTATCGGATACTTAGTGTTTAAAGGCTCCATTACCGATGATGTATGACGTCATGACCGCTAAGGTTTGTTTCGGACGGATTTTGGTCTCTGGACTATGGCCAGTGTAGTTTGTTATGATATTTTTTTATTTTTATATATCTTTGTATAGGTGACGTGAGAACAATTTCTAAAGCGGAGATTCGATATATCCTGCACATTAATATTAACTTTAAACCGACAGCCGTTTTATTATTTCTATCAGAATATAAACTAAAGCGTACTCTTTTAATTTATTTTTTAAAACTGCTTTGAATATAATAATAATTGTTAAGTAATTATATTTTATCAAATTTTGCGGTACATTTGTATTATTCGTTTTTCATTTTTCGCATAAAGGACTGCTGTTTCGGGATAATTAATACGTTTATATAATTATTTTTATGAAGTTTTGGTAACGGACCGTTTGTGAAAAGCTCTATTGTTAACAATATAGTTATCGTTCAGGATAGTTGTTAACAACATACTTTACATTGATTATTTTTACGTTTTATTCGTATTATTGACATATTAGGTTAAATATTAACACATAAAGTTAAAAAAAATATATCGACATATTTGCTATATATACATAAATAACACTAATGTACGCTTCCAAAATCACTTAGCTCGGTTAAAAGTGATTTTGAGTAATGAGTTTTAAAAGACGTACAAAATTATTATAAGGGCAGACGTAGGCGTAGCATTACAAAAGATAAGTTTAATGATCTATTTAATGTTTTTTGAAGAACAAACACATTATCACATATCTCTATCACCGCTATGCTTCATATTTACGACAATTATTTTTGACTTCAACATGTCACTTAAATCTTTTTTTATTCATTGTTAAACTTAAAGAAATTTTTACAACTAAGTCTATACTGACGATGGGAGATTATGGTAGTGTAGAGGCATTTGATATTGCGTAAAAGCCTATATTTCACTTGGAGAATTCCGAGACCACAATAAATGTCATATAAAGTTTGCCGTTGTCCCTCCGGCGACGAGATCAAACGACGTCATTTGTTGCGTCAATAAAGGTCACAAAGATTGTTATATATTATGAAATTTAATTAAAATAAACGCAACGCAACGTCGGAGGATAAGCATAGTGTAGAAAATGTTTAATGATTTTAAATATTCGGGAGATTTTATTTACTTTGTTATAAATAGCACAGGGGAAAATCAATATTAATATTTAATAGACCATTGAAAAAAAAAACTATCTTTAAAAAAATAATTAATTTATAATTCTGATGTTTTATTATATCAACGAATGTGCGTGTTATTTACTATATATTATATATAAGTGTTAAAATGTTCATATACATAAGAGTCATTTTGAAAATATTTATTGTATTTGAATATTAAATTTAATTTATTTAGGCTATTTATATTTCTCCTTTATCCATAACTTAGTAAAGAAATTTTTATGAAATCTCGTTGTTTTGAATGATATTTGAGTCGATTCTCGGAAATATTCTTATAGAAAATGTTACTAGAGGGGGCACTGAAAGCTCATTTAGCAAAAAAAAAAATCACGTTTTTTCTAGTCCGTTTCATATACTTCTGTATTTATTTCCACACTTAAAATATTTTTGTTATTTTTTAAAACGGAATATAAAGTGTTGCAGTAACTCTCATTTATTATTAATTAAAACCGTATCTATTTTTCTTATTTCAATCTAGCTGTCGTTGTGAAAAACTTCCGCAGTTTGTGTTATATTTGTCGATGACATCAGCGATATTGATAGTTGTAGTATTTTCATAATTTACATTGTAAAAATTATTTTATGACTAATGGCTAAAACGTGGGCCGTTACGCAGCGTTAAGTCCATACCATCCAAGTCGCAGAGATGAAGATGCTTCGGTGGATGTGCGGTGTGACGAGACTCGGTAAAATTAGGAATTAATACATCCCTGGCAGTCTCGGCGTACGTGACAACGCCGAAAACCTACACGAAATCAGACTTCGGTGTTTCGAACATGTAAAGAGACGACCTCAAGATTATGTGGGAAAGTGACAACCAATCTGAACATCTCAAGGTCCAGACCTAGAGGACGACCAAAGACAGGGTGGACAGATTTGATCAAAAAAGACAAGATTTCCTGCAGTCTCCGATTGCAAAGTCTCTGATAGAGCGAAGTGGAAGAAGAAGATAGAGAAGGCAGACTCCACAACAAGATGGGAATAAAAAATGCCCAGGAGAGACATAGAACGAGACATATTAAAAATGACTTTCGCGAGTATCATTTATTCAATTTTCATCTCGTCTACCCGTGATCACGGTTGCTGTAAAGTAATCGAAACGTCGGGAGTATGTAGTTTTATAATAATAACAAACATACAGGTGAAGCTAATAAAAAACGAGTAGTAAATCCGAAAATATTAGTTTTATTAACAGTGTGCTTTCCAGATCTAATCAGAACTTTGGTTTTGCAATCGTTCTCACGAGGAGTAGCAAAGTAAAAAAGTGACATCTATATTGATGACAAAAATATACAGCCACTGATACGGTTATTTCCCATTTCCAACAACAGTAAAGCCTTATTAATATTTTCTTATGTGTTTGATGTAACTGATGAGCTTTTATATTAGAATTATTGAAACACAATAATTAATTCCATGGATTCTGTTGATAAATTTAATTTATTCCTAAAGGATTTTGGACAACTCATACAAGTATAGAATAAAAAAAGCCTTTCCATTCACATTTTTTGAAACTTTGAGTCTTTGTAATCTTTATTACTTACATTATATTTATTAATGACTAACATATTAATATCAGTACGTGCGTCAACGATGTTGCTATAACGGTAAACCATTTATTTTATAGCCTTCACGCCCTAAGCGATTGGTACAAGCATATGGCTTGTACATATGCAAGTCACCGTATAGTCTTTGGCAAAACATCGTTAAATTTAAGTAATAAGTTAAGCACTCCTACCACCTCCTCCGCCTCCTTACATCGATTGACGTTTACTTATTAGAATTACATTAAAATATTCCGACCGGGTAATGTATTGTTGCCTTATGTGGGCCACTTGTACTGCTATTATCGAAATTTTCTATCGTACGAGTCAAAATCATTTCACTATCAAATGTGATTCGCACTCGCCATATATTCTCCGGCCAGTCATTAACTATGTGGACACGTGTTACATAGATGTACAACGGAAACTGATAAATAAACTGGGACGCACATAAAACACCTGGACGCCATCCATTTTCGGTTCGAGGAAATATTACCATGAGGTAATATCGATACAAAATTAAATGGTCTGTTGAAAATAATCTCAATTTTCACATATAAAACTTTCTATATACATATAAAAATATTCTAATGTCAGAGAGGAAGTTTATTTTGTATTACTTTAGATAAAATAACTTATTGCTTGAAAAGCTTTGAAATGGTCTTTGTACAAATAGATAAGAATTATATTGATTTGATAATAGTTATCGCTAAAAGTTATATTTTAAAAATGAGTTTAACAATACTATCTTTGTGAAGACACTCGCTTTTTTTCATGAAATACAGGACAAAGAAACCGCAAATTTCCAATCGTAGCACGTAGCTCGTAGCAACACGCGAAGCACCGACGTAGCAGCTACGTAAATACTGATATTATATACACTAAAAAGGAGCATTTTATTTTTTAAATAATAAAACAGCAAAGGTTAAGGAATGTTAAAATTATGTCTCTCATTTGTAAATTCTCGCCAAACCATAATTTTGTAGTTAGAGCCCACATGGACTGTTTTCTTTTTTTTTTATATAAAATGTAATTTTTTTAATCAAATAAGCTTTGGTTAACTATCAATGTATTGAACAGAACAGCACATATTGAAAAAGTTTATATATAAAATATATTTGCATGTGTAAATTAAAAACCTTTTGTTTTATATTCATATACTTTTAAATTTAGCATAGGTGCTAATATGTTAACTTTAATTGATTAAAAATATTATCAACATTTCACATATCCTTTTTGTTGTAGTTTAAAATATCACATGAAATATGAATAAACGTTAGACTTCTGGAGCACACATGTTTTTTTAAAGGAACATCAAAACCGGAATATTTTTATAACGACTTGAATAAAAATTTCATTGCCTATTTTTAGAACACATTGAATTGTTTCATAAATCTTTTTTTATTATTTTCATAAATCTTTTTTTATTATTATTCGGTAAAGCAACTGAATTAAGATTTTTAAATGAATTTTCTTAAAGAAATTTAATTTAAGTTTGTAATCTTATGACAATACATTTTGAGCAAATCATTTTTTTTTCGATATGGTTTTTATGAATTATTACATTTTATAATGACACGTCGAGAACAGCTGTATCAACATTAAGTTGCCTGTTTAAATAATGAAACCAAGTTATTCGAAAAATTTAGTTTAATATAAATGTGTACGCGTGAAAATCTTGGATATCATTAAGTTGTCTATTCCCTTATCACATTCGACACGTAGTTTTTTTTTTGAAAACCGATGTACTATAGATGTAAATACGTGTAATTGTTTAATCATATATGCTCTTGAATATTCCCCAAATAATACTATCAAAGGGAACTCTTTGTGCAATTACTTCTTCACACATGGATATGTAAATATTAAAGTTAAGACAAAGCCTTTGTGCTGCAAAGCGAAGGCCTTTAAGGTTTTTTTTTTTGTTATTTTTCGTTCTTTAAACCAGGCCTTTGTGTTTCTTCGTGTTTTTTAGGAAGCGTTTGTTATTTTCTTTTAGTTTACCAAATTTTTTTTTATAAACACCATTTTGTAGCTTTCTTACAAAGGTTATCTCTGACGTATAATTCTTACCAGGAAGCAGGGTCAGGGTCAAAATACATGTTCAATGGATTTATGTATAAGGTCGTTTAATCCAGCCATTATAAGTAGTTCCCACAAATATATTATACCCTAACATGTGTATCTGTCCCATCTCTTTGTTGTTAACGACGGTGTCTTCATGTCTTCTGTTCTGTTCTGTTCTTCAGTCGTAATATCTGACTTCAAGCCCATCTCATATATATAATATCTCACACAATCACATTTCACTTAATCGTGTACATTCTCGTCTTCTTTCGTTAATCGCTTTAAACACTTGTTATAACTATTATTCCTTAATTTCTCTATCAATGCTCTGATACTTGATTCTATTCAGTCTTGTCACCCCACACATACAAGTACATCCAAACTTTCGCATCTGATACGTGATATCTGTTTTCATCCGAAGTTCTGGTCTCCCAGTACTCAGATCCATATAATACAGTGGGTCTTAGGACTGATTCGTAAATTGATTCCTTGAGCTTAAGGGTTGTCACACTTTCACCTTATATTGGCTAGTTTCTTCACCTGAAAGTCAACTCAGCCTCCGTTCTTGGAATCTTAAAACGTAGCGCAATTACACAAATATTTAAATAAGAATTAATTTGACATCGAAACCAGATAGTTTTTTTTTTTTAATTGGCAAGTATTCTAATATGATGAAATTCTTATACATATATAGGTTTCGGTGATCATCAGCTTTCTTTATTGTTGTTTGTTCAACTTTATTTATCATTGTTAAAAATTAAAAAAATGCATCAGAAAATTTTTGTCTTACAGATATAGTAATACATTCTATTAGTTACCATCGAATATTATCACGTAATTTTTATAATTTTCTCACTATATGTCCTCCAAAGCTCTATGATCTGCGACACAACGCATGAAACAGTAATGTCTTTAAACCGTCACAGCATATTTCGTGCTAAATGGGTACATCACTGATGATGACGTCATAGTGACGTCATCGCCGCTGAGGCTTATACGCGGCCACATATTTAGCCACGTATTCTTCTGTTAGGAAGATACTTGTAATGCTTAGAAATTAATCAATCAGTGAAATTAACTTAAACAATGTAAATCTCAAGTTTATTTGTTGAATTTTATTTTATTAATATTTCTCAATACATGTAATTGTTTTGTCTCTCGATCGTTCTAACAATAAAGACACTCGTTTATTCGATATAATATTATCAGTTGTATAAGTCACTTTAGTAATTATTAAGTTATTTTCAATTCCGATTACTTGTAGTTCCGTTTCGATCAACACTGATAATATCTTAATATAAAGACTTAACGTGGTAAGTGTAGACTAATAAAGACTATGTTCAATATTCTTATAGAATGATTTATCAGGAATCTTTATTTCACTTGAATATTTGAATTATTCATGGCATCAATAAATATGTAAACTTTGTCGTCACCAGGGTGAAGAGCTCCCTTGGGGTGATTTGTTACCTCATAAAGGTCAAAGGATTATATCATGAAATTTAATTAAACGTACCTATATATTTAGTGATGACATGTTTTAATATAATTAACATAAACTTATTTTTGGATTAAAGATATGGAAATAAAGATGCAAGTGATACTATTGTACTCTTTATTAGTTTTGACCTACGTCTTCGCTGAAAATATTTGTGGTCTCAATAGACACAAGATAGACGTTGAGTTTTTGTAAACGTAGAGGTTTTAAGGTATGGTAAAATTACCGCCTCTTATTTATAATCTTATTATAACAAAGTAATTATGATTAGTTGTTATTGCTCGTTGATTATTTTAATCTACCAATTTTTTGCGATTTTTTGATACATTCGTCGTGATTCTTTTTTGTGGTGAATTTTAAGGTTCAATGCAGCCTACGCAAAATATCTTTCATTGGGAATATTTATCAATAGCTTTTAATTTTTTTACTATTACTCAGTTGCTTTTGCCAAGACCGTTATGGTATACAGCCATAGCCTTCACCTGTAAACGGAATTTCTAGCTTGAAGCCTTCTTGTAATTTAGAAAGTAGTTTTTGTGTTGTATCAAAAAATATATGTCAGTTAAATCTATATAACTTTGTTTATAAATACAATTATGAACTAAATTATATAGGGTGGCAACCAAACCAAACTAAATTATATAGGTTCCAGGAAAACTACGAAATTTACTTATATGTATATTATAATAAGAATTACATATTAAAACTTATAACCTATACCTAAGACTACATGATTGCCCCGATGTTAGTATCGCAATGCCATTCCATAGCTTGTGTGGTATCAGGAATCTTCTGGTTCACACGGCTTGGTGTTCATCCCGCGGAGTCAGCAACGTTACTCGTAAAATGATATCTTATCCATGCAACGATGTTGCCCCGGCGATGTTTATTTATTTTTAATATGTTGTCCGTACGTAACAACTGTTGGTTTAATGGAACAAATCTGTTTTTATTTTCAATGCTCCACTGCTTGTATATATGTATATCTATAATTTAAAAAATACTTTAAGTAATACAGCAAAGCGTAATTATCAAAACTCCTCATTAAAGATAAAACGAAAGAAGTTGTCAAAGGATCATGTCTTTTTTGGCAAAAAATCTCCGACAAGATTCGTTAGAGCTTCAATTATTGTCATTAACATTGTCCCCGTTTTTGAACAAAAAAATTTGAAGGGACATTTATTTTGTTTGTATACTTTGTATCCTTAAAATCATAGTTATCGTTTAAATTACACGAAAATTTAATCCTAATAATATTGCCCGGTATTTAAAGACAACAATTAAATATTTTATTTGTATTTTTTTTATATATAACCTAAAGGCAATTGGATAACTACGTTTTACTTGAATTATTTACAATTTCAGAAGTATAGAGTTGAAAAAAAATAATAACAGCTTTAAGTAATTCATTTTGGTTTTAAAATATAAGTGTTTCTCATTGGAACACCTTCTAATAAAATAAAAATATATTCAATATTAATCATACAAACAATATTGGTATAAAGTATTTAAATCCATACTCGATTGCGGTGCGATTCTGGTTAAAAATATGAATTTATAGCATTTTTTGCTGGAAAATTAAAATCAGTCTCGAAAAAGAGAATTTACAAAGACATAAATGTGTCAGACAGCCGTGCTCGAATCTACTTTTGAAATGTAATTACGTAAAAATTGTAACATATTTACTCTGCTTTAAGAAAAAAATATTTGAGGAAAAAATTAATAATACCTTTTATTTATTACAGTGTCTGTGCGTGACTTCGTACGCGTTGTATTCTATATTATGTTTAAAGTAACATTAATAGTACTTTATGTGTACTTTACATAATGAGATATGTCAAGAAACCGTCAGCGACACCTACGCTCTTTGTTAATGTTCATACTACCCACAATTGTTGTGATATCTGAACAAATTACACGAACCGAAGGCATAAATATAGCCTATACGTTGCTCTTAAGTATTAGCTTACATTATTTTCTGTCTTAGCTCATTGGACAATTCTATAATAATATAATCTGCTCAGTATATTTTACGTGAAAAAGAATGTGTTCTTTATAACATAAACAAAACATTCAACGAGTACTTAATATTAATGTAATGTAATAATGTTGTGGAGGTTATAAGGAGGCGGCCTCATACGTGAGGGCACGGGTTCGATACCTGGCAGGTACATATGTGATCTTTTCCGAGTCATATGTACTTTCTAAGAGTATTTAGACACCACTGGCTGGAACACGTTACAGCAAGCCTTGGGGTCTGAATAGCCCCAAAAAAGTGCTAGAGCAGAAGGCAAGGGGAAACCACTGCAACTATCTCACTGAAACGTGTTTGCAAAGACTCTTGCGACGATGATGAACAAAATTATATAATTGCTATTTGCTTATATTAACATTGAATGAGCATTATAAGCAATAAAATTTTTAATAATTTGTTCGCGTATTTTATAAAATTCTTTAAAGTATATGAGTGTTTTAATACAACGAATAAGTGACTTATGGAAGTTCAGAATATGGCTTGACTCAAATCAAAACATTTGTATAATGAGATCTAAGACTTTCGCGAGTTTTATTCATATAAATGAAACTAATATATTTCAGATATACTACGCGGATTTTATTATTTTAAAACTACATAATCCCGACGTTTCGGTGACTTTTCAGCAACCGTGATCACGGGCTGACGAGATCTTGCATATGACAACATTAATATGTTAAATTTAATTCATCACTGACATAAACTGTTACAATTATTCAAAACTGAACTTGAAATATTTTATTAAATATATGAATAAGAATTGATATAAAAATGTACTTAATCGCTTTAATATGTTTTGAGAAATCTTTATAGTAACATTAACATTTTTATTGATATATATGTATATATATATTTGATTACATTTTACGAAATGAAAATTTTGAGATCTACTTCACTTAACAATTACTTAAGTTTTCTAGCCTATTCGATTATTCAATGAGTCAATCAATCTAATAACAAATAAGTTTATTTTCTACTTTCGTTAAAAATTTTGTCTCAAACAGAAATGTTACAAATTTCTGAGACAACCCTTGATCGATGAGTTCGTGTCGAAGAAAACTTTTTCAATCTTGCCTTAAAATTTGCTATTCATAAATTAAAGATATGCTTTTAACTTGAAATTATTTAAAGCGAATAGTTAATAAACAACCGGTTTCTGTGTATCTTAATAATAAAGGTTTTTTTGCACTTAGCAATAATATTTTCTCTATTAGTTATTATACGAACGACGATTATTGGTTACTATACGAACGAATGTCGTGACGATTTTTGTCTTTATGCTTGCAAGTATTACGCTTAAAGCTTCGACATATCATACGAGTTTTGTATAACTACGCTTTAAGCATATATGATAATGGTACAATGTTTAATTTTAGTATTACTAATAGTATTAGTAGTGTTCGATATTTTTTTAATAATAAAAAAAATAAATTATTATTAAATTTATTGACTTATTGTGTAAAGCGAATTAAATAATGAATTATTAGTCAGAATAACACCATTTTAACATAGATCGTCCCTTTAACTAAAGTTTAAGCCTTAGGGTGAAATATTTTTGGTCTATAATTTTTTTTCATCTTATCTGTGTGTCATATTGTGACAAATTTATTGGCAAAGCTGTCGGAAGTACAATTTACTTTAATATTATTTATATAAGTTCTTTAAATCCCCATCTTCTTTACCCTCTAAAGGTTTAAATATTATTACGCTATACCCCATAATAAGGCTTTATCGTAAGTTCTCCTAGTACACAACGTGCTATACCTAGACTACTATAATCAGGAATGACTAAATTAATAATAATAATAAATTTTCGTATCATAAAGAATACACTGAAGTCGAACAAAGTGATATTTATATTTATTTAGTCTCGAAGACGAATCGTCAATTAAAACTTGGAAGTACATCGAATCTAAAAGTTTGTAAAATAAAACAGGAAGAGTTGAAACTTTTGCAGAGATTCTCGTAAACAAAGTAAGTTTCAAATAAAAATAAACCGTATCCGGATCGATTTTTGGAGATCATTCAAACGACACAAACAAACAAACATCTATACACGTACACCGTTTCCGTCGCGTTCCGGATACAAAAAAAAAACGATGTCAGTGTTTCATACAGTATGAAAACGAAATTGCATTTTAAAAGAATATATATGTTAAAGTTTTTTTTGCCCCGACGTCGAACACGTGAGTATTTTAAATAATAAAACAACGTTTATTACTTTAAAATAATTGAATTCACGGGTAGGTCAGATGTTATTCAGTCTTTTCGGCAGGTTTATAAAGTTTACATTCAGTAAATTAATTGTTTTATTCGTTACAATACTTTAATTCCGTTTTGTTTTAATTAAGGTAACTGTTAGAATTGCAATGTCGTCCCCAAATACTGATAAGCCAACGTTTTTACTTTCACTAACTACTGAAATCTCTAGCCTTTTCATGCGTTATCATTTGTATATAAGTAAGTTAATATGTAGAAGAAATATGTAATAAATTAAGTGACTACAAAACATTGAAATAATTGTAATGTTGGCTTTAGATGAACTAATAGTAATGTTACTTTAGTTCGTTACCTGTCGTTAGTATTTTTTCGTTATTGTTAACGGATGATATTGTAAAGAAGTTTTTTAACTATACCAAATCATCCTACCTAAGGAAGGAATCTATTAGCGTTAAAACACCAATTGCCGAAACACACAAAAGGGGAACAATATTCAGAATCATGATTAAAATGACAAGAAAACAAAACTATTCTGGATGTCGTTTGTTCTTGAGATATTATACAGTGAACGGCGAACAAAACTTTGGTTTATATCGTACCGAAAGCAACTCCTATCTAATATACATACATATAATACGTACGTATGACTAAAGTCAAAGTTAGCATATAAATATATATTACGATTCTTGACTAAAATTTGTATATTGCGTACGGGACGTTTTTAGAATGTGATTCAGAACATCGATCAATAGTGAATTAGATGCTTAGATTCGACCAAGATAAATAAATTTCCAGACTTTATAAATCCGGGCATATGTAATTGCTATTTATGCGTACATATTTATAAATTTGCTCTCCGCGTATTGAATCTGACAACGAAGATATGAAGGCTGACATTCTAGCCACTACTCATTGAAGTCACTTTCGGGGTAACACATATGTATGTATGTAAATCTTCAATTATATGCAGAAATAAAAGTATGCGCCATCAATTACTTTATTATGTCTGTAACACTAGTCATCGAAAGAAAGAAACTAGTGGACAATCCAGAAAAATGTTTTAAAAATAATTAGAACTTTTATTTCATATTTATAAAATGAATTGATTATATGTTTAAAGTTTATTCCGTTATGACGCCGTCAAATGTTATTCCAATCCGTAAAATGAGTTTGAGAGCGATTCGCTTGATATTAAGTTTGCATAATATTACGGCTGGATCGGAACATAAAAGATGAATAAAATTATGAATGACTGAGTGTGTTTGTGTTTAAACATGTTAATTGTTTATTCAACTTATATAAAACATCCATGTTGTCTGTTTATTCATTCGATTATGAAATACTGCCCTTGAAATTATTATTATTTGATTACTTCATTGGTAGATAGAAGTTCATTAATACTAAGACCGGTTTCGAAGAAATGGAAATTTCTTTAAGTATGTCCTTAAGATTTCTTTAAACTGGTTTTGTTTATAATACATAAAAAAAATACGTTTTCGTATGATTTCCTTTAAATGCAGATTAATTATGACTGCTTCACTAATAGTGACTTTAATGAAAAGATTCTTTATTATATCGACCAGGAACATAATACACGCGCTGACCTAAAGAGGAATATCTTTTAATTTTCATGGTCTGAATGCTATCTTTTGATTCTCGATAAGATGAAGTCTTCTCTTCGAGATATTGGACCGAAGAAACTTATATCTGGTAATTTAAGTGAACCTGTTTTATGCAGTTTTCAGTGTCAGATGCAAAATGTATTATTTTGCTATTAAGCAAAAATTATTTAGGTAGTATGTTATATTCGGCTGATGTTATAAAGTGAAGGTGTAGCAACTCATACTGGGTAACGAAAACATTAGTTTCTATGCATGACCATTTCGACTTGCACCCTTAAAGAAAGCTAGGTACCCATTTGCATAGGCCTAGGGTAATTTTTCAAATAGCTTTGCACCAGAACTCCAACGAAGGCCTGCATTATATCAGGGTTTTTCCTTGGCTTGTTATATCTTCAGCTCATCAATAATCTGGGGTTGCAAGAAGATTTACTGCGCACCGGACCTGATAAATGTACTGATAAGCTCTACTTACTCCCTTTCCAGATTACCTAAAAGCTGAATTAATGACAGAATGATTTCAACAAGGAGATAATCTTGAGCGATAAATCTGAGGCAGGGTTAGCCCTTTTTCATCATTTAATATTAGTTACGTTGCGCGACTATGCCAGCTATGCCAGCGGTATTTCCCTTTCGAAGCAGTACCAGTTGCAGTCAAAAAACTAAAGCCTTGCTCTACTATTCTCAAAATTATATAATTCTGTATTAATATCTCTAAGGTTAGGTGTATATACTTAAATATAGTAACACGTTTTAGTTCATAGCATGAAATGGCTTCTTTGTACGGCTTCTTATGACGCCCGAGTATACAGATATGCTAATTGGCTCGTGTTGTACATATGTAATACTTATCTAGCATAGAATTAAGGTTACATTGCTTAAAATTTTATAGTATTTTAGGTTCAACGATGAAGAGCTGTATATTGTTAAAAGTTCTTTACGATTCCTTACTATAACTCAGATGAACTGAAAAAAATAATAATTTGATAACATCGCAACACTTGAGTCCGCCGGCGAGTTGGCATGTTACAGATCCGTGTCGACAAATTGATGTGGATATGTCAATAATATTACTGTTCAATTAAAATAATATATGTTTTCTTTTTCAGGTAAGAGAATATCCTTTTAGAAGAGCAAATAAATGACAAGTAACAACCAAGAACACACAAGTAAGCTATATGCGATACTTTTTTAAAAAATCAATCTAAGCCGAAAATTATATTTACAGCTCTTAAAAAATCTGATTGGAAGTTTTAGACAGAAAACGCCAACGTTTTTGTCGGAAAGAAATTTTTCTAGTCCTTAACGTAACTTTGTTTTTTCACACCAACCTTAACATACGAGTCTAGCAGTTTTGTTAGAGGCTTCAAACGAGGTGAAACACAACAAATAGCTTATAATATATTTATCTCACCATACAGGATGCATTATTTCCAAGCCTCTTTCGTGATGTCATGTTGAAATTTTGTCGCATTTTTAAAAGAACTAATATTAATTCCATTATTAGTTCGTGATATTAACATAACATGAAGTATGTAAGACGTATGTTACTTCGCGATTTATTATTATATTGGAATTAAAACTTCGTTTGATCTGATTTTTTTATTCCAATTTCAGATAGAAACTTTATTATCTCGATCCATCAATCTCTTATATAACTTAGTGTCTTGACAATTAGGTCATAACGATGAACACTTCACGTGAGCTCAATTTTATTTTACTTATATTTTTAAAGACGTAAGTAATAAGTAATGTATTTTAGCGTGTACTTTCTCCATATTACATCAATAAGGTGTTAGATTTATTGCCTTTATCATTTAATACACGGCAAATAACTTAATTCTATTCAGGCTTCAATTTTGAAACTAAACAAGTGATTTATATAAATTATAAAATATACGAGTAACGGTGGTAAACTTTTAGTTAACAATGTTTTGTTAAATAAATTATTCTCAGAACATAACGTACGTTTAAGTTTTAAACTTTATTTTAATTTAATGTTCATGTCTATGGGTGATATGTTATTTACTGACCTTTCACGAAAACCGTCACGCGATAGCTCGAACGATTGAAGTGTTCGTAACAATGAGTATTAATGATTGATTAGGAATAGGTATGGTGTAAATGGTAAAAAGAACTTTTGAAATATAGACAATATATATATATATATATATAAAGTGTGTAATATTTATAAATTATTGAAATGAACCTGCGGATATCTATGACGTTTTGATATTATTGTTGTCTGTGAAGTGATGCCAACGAAACCAGATAATTATTGTAAATAAACTTTTTTTGCTAGTTTATGTAACCACCTAACATTTATACATTAAAATTGGTAGTATACGTTTTGAAATTTCGTTCGCAATATACTTTTATCTAATTTCTTTCATCTGAGTACTTTGAAAATTCTGTAACGAAATGTTACAATTTTCATTGGAGATTCGTGAGTCTTAAGTGCATGTACGGAAACATTTTTATCGCTTATATAAAATATCAAATTTACTTTTGGTTAAATTTAACGTAACATGAGACGACTTAAGATTCTTGAGAAATCTCAAGGCAAGACAAGAAGGGTGCATCCAGACGGAATAAAGTGAGACGTTGAACATATTTTAGGAGACTTGGAGCTTAATCATGCAAGGAGATATATGTATTTGGTTCGTGCTCTTATTTTAGAAGACTTAGACTTTCTGAGATGCCTTACACTTACTTTGATTTTTTTTTTTTTTTTTATTTATAAGAAAATGATACTGCCTAAAGTTGTCTGACTTTAAATGTAATTATATTGTACGCTTGAAAAATTTGTGTACATATACGAGTTTACTTAAATGTGCATATAGTACAACCAAAAAGGTTGTATAGTTTTGTTAATATAAGCAAACTTTGCAGTTTTAATATATCAAATAGGAATATTCTTTTACGTCAATATGAGATAAATATTTTGATACTTTCAGTGTTAACTCAAAATTATCTGTACGAATGATTTGGTTGTGATGAGAGCCAATTTATTCCGTAGATTCAATTAAATTCTTTGATTAATGCAAATAATAGAAATGTATGTGTTCAGCTAAATTAATGCTGTATTTCTCAGAGTCAATCAAGAGAATACAGTTTATATCATGGTCTAAATTCTAAAGGATACGATTGTCTTCTTTTGGCAAAATAAAAAAAAAACACTTGTATTATTTTAATTTACAACCAGATGTAAAAATACACACCATAAGGCAATTAATCTATTCAAAAACTTGGCAGTAATCCAATCTACAAAGCGCAGTTCCAATTTTCTAGACAAGAATTTCTGGAGAAGATAGTTTTCTCGAGAAAAATTAAGTTAAATGGGTAATAAACATAATAACAATACTTATAAATATTAAAGATTATCTGTTTTTTATAACCTAAATATAAAAATAAAAATAAAAAAAAGTAGTCTGAAAAGTATTATCAAGATATTGGATCATTTAATCTGCCTTTGTATTAACATAACGTAATAAAATGTTTTGAATATTGAACCTTAATGAAAACGGATTTGTACAGTAATAAGATACGTTACACAAGCAAATATAGATCGAATTACCTTTGTCATAGAGTGTTGATTGTGTCGCATCACGAAATTAATTAATTTTCCGTACAACATGTAAGCCTGCATGAATCCAGTGAAAGGTTCGTTGTATCAGATTTGATTATTAATTATGAAGATTTAAATGTATACTTTTATGGCTTCTGATTTTTTTTATAAAATAATATTTTGATCACAGCCATGAACAATGAAATAAAGCTTACTCAAAGAGATTTCATAAATAACTTCCGATAAAGAATAATTCTTTCAGTAATTTCTTAGTCGTGTCGAGTGCTTACAATGTTCGAAAAATTCTTATCTATGGATTTATAATAATACTATTTGATATAAGTAATGAGGTTTTATGTTTGAAGAAAAAAAAAAGTTCATTTGTCGCTTTCAAAAAAGAAAAAAAATTATCTAATCTATGGTCAAACTGAACAAACAAATTATCCCCCATAAATACATTTACGGGGTAATTTAGTCAATAAGCAATGAGTGTTAGAACACATTAAATGTGCTGTTAGTTCGTAACTAATGTAAACTAAATGATGTTTATTGTGAAAATAGTTACGAACGTACAGTTTCATATCCATCAATCAAGATATTAAAATATTATTCGAGTTAAATAAATAGTTTTTATTATTGAAAGTATATAGCGAATGGAATGTTGTGTTTATTAAATCCAAGCTAAACATTCCGTATACCTTGTATGATGACGTGGCAAATAAAGTAAAAAAAAAAATTGAACTACCCTTTTTGTTTGCCCAATTAAATCTTAATTTTTATACAATAATCTTCGTAAATAATATATTTTATTTTCTGTAGAAATTAAAAATAAAATTTTAGTGATTGCGAAAATACACGGTTTCGCTATAATTTTTAAGATCATCTGTTTTGGAAGATGTGGTTAGAAAAAGGAGCTTCGGTCTAGATTGTTACTAATAATTTTTTCCTAAAATACAATTATGATACTCCTTACATTGATTGCACTTTAATCAAATATTATATTTTTACTTATATATAATGCAATATATACATATACATTTTTGTAAGCGGCTCAAGTTTCCTAGACTTAAAATAGCCATAGCTGAAAGAATTTCTCTTCAGCGGAAGTTTTACATGCAAGTGTTTTAAGTAATCGTTATTATACGTAAATAGGTATAACAAATTTACCGCTCGCAGCCTCAGTCAAAAGATAAAACTTTTAATTAAACAATTCAAAAGCAAACTTTCTTCAGAAGATAGCACGTAATGCTGCATTCTTTTTGTCAAATGAATTTTAAGGAGCTCGAACCTCCGGTTTCCCGTTGTCGGGTCACTGGTTTATTTTTTTTTTGTTATGATATTTTGTAAAAAATTCAGAAGCTATTTGTTATTCATAGAATCTTTACTTGCGTCTGAATAAATATGCTTCAGGCTGATAAAAGTTTATAAAGAACATTTTCAACGATATTATGTGTGCAGCTTTCCTGGAAGGTGGTAAAAAAAATTGTTATGAGATAATAATAGAAAATAAAGACAAAGCACTTAGCGATCATTCAGTAAACTAACAGTTGCTTATCATAATTTTTGGAATTGATGCGTCAATAGATATCATACCTGGCATAAGTCGCGTATGGATGGAATGTGAAAACTACTATATGCTCGCGATTTTGACCTGATATGGTTTTATTTTATACCAAAGAAATATATATGGTTTATTTTGTATGTAAAAAAAATATTGCACGGTTTTAGCGCGATCGGGAGCTGTTAGTTGACTTTAAAAAAAATGCAACTGCTATACTTGTTTCCTAGTATATATATAAATTGCAAGTAATTTATCTGTAAATTAGTTTTACTTATATTGTTGTGATATATAACCTAAAGTTACTTCAATACATAGAAACAATTTTTTTTACTACAAATTTATGTTAGTCCAGATTTGATCTTTATGTTGTACCTGTGTCTTCCTTGAACGTGTAGTTTCTAAGTACAAAACTTCTTTACTGTACAATTTGATTCCCTATTCAATATTATTTAGTCGTTTTAAAATCATTTTTAGTTGTGGAATATTGTAATCATTATTAATGAAACCCTTCAGTGACACACGTGAACTAAAATTATTGCACAAATACATTATTACATATAATATGGTAAATGGTGTTACAAATTTATAATGAGTGATATTGTCGATACAAAATAACGCCCCACTTATCGCAATATTCATTAAACAATTTTAAACAAAACTATTCTTCACAAACCACTATACCAAGAAGTGACAGAAATTTATAATGTTTTGCTGAACATAAACTTTTAGTTAAAATGTCAGCTGGCATATCAGCTGTTGGCAAATACACAACTTACAGTATTTTATCTTTTACTAGATCACGACAAAAATGATATTTGATATCAATATGCTTTGTACAAGCGTACGATATGAAAGATTGGGTTTGCACACAGTTTCTGTGCACCCTGGTTATGATTGAACAGACTGAATGTGTACATTTTATTAGATACTTCATATTGCAGGTTTCTCAAGTACAATACTTCCCTACATGCCTCAAATAGACTAACATACTCTGATTCAGTGCTAGAGAGTGCTATAAATTTTTGTTTTCTACATTCCCGTGAGATAACACCATTACATAATAAAAAACACAAACCAGTATATGATCTCCTATCTACAGAGTCAGAGGCCCAATCAGCATCTACAATAGCCTTTTATTTCTGAATTGCCTTCTTTACAATATTTTATACCATACTTAGTGTGTTTTAGATATTTTAATACCCTCTTTGCATATTCCCAATGCTCCTTTGTGTGACAATTATTAAATTGACTTAAAAAACTTATAGAATAACTATTATCTGGCCTAGTTAAATAGAATAACTAATATCTGGTATAGTTAAGACTGACAGGTACATCAAACTGCCAATTAGTTGTTGATAAGGCACTTGCCTATTTACACCTACTTGACCTTTATTTACCTTAAATCTGACCTCCATAGGAGTATCTACAGTCTTACAATCACTTAATTGGAATTTAGTCAAAAGTTGATCAATGTAAGTTTCCTGACTCAAAGTTACATATCCCTTTTCTTTGTTAAAAGTTACATTCATTCCAAGACATTGTTTAACTTCGTCTAAGTCCTTAATGCTAAACTTATTAGACAAACTCCGTTTCAAGTTCTCAGTCTCAATTTTATCATTGGAGAATAAAAACATCGTCGACGTACACTGTTACAGTGGTTTTACATTTGTTGATATCCTTTATATACATGCATGGCTCCATTTTTGACCTTTTGTAACCATTACTGACTAAACAATTGTCAACCTTTTTATTCCAGGCTTTAGAAGCCTGCTAAGTCCATAAATGGCCTTTTTTAGCTTTAATACTTTATAAACTGAACTACTGCTATTTTAACAATCAGACATTTTCATATAAATGGTGTCCTCTAAATCGCCATTCAAGAACGCAGTCTTGACGTCTAAATGGGTAACATCTAAACCTAACTTAACAGACAATGCAAACCAAAGTCTCAGAGTTGTATGTCGCACTACAGGCGAAAATGTTTCAATATAGTCTACACCATATTTTTGAATGAAGCCCTTTGCAACTAGACGTGCACGGAACCGCAAATTGTTTTCACTATCATATTTTTTCCGCAAAACCCACTTCCACTGCTCTGTAGTACCATCTTTTGGAACATCTAAGAGTTCCCACGCACTATTTTTCTCAAACGACAGTAATTCATCCTCGATGGCCGCTAACCACTGTGCTCTCTCAGGACCTTTCAAGGCTTCTTGCAATGATATCTCACCCATGAACATGTTGTCGTCCTCTATACAAGCACTTGCGAAGCCATATCTGTCTGGCTGCTGCCTACGCCTAAAACTACATGTCATGTTGAAATTATTCAGTATAATGGAGTCTTCACTGTCTGTGAAAACAGACTCAGAGTTATCTGATGTTTCACTCCCACAAGGTATATACTGTTCACCACTGTCATCTGTGTTCAAGCTCTCTGACTGTTCCAATGAATTTTTCTGGAGAGTCACTTCATCTTCCCCCACTGGAACCATCCTTACTTCATCTGAACAACTTTCTTGTACCTCTAGAACATTCTCTGTCTCTTTCTTCTCTAATACTATAACATCTCGACTGGTAATGATGACATTGGACTTCGGATTGTAAATCCTGTATCCTTTGACATTAGTGGAGTAGCCGATGAGGATACACTTTTCAGACTTTCTGTCCCACTTTACTCTCTTTTGTTTCGCCACATGTACCATCACTGTACTACCGAAAATACGCAAGTGACTTACATCTGGCTTTCTGACGGTTCATATTTCATAAGGAGTTTTATAATTTAATGTTGTGGTAACAGTCCTGTTATGTAAGTACACTGCCGTATGTGCTGCCTCTGCCCAAAACCTTTTTTCGAGACCTGCATCAAACAGTAGGCATTTTGCTTTCTCAACGATAGTCCGTTTAAATCTCTCTGAGAGACCATTCTGCTCAGATGTGTATGGGTTTGTCTTGTAATGTACAATTCCATGTGACATTAAAAAATCATCAAATTTGCTGTTGCAGAATTCTGTCCCATTGTCAAGATCTTTATATTGTGATTAAGTTGATTTTCAACCTCTGCTTTATACTGTTGAAAGCATTTCAATGCCTCATCCTTAGTTTCCAAAAAATAAATATATGCTGAACGACTAAAATCATCGATGAATAGCAAAAAGTATCGAGAACCACCTATTGACTGGTTTCCCATAGGTCCACAGAGATCCGTGTGCACAATGTGTAATAACCTTGTACTTCTGCTACCTTCTTTGGGAAAAGGTAAGCGGCTCTGTTTGCCCTCACAGCATACAATACATGATGACTTTGATGTATCAGACTTACTGTCAAGTGTCAATCCAGCATCTTGCATTTTGTTCAAATACTGGCTGTTGACATGACCTAGACGTCTATGCCAAACTTCACTGGACATCATCACTGCAGCTGATGAACAACTCTCAGGCATGTTCAACCCCATTCAACAGATTCTAAGTTGACTAACAGACAACAGATTTGTAGTCAACTTTGGCACGCATAATACATCTTCTACTGTAATATCGTATTCACTGGTACGCGTCATTGTAGTAATCTGTACATCTCCAGTACATAATACAGGTACTATATCTTTGTTTGCCACTACAATTTCCTTGATCTTATGATATCGCGACACATTTGACAACCATTCCTCGTTCGCGGTAAGATGAACACTCGCCCCGGAGTCAACATACCAATCGCTTTTGCAAAATTCACCATTCAGGAACACAGCGCTAAACGCAATACTGCTTGCACGTTCATTTTTATTTGTATTCGAGGAATTTTTGTTCGAATATGTACACTGGTTGCGATAATGTCCTGTCTGTTTACATTTATAACATGTGACAACTTTTTGTTTTGACTTTAACGTTTGGGCGTTGTCTTTGGTCTCCGTCCTACCAACTTTCCGGTTCTTTTTAAAACTCGCAAACGCGCCACTAGCAGCGTCATTGTCGCCGCCATTTCCGCTTGGCTTCCGCTTCCGCTTGGCATTTTGACTTTTTTCAATGATTTGTGTCACGTACGAAGTCATTGAACAGCTATTTTCAAGTCTGATGGAAATCAAACTCCTCAGTAAACTGATTCTCCTCGTGAATCCTGAGTCATCAAATAGGTTCTTCAATTTCTTCCACAGTTCATGTGTCGTTTGTACACTTTTGATGTGAACGAACAGTGACGAATCTATTGTCAGAATCAGTTTGGCTCGTGTTTTTGCGTCTCCTGCTGCTCCTATTTCTGCTGCTACAGTCTCCGACTTAATGCAATCAGACCTTCCCTCCAACACTAAGAAATTCTCAGCCGCCAAAGCCCACTCATTGTAATTTTCACGCCCCTTTAATTTGGGCACACTGATAAGATAGTTTGTCATTATCACAGTTTATCTCAATCTGCAAAGTCTATTTTCACTAGGAATTTCCACGAAAATATGCGAGAAAAACTAAAAATCACTGGGGCCATAACCTATTATTAATGAAACAAGTGACACACGTGAACTAACATTATACATTATTACATATAATATGGTAGATGGTGTTGCTAGTTTATAATGAGTGATATTGTCGATACAAAATAACAGTAAATTTAAAGTTATAATAATAAAGTCATAATACATTTAAAGTTCAACTGTTTCAATTCGTTAATGAGGAAAACTCTCTTAACCATTCAGTACCAGAAATTATTGAGTGTGCTTCTAAGACTCATTTAATCGTTTTAATTCAATAATCGTCAGACGTCTGAGAATCGCATCGTCATTGTGAGCTTAAACAATGACAATTGTTTTCAGTTTGAAATATAAACATTGTTATGGATTACTTTATATTAATGTACCTTCAGTATCAAGTTATTAAAATCCTTGTGAACATAGGCTTGGTATAGCGGATTTAATGATGAACTCGATCAAAATCAGCTAATTAGAATTCATTTACAATATCTTTCATTAATGATTTAAATAATTTAATTTTACTAATTAAATGTCTTTTATTTTTCATTACCAGGTCATGTTTATCATATACAGTTGAGGAAGAAAGGAAAATGAATATTTGTTTATATATATATGTGTGTGTGTGTAAAGTGTATTTAAATTGACTACAAACGTGTTTCGCTAACGAGACCTAGTTTAATGTTTTTTTCTAAAATTCTACCAAACGACAGAAATGGTACCTACAAGTAAATTGTTTTGAAAATTTGTATTTAATATTTTACCCATTAATGTTTTGTAGCTGGCATGTTGTTAAACGAACTCCCAGACGGTATTAAAAAAATTATATAAGGTGATTTAAGATTTAATTAAGTATGAAGAACTTACTCGCATATAACAACTGCTTGTAACGCTTGTTCTGAAACAGTTCGTGCTTCATCATGCAGCAAGATATGTTTCGTGCTTTCGTCTACGTTAGACTATTTTCACGTTACGAGTAGCTTTAAAGTATATCTCAGTTATACACACGCAATTTATTAGGAAAGTTTGTGTACAAGAATATATCTTCAACTTTCGTTGGAACTCTAGTCTTAAATTCACAGAAACATGAGTGGCGTTTGCTCAAATAAAATTATATAGTTTGGACCAGCTGCAGTCTATACACGTGACTATATAATATACAAATTTAATGTAATTTTTGTCGCAAGAGCAAGAGACAATTCTCTAAAAAACGTCCCATGTTTTGACTTAAAATACAAACTATTTCTGAGCTGCGTTTTATTGAAATTTTTAAGCGATTTTTCTTTAAACTAGTAACTAACTTCCACGCATACATCCATGATACATCCGTACAAAGTTGTGCGGTGCATTTAGTTTATTTTAGAAATTAGCAACGTACAGATTCCCGACACTTTGACCCAATTATTACTCTAAATAGCGCATTCCCTATTAGGCTAAGGCGGAAAAAAGAATAATAATGCCAAGCCAGCAATTAATCAGTTTCCAAGCTTGGCAATATTCCAGTGTACAATGCCTGGTCATTCAACAGTTAAGCTAAGAACTTCACAAGAATAATGCCTTAAATGAGATTCGTGTTTTTTTGTAGAAATATTTTTTACAAATATATTATCTTCATTGTTAAGGTTTCTTTGCTTTAGTTTCCACGCTCATAATTGTTTCATATCATTCGTTAATCAGCGACATCTTTTGGAAATGTTAAGGTAATATCACTAGTCGGAGAGCCCACGATGCTGAATGGGGATTTACTGGAGCTTTATGAAGCCATATTGGGTTGAAAGCTGACATAATAAAAAGATATTTTTTTATATTATGTATACCTTTTCATCGGTGGGGGAGTGTAAATAAAAACTGGCGTAGATATACTCGAGCTCGCCAGATATTGATAAAATCCGTGTCCTACGTATTTTAAATAATGTACGCATATTAGTGTGATCGCTTGCGTGACGGAGTGATAATAGGCATCAAGCAAATGTACGCAATGAACTTTGACAACTAATTTTTGTTTCTTCGGTTTATGGAAATTATAAGGTTATATATTTTACTTTATTCTTATATTAGTTCCTTTAAAATGAGAAAAATTACCCAAACCATGCTTTGCGATAACATTTTTTATCAACGACACCTTTCTTCACATCACTCCAATTTTAGATTAGTTTTACATACATATAGTTTTTATAATGTAATTAACTCACCTTACTCTAGTGTGGCTTGCTCGAGAATATCTGATGATCAATTTTTTTTCACTAATTTGTTCCTCTATTCTGGACGGGCGGCTATATATATGAAGCTCATATTTCGTGAAAGTACTTAACAGGGACAAGCTATCCCTCTATATATTAATCTGCTGTACTTTGGAAAATCAAGAAATCCCCTCTCAGGCGCCTCTACTATAAAGGCGCAGCTATAAAATGGTTGTACCATAAAAAAATGTACCAAAGGAAGATTTTACTTGAGAATTTGTTTCTACTAACACCTTCAAAACATGTGAAGTACCAACACCAACAATCGCTCCATCTGCAGCATCGTTAGGCACTGAATCCTAATTAATACACATTCATTTGTAAATATATTTATTATACAAGCCAATAAAGATTATATCTTGTTCGTGATAGAGCTGATTTTGAGCTGCTCGTCATAAATTTAATTAGTATTTTTAAAAAGCATGAATGTACGAAAAGAACAGCTCGTCGTATGAAATGAATAATATTTTTATTAAAGCTTTTATATTGGTAACAAGAGATCCGTTATACGAAACTAAAAATTCTATTAAAGTAAATATAGATATATAGATATTTACCAAGGTAGTGAAGAACCAACGAAAATAAACAAAAGACACGTAAATTTGTAAACAAACAAACAAAGAAAACAATTTTATTTTCTTCGATCCTGACGTTCTAAATTCAAAAATACTTGCTAGCAGAAATGTCATTTATTTTACAATGAACTTGTTTATTTCATACAGTAACGTTACAGAGTATTAAAACATAATATTTTTATCCGTTTGTTATTCTTTTTTTTCTTGACTGTTTTGATTTGTCTATGGAAACAGAAATATAAAAAAAAATGTTATCCCCTGTGTCGTTGCACAGAAATAAAAATAGTAACAAAATCGTTCCAACTATATAGCATTCAAAATATATTTTTTTATAAAGTAAATAATAAAAAAATAATTAATTTGTTCCTTAAAAAAATTATAAATGGACGAGATGAGAAATATACGTTGAGTCATTAAATTTCATACGGATATTTTACATTTTCGCATAGAAATGTTAACGAAACTAAATAAATGGTTTGCATATTTTTCCACATGTTAGTGTTTCTACATTTCAGGTTTAAAATTATTTTAAGCTCTCAACTTGACACCAATAATAACAGATTGTTAAATTATTATATTTTATTTAAAAAATATCTTTTTTTGTAATTAAAATATTTTCGGAACAATTTAATTTATCTATATACATTAAAGGTTCCATCTTAAAAACATATTTTATTTTCTTCGACCAAATATTTTATTTCACTAAACACCGAGTACGAAATTCAATCACGGAAACAATTGCATAAATTTATAGCATCAAGCTCTTTCAACAGGAATATGGACAAAACGCTGTGAGCATTTCCTTAAAATGTAAACATTTTCACCTGGATTTCCTTGGACGGAGGGTTTTCTTGAATTGTGAAATTATAAGTATTATTAAAAAATATCTACAATTTTACATTATACCAATAATACAACTACAGGTCTTTATTTATAATACAAACTCCAAATTAAAGTTGGTAATAATTTTTTTATTTATTTGAACAACATTACAACAATATAGCAATATACAGCTAAAATAACATGTTAAATTCATGTAAATCTTTTTTATTATTCACAAACTTTACTAAATATATAACGAAAACTAAATCAAATTTAAAGTCTCGGAAAGCCTCCTAAGGATTCCCACAGACGAAATTCTCCTGAAACTAGAAGTAAACGGTATTTTACATATATGTAACTATTATTTTATTCCGACGACATTACGCCTTAATTGTTAGTCATAAAATTGTATTAAACAAATGAGACCTAAGACCTTCGCGAGTGTTCTTTTAAATAAAACTAATATTCGGATTATACTACGCGTATTTTATTTTTTTTTAAACTGCATACTCCCGACGTTTAGTTTACTTTGCATCAACCGTGATGACGGACAGACGAGATGTGAAATGTTTTCAACTATATAAACATGTATAGTATATACATAGCATTAATTAAAGTCTAGTTTACATATATTTTTAAAAGCTAGAAAGGTTTTACGCAAAATAATGTTGAAGTTTCTCGTTATGAGTAATTTCAATGTAAAAGCGTAGACTAATGGACTCAAAAACAATTAGTTTACAGACGTCTGATGCGCAGACAGAACTGTTATACAGCACTTAAAACAGACGTTGAAATCGGAATCCTCTTAGAGATTTTTATTAAAAAAAAAAAACTATCTTCGCTTGAATATAAATATGCTTAAATTACAGCGCTTCTTACAAATTACGTAATATAATGATCATTTGATTTTTAAATTTGAACTATACTTTTTTTTTGATCAATTTTATTAGCACAGTCAATTTGACATCGAAAATTTTTTCATCCCATATTAATTTTGTTTTGTTTTTCTCCCGTTAGATGTCACCTTTTATATGAATTTATATTTTTACTTTTTACTTCTGTATGTATGTATACACATATGCCCTATATATACTAGACTCTTTAAGTTAAGAAAGTAATGTATGAACAATACATATGAATCGGTGTAAGCGTTTATTATAAACTTAAAAAATTGCTTATGTCACATTAAGTCTATATATAAAATAGTGCTAGCTACCTCTACGGAAAATTTTCCATGAAGTAAGTTTACTCAAATGAGATCTAAGACTTTCGCGAGTATTCATTTAAATAAAACTAATGTTTTTCGGATTATACTACGCGTATTTTATTATTTTAAAAACTACATACTCCCGGCGTTTCGGTTGCTTTGGGATCACAGACAGACGAGACGTGATTCACATACGCGTCGTATAATCCGAAAAATATTAGTTTTATGTAACTTAACTTAAGTACGATGGGTACAATGTTAATTAATTTCTCTTTACAGATGAAACCGATCAAACTTTCTCTTATTTTATTTCATATATAATTGTATTAGTTCTGTTGAAGGTGAAGTTATATATATTATGTGAAAGGTGGTAGACGGCCTACTATATGGGCAGTAGTGACCGTCGCCAGTGGACATCCGCAATGTAGATTTTGCGGATGCGTTTGCCAACCTTTTTGAGGAAAGGGAGGGCTGGGAACAGGGAAAGGGCAACCGGCTCTCTCACTCATCAAACGAAACGCAGCCATTAAAAGCTACCTCACACCCATCTTCTGTGAGAGAGTGGTACTTTCCCGGTCGAGCCAGCCCATATTAGAGCTATAGTAACTTAACCACAGATAGGCTCGCTCACCTAAATAATAATGAAGTACCAAAGTTTTCTACTAATTTTGTTAATATTTTTCTTTCTTTGTTCCTTTTGTTATTTAATTTTATGAAATCAAATATAACATAGTACTGCCTATGTTTCAGCGATTTTGTAGTATTACTTTAGTACTACGTTTTTATAAAAAAAAAAAGTCCAGTTTCGTTGGAAGTGGTCATATATAAAAACAATTTCCCCGTTTGTATATGTTACGCTCAAAGATCGAAAACGCTCAGTGAGCGGAAAAATATCTCGCAACTCGGTGTGGTCAAAGGAAAAACTCCACATGGCGTGTTGTGGTTCTGACGAAAATTCGTTGACGCGTTGAGGCGATCACCGACAGAACAAATAGCGGAATTCGTGTCGCGGCCGGCGTGCTACTCGATCACAACGCGTTGAGGCAATGAATAAAAGCCAACACGCGTATGGAATATTATTTGATCACCACACACTACTTTCCGATATGGATCCTACTAGGTTCAGACTGGAGACCCTTTGTGATGATTTGATTGATTGAATCATCACATATTTAATGTAATATCTATAGGAATAATGCTTGTTTTTTAAAAAAAAAAAAAATACAAACAAATTGTTCGTTTCATAGGAGTCATGAAAATGTCTTTCGTCGACTGATGTTTGTCCAGGAAATAGTTTGATAGGTTTTACAAGTTCCATTTCCGTTCCCATCACAGTTGATCTGTGCTAGACTGTGCTTGTAGCGTTTGAGTAATCAAGCTATGAATAGTGTATGCATACTTTATATGGCTAATGCGATATAGTAAAGTGAATAAACAAATATTGCGTCAAGGTCTATAAATACTACCTTATTTTTACCATACAATGTGATATTTATTTTATAAAATGATTTTTCACTTGGTGTTGATCGTTACGTCCCGCTGTGTTGAAAATATTAAATTATCGTCAAAAAACCGTATATTACATTTATTAATAGCCTCAATGAATAATGAAAATATAGAAAATAATACTTTAATAGTTTTTAACGCAACGTTTTAAGTTAACTTTCAAATATTAGCGTATGATACACTTATTTTTATTTTAATGTTTACGAGTATAATACTTGCGGTGACGTCTGTACAATTGGCTCTTGCAACACAACAAAAGGAAAACTACAATTAAACGAGTCGTGACAGTGAGCCACAAAAGTTCGTATTTAAACCTAAGTATATAAGTGAATCGTCGTACGTGTGTTAATTTCATTTCATACATCCGACAAAACCGTAATAAATTTAACGAAGACAACGTTATCTTAATAGGAAGTTCCAACATAATTCTGTTAAAATACTTTGTTCGTTATGTCAGTTTGTACTCTCTTTATTTTAATCCAAAACTCCTAATGCTATCATGAAGTTTCTAATGTTCTTTAGATTTCAGAATACTCGATTCTAATAAGTCTAAGTAGGAAAGTAAGACAATTTCAAATCATTTTTATAAATACGACTTACCTGTTTTTACTTTGTATAAATTTTCTGCTTGATATCATATAATGACATAAGAATACATTATTTTTTTTTCACTTCAATAGGTACTTTACTTACAATCTAATCATCATTTTACGTGATGTAAGCAAGAGGTTCTATATAAATAGATTATTTCTTCCGGTTAATAAATTTCAATCGGCCATAAGCTCGATAAAACATCAGTGGGTACTTTATTGCGCGGCCTTTCTAACATCGATTACTTTACGAGAAGTATGTCATTGAAATATTTTGCAAATTATTTAACATAACATTAAAATAAATGTTTTTTCGTTATGTCTGTCATATTTTTTTAGTTATTTATTTATCTGGTGATAAATGATTTATTTAATATGAACTCGTTAATGACACTTGTATAATTTTAATTTCTGTATACGTATAATGGAGTGATTGTTCACAATATATTGTGTAATTACTACCATGTTGTTTCTGATTTATTCACAATACTCGCACGCTCTTTGTTTATTTTTATATTGCAATTATATATTTTTATCGTTATCTCCTTGAAAAATATTAAAATCTTCTTTTATGTCATATGAAAAGTGCAGCGTGCGGTAATAACCTGTCTAAAATCTGTGATAAATTTGTAAGTATATCAGGATTTCTTTGTGGCATCCGATTATACTTATAAATGTATATTAAGACTAAAGATGAAATTGATTTTATGACACTAAATTTATGTTCTGAATATATAGTAATATATAGTAGATATACTATATACATATAGTATTTTTTTTTGTCGTATAACTGGCATCCGTATAGCATTCTTCAAAAAGCTAGTTATATATATATATATATGTATTCGAAAGTAAAATTCAACCGCTTTGAAGCTTCTTTCCGTTTGGACAGAACAGCAATCTGAAAGCCGTTAAAAGTTACTTAAAAGTTTTGGCATTGTCTTAGAAAAGAAGATACTTTCGTGCAAGTTGGAAACGATTGTTCGAAATCAGAAATGATTTTCGGTGAAACTAAAACAAAATATAAGATTCATAGATGTTCGCGTCAATTATTTACGATAACAGTTAAACTAACAGTGTATAACTTCAACATTACTGTTTTTCATTTTTGTGCAATTTAAGTTGGAGTAAAGAAGCAAAAAATCTATTTATACTATAAGCACATACCGCCGTCTACATCTCGGGTGATACAACGTAGAGCATTGTTTCATTGAAGTTTGATTATTTGAAAATTCTTTTGATTAAGAAATACACAGCGAGCTAATATGGATTTAATGAACTTTGAGATAAAAGTTATATTCAGTTACATCATACAGCCTTAATTAGATCTATACAGCAAGCTTGAATGAACCGAGAAGCTCACACTTAAAGATTTTTTAATTAAGACGTGTAACGAGAAATTTCATTAATGTTATACGTTAATTAAAACTCGTCTCATTCACCGCTATTATATTTTTATAAAAGACCAATTAGTTATTATTTTTATTTAACCACGACGGGAGTGGAGAAAGTATATTTTATTTTTAACCTATATGTATTTCTGTAAGTTCAGTTTATCCTTATGGACAGTAGTGCCGATTATTTATATTCTAAATTTAGGATTCGTCTTTAAAAATTATTGTAAAAATATTTAATTTTTATTCACAGTTATCTGTTATAAATATATATGATGTTAAAATGTTTGAAAACAAAATGGATGTTTTAAATAAAACAGATAGTTTAAAAAAAATAGTCAGTAATAACTTATCTATATATATAAAAGAAAGTCGTGTTAGTTACTCCACTTATAACTCAAGAACGGCTGAACCGATTTAGCTGAAAATTGGCAGGGAGGTAGTTTAGAGCCAGGAGAAGGACATAGGATACTTTTTATTCCGTTCGACAGCATTCCCGTGTGACTTGACATGAAACGTCAGTCACTATAAAACGTGGTATAATAACAAAAAAGAAATATATACTATAAAATAAAGTCCCCCGCGCTGTCTGTCTGTCTGTTCGCGATAAACTGAAAAAATACTGCATCAATTATTTTACAGTTTAACAGTTTTCACCACTCGATAGCGTGATTCTCGAGGAAGGTTTTAGTATATAATTTGTTAAGTTTTTGTATCTATTTGTGTGTACATTAACGATATTTGTTGAAGCACGAGACACTTCGCTGGATCGTACTATGCATCGTGGATTGGATCGTGATAGGCATCATGTTTAAAAACAAACAGAAACGCCCGAAGATAAACAGGTCCTCATGGGTAACGACCATATACGGCATAGACATTTAAGAAATGCTTCACAAAATAATTGCAGTGGAACGCAAAAAACTAATTCATGGTCCCTTGAAGAATAATCTGCGATGCATTACAATTTTTCAAAATAATTCGAAAGGCGCTCCGTCGATTTGACCAATATTGCTTTGCTAATGGCAAGATGAAGATAGACGAGATAGTTTGGCCACCACAGCCTATAAAGTCGCTCCTTGAAGGAAGTCACCCGAAACATACTGAATTTTATGAAAGATCTGCGATGTACATGAGAACGTAAAATTGTGCAGTTCTGTAAAATCGTTCAAATATATTACAAAATAAATAAGTAGAGGTAGTGATCGGGGTAGGTTTAGCTTACAATCGACTAATGACGTGTAACAGTTTCAATCTGTAACACCCCCAGGAATCCCGCCACATAAGTTAACATTAAAAGTAGGTGACCCTATCATATTATTAAGAATTTTGTGGCCGCCAAAACTGTGCAACGGCACAAGATTCAAAATCATCAATTTAAAAAAAACCTTTTCCTGTTGTTAAATGTTGCCATATCACACGCTACTTCTTAACAAAATTTGTTCATTTCTTCACAGGATCACGTCATTAATGTTGTATACAAAGAAATATTGTATTTTTTTATATTAACAAACTATTATTAACATCAAAATATAATATTGTTTCGTTTAAACTGAAAATATGTTAAACAAGAAATATGATGAAAAATTTGTTTGTCTTGAGTTTACTTAAAAAATAAGTAGTCAACCAACTTTACGTAAAAAAGGGCATTTTATATATTTTTAAAGAGCCCGTGCAAAGCCGGGTCGGGCACCTAGTATAAAATATAAATAATGTTAATTACTATGAGTAGAACGAGCATAACCTTATATTTTATTGTAACAACTTAATAAAGCGTCATATACAACCAAATAATACTACTATATATATATATATATGAAAACAGAATTGCTCCGATTCATTTATCACGACACGTCATACATCAGTCAATTGCATTTGAATATTGCAAACGAATTTATTGTTCAAATGCAATTTAATCTAGCATTTGTTCGAAACACCAATTTAATTTCCATGAGCGGTTGCTTTATCTATTGTTTATTCCAATAATTTTACTATCAATCTATAGTTGTTATTTGTTTGCTATATAAATGGATAGTTGTTATATTTTACAACTATCCAATTATATAGTTTCAATATACTTATTGAAACTTTAATTTTATATTAAACATGTAACCGTCAAAATCGAATGAAAATCGGATGGGTCGATTTATGTTATTTCCTAAGATCTGGTTTTTCACCATCCATAGTATGGTATCACTTTAATATCGCGGATATAGTAATCATATCGATCTATGCTCCCGTAACCCTTGAACTCTGAAAAAATTTTTGTAAGCTTGTACTTCTGTATGCCTATTTTATATGTCAGAACTTAATAGTTTTGGAGCCGAATAATAAAACTCGATTCCTAGGAAAGATATAACACAAGTAAAATATTAAAAAACAGAATCAATGTCGGTAAATTTATCCAATGCATTTTTGAAACCATCTCCTCATTGGCATAATTCAATCTTTTGCTTTGTCTACTTTTTTTTCGCAAATTATTATTGAGCATATTGTTATGATAGATTTAAATTTGGAATGTTCCGAGTAAAACGAATTCCGTTTTAGGAAAGGTTCATATATTTTTGGTGGCAACATCAGTCCGGGAAATGACAGTCGAATTTACCTTGTATACGATAGTAACTTTCTTCCATTAATCAGACAGAAAATGCTACAACTGGGGACGTCACCTTTCAGGACGTACGGAATTCGTGGGCTGCGTCTAACACCTAAGATTTTTTAGATTTAGTTTAACAAAACTGTAATAAAAATCATCTAAACTACCAATTATATTTATATACGTATTACCATAGTTATCTTTAATACCATATTATTAATACAAAAGATTACATGTCACGATCATTAATATATGAACAATTTAAATAATTCTGTCAATACATATTCCTCTGGTACATTAGAAACAATTCCATTAATAAATGAGATTCTGCAAAAATATATGAATCTAGATTTATTTTCTAGGACAGATATAGAAATATAGATGTCGTTTTAAATATATAATCGAAGAGTAACATTGTTTACTATAAATAAAGTACACTAAACTGTGTGTATTCAGGTATCATGATATCAGAGGAAAGTTTCATAATTTTGTACACTCAACTCAACACCTCATCTTAATCGCTTAGAATAATGATAGTTACGTTCATTAGGTAGATGTTTATCAAGAATTTACCTTAATTTGATATTTCTGGACATATAGAATTTTTATCATCATTATACATAGACTTATAAGTCTTCGTATTAATTGAATAACATTAGGTTATGATACATCTATTTATATTTCTATTAAATATACAATAGAAATTTAATATCTATAGATAAGACGTGTTTCATATCAAAACGTCGTACACGTATTAGTTACTAACTAACAACGTCGTTATACTCCAAACTGTCAATAATCTATAGGATTTTGTAAAACAATGCATTTCAAACTAAATTGAACCAGATCTCGTATTATTTTCGCCTTATGGTACGCCAGATCGAATATTTATGGAGGATTAATCTCAAATTACATACAAATTTCTTATTTAAAATAAAATTATTTATTTGGAATATTTCGCTTCGTCGACTGAACATATCTAAGACCTTTCCAGCCATTTTATATAAGGATATTAACGTGTTAGTGCGTAAGTGAGATGTATTTAAAAACAGTGCAGAAAATAATTTGTTAACACGAATGTTTTATTTTAAATAACAACAGAGACCATCGCGCTATCACATTCGCTCGACTGCCTCTACACATCCAACTCTGGGATCCCTTAATTCCCACAAAGCAAAACAAACGAGCAAGCGAGCTGCTAAACTAGCAAAAGTTTCTGAGTGTTCACTGAAATATAATCCTTACATCTTAATTGCACGTTTGTTTCACACATGTATTATTGTAAATAGTTTTTTTATTTAGTTTTCTGCTATATAAATAAATATACAAATTTGATTTTATAAATGTTTGCCATATATTAACCAAATACTTTGTTACCGATTTTTGTATAAAACAAACAGGCTCGACATTGTAGATATAAATAATGTAAAATTGAATTTTATTAATAACCTATATAGACAAGGCTTTACGATAAATAACTTACCGAAGTAATAATAGAATCAATAATTAATTAAAATCTATGAGTTAAAGAACTTCTTCAACTAGAGATAAATATTATTTTCTACAAATATATTTGATTCAATGAATCCTTACTGAGGTCCCGAGATGAAGTCTATTGAAGTGCGAAATTAAATCTAACTTTATCCAATATACGTCTATTATTAAATAATGCTATACATATAATATACACACTATATTTCCCTTATGCACTCACAAATTATTTTACTAATAAAAATGTTACCACGTAATAAAATTCCCATTTGACTTGTAATTCTTATCTTATTTCCCAAGCTTGTACCTATAATTTTTGTATATTCTGATTATGTCAAGCGCTAACCCATTCATTCGTTCACATATTTGTTCACTCTTCATTCATTAGTTTATTGAAGGATTGTTTCAATTCATATCCAATAGTTCAATTTGAATAAGTTTTTGGTAATATTCAATTTATGAATAATTGATTAAAACATGTTTTATTTATCAAGATAAATAGCATAAATTTGGTCGACTGCTGTATAAAATTTGAATAATTATAATAGCCAATACTGTAGTGTAGTCCCTGGAATAGTGTCGTAATATTTTGTAAACATTAGGTACTTTGAAGGCAGGATAGTTTGTTAGCTTTATAGTATGTACGTACTAGCTTTTATTCAAACAGAGTGCACCCATAGTGATGACCCATATCAAAGCAATCAAGCCATTACATGCACTTAACGCGTTTCAAGCCCACAATGTGGTGTGCATGTGTCAAATCATTCGAAATGCTTATTAAAGATTTTGAAGAATTTACATACATGAAATATGACACTAGAATATAAATAATTTATTTATTAAATGTAGAAATGAATAAAATTCAAAATAATTCTAATATTACTAAATATATGGAATTGTATTGTTAAATCCAAAAGAAGGGAAACCGTGACTTCAATACAGGGACAGGAATATATACATAATATTTATATGTATATATAGCTTAAGTTGGCAAGAATCCAATAAAAAAATACTAACTCAGTCTCAGGCTTCACTTAACCTACTAGACCTAAAATCAATAAAGCCTTCCATTGAGGCTTCTTTACAAGCAGTAATAGTTACTACTTTCGACTTCTGTAATTCTGTTTCAGACTTCAAATGCTTACGTATATACTCGTAACATAAGTATATAAGTTTTTTATTTCACAAAAAGTAAGTAAATTTAAATTCTTAAAAATTTATCTTAATTCCATATTATTACAATTAATAAATCTGCCATCTTTATTAGTGTCATTTTTTAAATGAATTTATTTTTTATAGCAATTTAATATTAATTATTCATAGAAAATACTCTGGGTTGTATTGCTGTACTGATCGTTATTTTTATAAGTCTCCGTAAAATGCTGCCTCACCACCGTTTGAGGTGATAATTACACTGATTTATATTTTTATGTGATTGAAGATAATTTTCAATTTGATAATAGTGTGGTCAAGAACATGGGATTTTATATATTCGATGAGGGGAACCCAAGTGTTAGATAATTACCAGACATCTTCTCTATTAAATATTTCTTTTTTTTATTGCAGACTTACCTCGTAAATGAGAATGTCTTAACGAGCAACGATCTGTGGTATATCGAAAAGGATATAATGGCTTGGCTTGTCCACTATGACTTCACGCACTGTCGACACACTGCGTGTTCACACACCTACGCCTATTTTAAGTATCTGTGTACATTCTTAAGATCTTATGCGGTTGCTTCCCTTCGTTTGGCTAACGTAAGATAAGCAAACGAAGAACTTTCGCGTTCACGATGGTAGGCTCCTCCTTGCTATAAAGGAATGATATTCTTACTAGTCTCAAGAATTTACTTACATTTTAACTGGTATATATATATTGTTGGCAAATGTTCATGTTGCCTGTTCAGTCAATACCTTCTATATAATAATACGGCCGATAATCACTGGACAGTAGCTGGTTGAAATTTGCTTCTTGCGATGCTGAAAAGGCATGGGCGGGTTGTTTATAAAACCATGCAGAGCATGCACGATAAAGCAACAGTATCTCGGCCTTTAGACGTTCAGCGTCGTTAAGGAGTTAAGCTCTCTTAATCAAAAATCAACTAACAGTGGCTGCCTGGCCACGGTAACAATACGCTTACCTTTTCCAATATGTTTGGGTTTTCTATGCTACTTGGATTTTTTCTCTTACGTATTCTCCAATATTTAATTTGTCGTAATAAACAAAAAAAAATATTTAAGGCTCGTTATTTTTCTTCTTATAATATATTATATATTAGTGCCATCTATATAAACAAGACAAAACCAGCACTATGATAGTTAATTAATTTAAAAACTTAAACTATAGAAACATTTTAAAGAATGATCTGTTAAATAGAATTAAAACGGCGTCGAGGGCTGGACACGAAAGCAATCAGATTAAATCTGAAGCGCTGACGGATCTTTTTGCCAGTATTTTACTCTTTAAGAGGATTTCCACTTGATGACTTGAATTTTTTATATTTTCATATAAAAATCCAAGGATATTAATGTTGTATCACACAGTCATTCATTTGGGTGACCATTTTTCTTCAACAGAATATTACATTATAAAATTTTTATTTTTATATTTTCTGGAGATAGATATTCGTTGCATTGAGTTCTTTAACTCGGAATTATAGTTTCCACATAGGTATTCACAAACGTAAGTGTGAAGTTAACTTTGCTAATTTCATAAGACCAGTTGTTTCAGTTTTATTAGGCGACCTCTTAAATGTAAAGCCTACTAAATAAATACAATAACATTTCTAATTTGAAGTAAAAATGTTTTTTAATATAGAAGAATACTACTGATGCAAAATTAATTTTGATTGATTTTCTTTCTATTCTAGACATTATTTCTGAAATAGGATAATAAAATTTATCTGATACAAAGCTTAGTACTCATCGTTCGATCGTCCTTTGCTACAAACAGGCTTCCAAGGTATTGTATTCTATAGAAAACGTTTCCTTGGACCCATTACAGGCTACATTTTCACATTCAAAAGGCCATCCTTAAGTTTCTTTAATGGTCTTTACAAGACGGTGACCATGGTCCGTGAAAAGAGTTCTTTGAAGTCTTTCCAGGAGCTTCCATCGAGCCTTCTCTGTGACAGGACAACAATAAAAATAAGGTTCGCTGAGCACGCATTGTAGCCTTAGCCTTATGCGGGTCGTTTATTAATCTGAATTTAAAATATAAAACATATTTTAAAAAGCTTTGTATTAATATTAGTGTCTCCTAAAAATAATGCAAATAAATACTTCATAATGCAACCTCTTTTAAGAATTTTTCATCTACCTTATAAACTACTGGCTATTCCGTTCACTTGTTCCCGAATACTATGTTTTATTGCTAAATCAAACAATATATCTGTAAATTGTAGCAAATTTATTGTTCATATTTTTTCTAATATTATTGTAAAGATACAAATAAAAAATCTCATACAAAGCTTTTAAAAGTAACAAACGTACTACGTCCTAATTATAATAAACAAACAATTATCTGTAGTCCGTTTTTAGATAGATTAACATGTAATTATACTACATTTACGACATTACCTACATATATGTATGTATACAGTAACCTTACCTTACCTATTGGTAAGGTAAGTAGGAAATTGAAGCTCACCTGTAATAAATCTAAGACATTACATATGTTATATGTATATATATGTAAATCAAGAGGTACATTTTCAATGAAATGATAATTCTCATTTTAAAATAAAGTCTCTATTATTAAAACATTTTGTTTAATCTCAACCCTCGCAGACCTCTGAATAATCTTTAAATTTTTCATCACAAGAATGTTGAACGTCACAAGATGTTTTGATTCGTTTGTTAAAGAAGTTCATACGGTTGTCTAGCGATTATTTATTTAATTTTTTTAAATACTTTAACCTAACCTAATGTCACGTTTTTAAACTATTTATATTAATAAAAGTAAATATAAAAGAATAATAGCCCATACTGCTCCTTGTTACATCAGCTAAGAGCCAGTGAAAGTTTCGTCGAAATCAGTCCGTCAGTTTCAGATATAAGTCGGAACAAACAGATAGACGAAAGCATTTAACATATATTATTTATATATGTATCGTGGATCCATACTTAACATAAAAAGCAGATATTTTAATGGTACATACAGACAGCGATTTTATTTATTACTAGAGATTATAAACAAATTTAAATAAGACTGATTTTTGCACTCGCTTTTTATAATTTATTATCGCAGACTCTACCGGGCGAAATGTCATCTCGTCTTCGCGTGATCACGATTTCTGAAAACAATCTAAACATTAACCCGCGAAATAACACGTCTCTAAGTTCTCAACATTTTATTTAGTTAATATTAACGGTACCATTAAATTGATATACATTTATTGTTACAAAATTCCAAACAGGAAATCCTTCTATTCCAATGGATCAGTATTTTAATGATTCAAAAAATTTTCATCTTCAGAATCAAATGAATTTTCTCTTCAATTCAAAATACAGAAAATCGGATCCGTCCGCGCTTTGAAGAGCTTCGGAGCTCTCTAATCTGATTGCTTACGTTTCTATGATTCAACTCTTTTTAATTGTCTTGACCGTTTTTCTTGATTTCGCTGAAATAAAGGAATTTTTTTTTTTATTACACAGATTTTTCATTAAATTTTGTTGAATCGTAACTCACTCAAATCAAAACCAAATTTGATATATCCGTTTCTTATTCCCGTCTCCATGACTTACAAAAATAATATATTATTTAAACTACTCGGTAAACAAATTTCTATTTTATAGTTATTTTAAACTATGATGGAGCGTTTTTCAGTTTTATTATTCGTCAATCAAAAATGAATATTCACCGGTCTAATATTGCAATAATCGTATTATTGATAAAGAGTCCTATATAATCATACACGGGTGGTTATGAAAGAAGAAATCTTATTTATATAACAAATGACGTGAAACGAAACAGAGTCTGGAAGATTGGATCGAGGATGAAGCATCACAGCTTCCATATCAACACGAAATTTATATGAAAATGAAAAATATAGCAATCAACGAATATAACTCAAATACTTACGTCATAAGTTCATAGCGAAGCGAATTTCAGAAGAAAAGTCGATCTTTAATTTGACTTAAAATTCAATATTGTTCTCGTTCTGAATTTATACAGCGCCTTTATGTTATGTTCTTTATAAAATGCCTTTTATCTTTGTAATTTTTGTAACTTTCTAAAAAAAAAATATTATTTATTAATTAACAATCGAAATAATGATTCATGTATTTGTATCTCGTGATAAAATGGATTTGCTTTAGTAAAATTATTATTGAATGTATCTGCGGTAATTATAGTAATGTACGAAATTATTACTGTGTCTCAATTGTATATAATTTTAAAAGTTTACTCCCATAAAAATAATTTTAAAAAATTTAAAAATTTATATTCGTGACTTGCTAAATAATGTTAATTAAATTTATTCAACTGTTTAATAGTTAAAAGACAAAGCCTTTATATATCCTGATATAATTCCTAAAAAAAAAATTACATTTATAACCACCAGACGTAAATGAAATTCTGAATGCAAATCAACGTTATTTTCTATGACTTTTAGATGATTTGATTGCGATTGAAAATCAGTGAGCCTAAAATTTCAACGTACATTCAGTTAGACCGAAAATAAAATGTACGGTCGCTGGAAATTGAACCGTAAATTGGACACAAAAAAATAGTTTGGATGGTTCTCCGTTTAAAGAAATTGAAGGATATATAACTACTGTTGTATATAAGGATATTTCACCCAAATAAAGTATATATAATTTAAATTTGGAACGCTTCTATTAATTAAAATAATTTTTGGTATATAAATGTTTCAACCATAAAAATATCGCTCAATTTAATTATTAAGTATACCCGTCCACATAACTAAGGTCGAAGGTTAGATAAATTGATATAAAAACTCACTAAACAATCAAATTAAGAAGCTGTCCTGAAATAACATTTTCGACATAATAGATGTCCAAGGTTACTTTCACTATAAATTATCGCTTAATAAATATAAAGGTGATTCCGTATGTCCTAATTATATAATGTACTAATGTATGTATATTCCGTATACTCTTATTTAAATAACATAAAATTTTACACTGTAGGATTAAATTATTGACATATTAATTTCTTTTACAGGTAAATTCTATTCTACCATGTCACTCCTGAAGAGTCGGAAGACAAGAAGAAATAGGTAGAGTTATCGATAAAAATAAATAGACAAAAAACACTTGGCTCTATACGGGAAGGTTGTAACCGACGATAACTTATAACAGACATGGAATCATAATTCATCGTTGAAAATTTTTCAGTTCAAGGAAACTATACTTAAAGCTAAATCACTTACTAAATATATATGACGTCTAAATATCAAGTATAATTATATCGCTGTAAAAATTAACGAAATAATCGATGAAGATTATTTGAAATCTCATAAACATAGACATTGAAATTAAATTTATACTTGTTTAATATCGAAGGTAATCTATGGCCCGTTTTTTCATAGAATTATTTAAACCCTTATTCCGTGTGTACAGTTTAAACATTGAACGACATTGTACCAGCAATATAACCTTCATAACAACCCGTGTAGCCTTCCGGCGCCATCGGTCTGGCTCGTTTTGTTCAACAGACGTTTGTAGCGCCAGTCGGCTTCAATACAGATGAATTGATCGTTAAACAACGACGTTTCATGTGAGACGTGATTAAGTAGTTCATTATTTAAGTTATATGGGCTATTTTATATGCTACATCTACCGTCCGATAGTCACGATGGCATACAATTCCATGACTGCTGTCTAAGAAATAAATAGAATAATAATTAATATGTATTTACATATGTGATGACTTATGATAAAATAGTCTTTATTGCTCAAGAGGATAATACTGTTTTGTTCTATATTTTTTTTAAAGGTTTTCATTCATATTATTCCCTAAATATATTATTTTATGAGTATATTTTTTTTTAAACTAAAATTATACTTCGTAAAAAGTAATTATATAGGCTGTGAACAAATGACATAGACATGCAACTATTATGTTAGGAATGTAAGTAGCGATGTATTGCTGATATACATTTTTAATGTCCCTTGTGATATTCAAACTGTACTCGTTTTTTATTAATGAAAACGACTCCCTCGTAATAATACTCGTAGACAGCCCCTCAATTAAGGATGGTACACACATTTTTCCTTAATAAACATAACATACAACTCCTATATGAGATAAACTTTGTTTCATAATCAATTGAAGTTATACTCAAGAGTGGCACGCAAGATTTTATTTCAGAGAAATATTATTTGTAGGGCAAGTCTTATTTCCGGTCAAAGGTCAGTTGAATCTAGACTTTACCTTATTTATATTACATATTAAGTATATATATACACTTAATAGCTAAGCAAACATATGTCAAAAAGCATGTATGTGACCTCTTTAAGAACGATTCATTATTTTTTCACAAAATTATGCCCCGAAGTTTCACAGAATACATTTGGTCCATTTACATCTCGTTTGCTTGAAACGTAACTCAAAACTATAATATTTAATGTTGATTAAACTGTTATAATATCAAAATGTATCTTGCGCACTTGTTTCGTTACGCCCACAGCAAAATTACATTTTAATGTACATAACAAGGGAAGTCCACAAATGTACGAAAACATTTACATAGGGAGAAACAAGAATACTTTCAAAATATAGAAGACGGCGTATATCAATCCTGATAATGTTATGAATGTGGAAGTTTGTAAGGGTGTCTGTATATATGAATGGACGATTCTGATAAAATTTTACAGCAATTTGCATAGACATCAGTATAAGACAGGCAGAAAATATACTCCGTATATAGTTGCGTATGATAGAGTCTTTAGAGTCGTATTGTATATGAAGTCGCCTGACAAAAATTTGTATAGGTTGATTGGTGGTTGGTACTCTATGTATTGTTTTAATATATTCTATACATTCTCTAACCCTAATTACCAAGTTCGTGCTAACGAAGTCGCTGGAAAAAACTAATATACACAAATGATCCTTTTTTTTTAATATTTCGTTACTTTAAGAGGTTTTTTACGCTCATGAAGACCTAATTAGCTATTTCGCGAAAACTGTTTTCCAATAGTTTCATAACTTGATTTTTGCTACGATCTGAAGAAAATATTTTAATTAATTTGTTTTTAATATAAAACAATATCAAGCTGCATAGTATTAGTAAGTATTGATCATGTATAGCCAAAGTTTAATATCTTTTATGAAATACGTTATAATATTTACGTTCGATATCGTTCCGGTCATAAACCTGTTATGTTATCAGTATACCTAAAAAACCCTTGTTTGAGATAAGGTAAGTCATCAGGGTCGCCCTGGCATTACCTTGCACTTTTGAATAACAATTAATTTTGATAACCCAATTTAAAGTTTTACGTAAACAATGAATATAAAAAGATTTACACATATATTATAATGATAATTTACTTAAAAATATATTTATTTAGTAATAAATTAATTTACATGTAGTATATTTATTATATGTAGTGAATTTATAAATAAATAAAGACGAGAGTGGAAACCTCTCAGCATTCAATGGATTCAGTGGATGCCAGGTCCATCGCGTTGCAGGGAGAGGAGCTTCAACAGTGCCTGGGACTTGCTACCCAGGTGTAGGTTTAAAGGGCCCCCATCTAACGCGCGTTAAACGCTCCCCTCCACCGTCTAAGCTCCTCTCTCTACCTCAGCACATTTGGAACGAACCAACTAAGGTTGCCATCGACGCACGTTTCAAGAATGAATTGTTGTTAGTTCTTGACAGGCCCAATTCTGTTAGTAGGTTGAAGAGAGATTTGGCTATTATACCTCTCGCTCCTACTTCTACCGCGTACAAATTTACAACGAACCTATTCTTAGTGAGTTCATCAGTGAGCTCGTAATACTTGTTGACCTTGATGGCATGGCATCTTTGGGGATGTTGGTTTCCCAAGAAAACGTGACCTCTATTAGCACAACCGGCTTAAAATTCGCGACTATGAAAATATGTCTGGTCTGGACGTTGATACACAAATATTCTCTGGGATTTTATATTGCTTCTCATACGTATCCATCATTATAGTTCCATCCGATTTAATGATAGAGCAAGGCTTGATGTTTGATTTAGTAGCCCTAGTGCCTTCTCTCACAAAACCTATTGATCGCTGGTTTGTGGTTTTTCTTTTTTTGTGGTTTTTTCTTTGTATGAATTGTAAAACGCTATTATTGATCACTATCCAGGAGTACCCTACATCCCACCAGCAAATTCTTAGCAGTTTCAACTTTCTCCCCGCAGATGTTGCAATTTTTTTCAGTACCTTTACCCCATCTTACTAAATTACTCTGATCTGGGAGAGTCATCTGCAACGCATTGAAATAAAATTTTTGCAGTGCTGGCGACCAATCATGAATTAGAGTGCGCCATTTTAGTGCTAATGGGATGCAAAATTCTCTTAGGTAGCCACTCATTTTGCATTTCTAAGTTCATTGCATGGATCTTAAATTTAGAATTCTCGTCTTGCCGAATAAAATCTTTAATATATCCGTATCTTTGGCCTTCCTACTTGATCCTAACCCTGCTCTGTTACTTTGTGCTCCCATCATAAACTGTTTATGGAATTGAAGTCTTGATTCTAGGGCATCATTGTCTTTTGGGAGTCATGTAACGACGTCATCATGGGATTTCCCCAGGATATCTCTCTTCGAAACTCTTAGGTATTTATAGAGCTTCGACGGCCTTTTTAGATTTATGCTAAAATTATTGCGATCCCTGAATAAATCAGCCGACAGCGCGGTCCGAGCCACAACTTAAACACCTTTATGACGCTTGCATCTAACTTTGACAAAACGGTTTTATTAAAATCATAGACGAGGAAAGCCCAATTCAAACGTGCTACTAGATATTAATCGTAGATCCAAGCTTTTTTGACGCTATTTTGTTATAGACCTTGTTAAGATCGTTCAAAAAGCTATTTGCTATTCCTTCTAAGGATGGACTATGACCTATATTATATATCTTAGGACAGAGAAATTTAAAAGGAGCATTTTCTGTAACCGTAGAAACACATGGACCACCTACTGATAATCCCGGATCGTATGAGGTATATTTTGTATGCCGCCTGCCGAGACACTGATAGTGGCATTTATTTGGTTTTGTCCTCAATCCATCCGTCCACTTAAAGAATTTATCCACTTCATTCAATAGTACTTGATAGTGTTTGGGTTTACGTGTCAGTATTGCGAGATCGTCAGGGAAGGCTAGAATTAATTCTGTATATTTTTTATAAAACTTGAAGCGATAACCCCATTTTTTCTCGTTACTTATTAAATTGCGGAGGGACTGAACCGGTTATGATGGGAATTTCACTCCCACAGCGGTAATGTTGTAAGTAATAATCTAGGGTAGTTTTTAACCCACTTCAAATAGAGGTAAATATCCATGCGACTAAATGTTTGTTACGCTATTACTCCTTCAATTTAGGACCTTTTTTTATATTTTTTAATCGAAAAGGCATTGTGCTGACGTATGTTTGTTTCCACCAAGTCAGGACCTGATTGAAATATCTTGAAAAAATAAGTTAATTGGAAGTTAAATAAAAAAAGCATATATAATACGATAGAATTGAGAAACTTCCTCCTTTTTGAAGTCGGCTAAAAATAATTACGATTTTGTGATGACAAAATTTTTCATTAACTAACTGTGATCTAAACATGTCACTATATAATAACTTTTCTAACAACAGAATAGAGTTTATTTTTTGAAAATATTAACCCTCTACATGATGTTCCTTAAATATTAGATCAACTGCGTTATCTTGTTTTCGTGTTCGGCTTTTTTTAAGTTAACTATTGAGAATGTTACACGTCAAAAAGTTAAGAATTAACAATTTTGAAATATTCCAAAGTTGATACAGACATTAATATTTATATCGGGAGTCTTAAATTAATAACATTAATTTAGATATTTTTTTTCGGATGTAAAATTTAGATTAATTTCATCGCAGTTAAATATATTATTAGTACTATTTTATATGTATCTTTCACGTGGTCCATATAATGACACCAGAATCGAGATTTATTTCAGAGTTATTATAAATAAAATATATAATGATTATATAAAAGTGTAATGAATCGCGATCAAAGAAAAGATTATATAATTAGGTTGTTTTAAAAAGAAGCTTATTTTTCTTCACATCAAACCAACGGTATCTTAATTTGTATACAAGCAGTAAGTGTCATAACAGAATATCATTAAGGGAACTTAAATAAAAGTTACTATTTCTATGTTGTCGTTAGTGAGTACTTATCTTATTGAAGTCGTTAGTGTATAGTTGTCTGATATTCTGTTATAAGTTACTTTAAATTCTGCAAACTTTATAATATGACGATGTTTATAAGTCCTCTACAAGCTTAGATTCTTCTTCGATATGACGTGACTTAAAACAAGTTTACCAAACAGTCTCTGTTTGAGTATTGATAAAACTCAGACTACTCATCAGTTTTCTACGTAATTTTCACAAGAAATCGATGTAATTTAGAACAAAGTTTACTCGTGAATCATAGATTATTTATATAATTCGTTGATCTTGTAATTAATTAATATATTATATATTATAATATATCTTTGAAGTTATTCCAATAACATTTTATTAACTTTTTTCTTGTGTATTGTTATTCTATGAGCCTTTGTCCAACAGTGAAGTGATTGCTACAGAAGATGATTTCATATATATTTTATCACACAAAAATAAATCCAACGGAAGTTCCTCTTCAAAATATATATAACGAGGGATGAATAAGCGCTCGACTTTTTGAATGAAACACAGGTTTTTATATAAAAAAATAACTTTTATTTTTGCGAACTTATTGACTGTCCTCGCATACATATCAAATACTACCATTTATCATTGAATGTCATAACGAGTTGTTACTAAAAACGCAACATGAAACAACTAAAGCAGGCCAATATAACAAAGCTGTTGATTTTGATATAGAGCCATTTTTATTGATATTTGTAAAGTTATCAAAGGCAACAATTGAAAATACCCGTGGTAGATGTAAAAATGTATTTTTTTTCCAGATCCGAAACATTAGTCCCGATGAAATACAAGGAATGAAACGACTATTTTTGTCGAGTACTCAGGCATAACTCTATTTTTATGAAACATTTATGAACGCCATGAAACTATCAAAAATCTACATATATTTTTATGTTCAGATGCTCAATAGATACTATATTTTAATGCAATGTATTTTTAGTAAGACCTTTGTAGTGCGATTGGTTTGAAGTCATAAAATTAATATATACATATGTATAAGTGAAGTGAAATAACTTTATATATAATAACTATTGTTCCTGTTAGAGAACCTATATATGAGCCGAGGTTTCGTCTCATATAATCAATTTTTTTCTAAGAATTACACGATATAGCTACTCATGGAAGCTTTGAAGTTGGAGAAAGTCTATCTACAATTAAAGTGACTTATGTATGTTGATTTATTATTACAAAATACAGAAGAAAATGTTTCTTAGAAAAACGGAAACCCTATTAAATAACGAAGTAAATAATTTAGAAATATATATAAGTTGTCTACTAGTTCTCGTCTATGACTTTGTCCGCGTGGAGTTCGGAGTTAATCAATGTATAAATTTTATTGAAACAATAGATATGATAATTAATTATTCAGCTACGATAGCTATAGCTTACGATACGTGACTTCAAACAATACATCTATTGTGGTTTGATCACGCGGTAACTACACAGGATTTTGGGATAAATTAAAGCCATTTCTTATCCTTATATCAAAGCTACATTTCTCTAAAGTTTCATCATAATCCTTTAAGTAGTTATTAAACGAAAGAGCAACAAATTTAAACACATCCCCTAAAACTCTCGCAATTATTACATAAGTAGGATTAACAAATTCGTCGGAACCTTAATTTCGTTTGTATAAAATAAATATTTGTTCAAAATAAATACTTCCATAAAGATGAATAATGCAGCCTATTTTCGTAGGCAGTTGCTGTAACAAAAAGGTTTTGCCGCTCACTCTTATTTGAATTGGAAATAATGAACTAAATTATTTGGCAAATTCGAGCCTTACTTCTGACGCAATAAGGCAATTGTTCTGCTGATGTTATTAATGACATCTGTGCGAAGTGAATAATTCAGTAATATTAACACTGTTAAGCACAGATAAAGGTATTAGAATAATATAATGTGGCATAAGAAAAGAGTTTTATTTATAAGTAAATCAATAAGAAGTTATATTTTTATATTCTACTGTTATTTTTTAAATAGAAATGCAAATAACCTTGTGTTTATACCGTTAATATAATTTTTAAATTTATAAAGAAACATCTAAATAAAGCATCCGTTTACAAAGGCGATGTGAAAAACTTAATTTCTTATAAATTTACATATAATATACATGAGTTAGAGCTAGTGTTGAAAAAATAAAAAAAATAATAATTCGATTGTGTGGACCGCTATAGCACGAAACTCTCTGGTCATACTTCCGGTAGTAAAGCTTACTGTACCTGGCCGTAATGGTTGAGACGAACTTTTACGGTTCTCACACGCTCTTTGCCTATATCTGATGGATCATACGGCAAATGAGCGCGTTCTCTGTGTACTTCTCGTTTGGCTCAAAAATTCCTGCACTTCTCTTGACATCGGATAACCAGGCGCACAGCGGGGCTGCTTTCATTGTGGAACTTTCTCGCATGAAGAAGAACATAAATTAATATACATATATGAATTCAATTAGCACATTTAGATAAATGTGTAATTTATGCAGACACAAAATCTAATTAGTCGCGGGAAGCCGGTTTTATGTACCGCATACCAATTAATCAATAGTTATTATATAATGCTTATCACGACTATGACACTATCGCCCTGCCATCAAACGACGCTGATTACTGTATATATGTAATCAAAATTAAAACACTATCCCTTAAGTAAAATCCCACTAGTCTTATGTAACTTTAATGCCCTTTTTACAGACCACCTTTGCTAGTGATATTGACAAATGAGTCTTGGTTTGAATTATGGGTGAAATAAATATAGCTGACGATACTTTAACGCTACAGCGACATGTATACAGCCACGTTTATTTTTTTACTTTTGGAACTTAGAATGATTTATATTTTTTAATTATACTGTGTTGTAATATTAGTTGGTAGAGTCAATTCTACAGAAAAAAGGCCTTTATATGAAAGCATTCGATGGCTCTGTGATTGTACATCATACGAATTGATAATAGTGCTTTTCACTTGTAAAAACAGAGAATAAAATAATCTTTTTTTTTACAACCTGGTACAATGCTGGGAATAGCTATATTTAAAAAACATCAGATTTTATGCTTCATTTTACTGTTGTTTGGAAAAGACTTAAAGCTTAGTTTTGCAGTAATTCTTGTCTGGGGAACCGTTAAAATATTTAATGGATCATAAAACAATTTCAACAGATTGTTGAGATTTGTAACAATAAGATATCGACTGAACGGATCGTTAACTCAGTTACCTTAAACTATTTTACAGTTAGTGTATGAATACGAAACACGATCGATATCTCGTTAAAGTTACTTTGGGTATCAATTTACCGGGGATCCTTTAAAACAATACGACGAAATTATTTCAAAGTTTCTCTTAAATAGTCGTATAGTATCAGATTAACCTAAATAGTGAGGTGGCCATAAATAAACTTTTAACGCTATTCTCAACATGAACAGAGCACTATTAAATTGTTAGTTTAAAAATATATAATGTAATATATATAAAAGTATTTAAACTACCAAACATATCAAAGTCCACACACCCGCTGCCCTTTACCATATCCGCAAAAAAGCTGTCTCCGTACCATTTTTTTGATACACAAATACTCCTTAAAAAAAAGTATGATAATATTTTAAAGCTCATTCGTTACTTTTAAATAATTTTAACGACCCTTTTAAATTTTTACGTTTTTTAAATATTGGTACATGCAATATGATGTTGCCTATATAACATTTATTTGTCTGGTTTTATTTACATTCTATAAATATATTTTTTTGATATATAATCTTTTTAATTTGACTGTAATAAAAAAGTCGCTTACAGATAAACGGTCTCCAATAACTATGTATTACAAAATTGTTTAAATTAATTGCCTTTGAACCACAGTGGATATGTATTCGTAATTATTCTTCTTTCCGATTAATTCCTATTGTCAACCGTTTCAACGAAAAGTCATAGGCTATGTAATTAAAATATTTTTTTATCAATGTATATGAAAGTTCAGCTCGAACAGCCACGTGAAATGTTTAATTTTAAATAGTATAGAGAAATAGTTTGTAGTCGGACATATAAAGCGATTTATACTCGAAAAGTTTATATTATCCTAGTATAGATGGCGTTGCACACGCACTAAACCAGGGCGGTTGTTTTGTTTATAATTTCAAATATTCAGCTCTCAACATTCAACACAAGCAGGGGTTACGTTTATATTTAACTTGTAAATCCGCTGTATTAACATTCCAACTGGCCGTTAAATATTTAGGGAGTTAAAACGGTTTTTTTTTTTGATAAATTTGTAGAATTAGGCCCAAATAAACACTTCCATCGAAGCTTATTTTCAGCAAACGCTGACTCCAACAAAACCTTTTGGCATTCAATCTAATTTGAATAAGAGAATTCGTGAAAAATTAACAGCTGGGCTGCGGATTTTCAGATACTTATTTAAAATAATTGTAGATTTGGTATAATCATATACTTATATATAAAGTCGCTTTATATAATATGTACATTATATACATTAAAATAAATTGTTTGATATAATTTATATTATATATAACGAAAATCCAAATGTGGAAATCCTTATAATTACTATCAAAACGACCGGATTATGTAGTTTCTAAGAACCGCGATGATTTTGTAAAGCTAATGAAATAAAAATACAATTAACCTAGCAATTATCAATCTAAGGATATATAACTAAAAATCTCAAATACATAAAAATCTCAATACTATAACAAAAGAATCGTTATCAGTCAGAAAATGTAGTGACATTTTATATCATAATTTAAGCATTAACTTTTTTACTTGTGTAACAAAAATATACTTCTAAAACCATGTCTATATATAATATAACTCTTCTGGTCGCTTAATTAAATCTCCGACAAACGATATTAAACGTCGAGAGGCTTTGACGCGACCGCCCGCTCGGGTCAACTTTGCATAACCAGCTTAATTGTTTGATACACTCACGTAACGAGGTCATATCATACGTAATTCTGAAACTTACTTTAACGTAATTCATAATGCCCATAACGTACTTAAGCATGAGACGTAAAGGTCGTAACATGTTCACGTCACGTAATAAATAATCTAGCGTGGAATCTCTCAAGACTGACAGCTGCGATTAGTATCATAAATTGTAAATTAACATCTAAAGAATGCTAAAGAATTTGACCTCCATGGAGATCCAGCAGATTAAGAAGAGACCTGTGCTGAGAGCTAGTTATCAACAAAAGCAGATGCCTTACTTCCAAAATATAGTCTAAGCTAATAATTTAGGAGAAGCCGTAAAAATTATCTTTGTAGTGATATGATTAATGCAGTATGAATTACAGCGCTTCGGAAATCGCCTACAAAATTCAGCAATATATATGGACATCTCTTGGGATCAGGGATACTAGAAAATTATTTTTTTTCGTCCGCCGTTATCCTTCAGGAAAAATACCGTTTTCTTCATAATTTTCATTAAAACCTATACATACTACATATTCATAACGATGGACTGGTTTGCTCTGCCAAAAAAAATCTAATTTGTCATATTTCTAGAACTTTACAAATGAAAACTATTTCAATAAATTTTTTTCCCACTTACATTTTGTTACCACTACTTAATGTTGGAACTTCAATACAACTAAATTGTATGCAATTAATATTTTATCTGTGTGTTTATTTTTTTTTTTATGTTAACTTAATTAAACCTCCGATCTGAACTTAATTAAACCTCCGATCTGAACTTAATTAAACCTCCGATCTGAAAAAATAGTTTTGTTACGCAAATTCTAAAATAGTTAGATCTCGAGTATAACTTTAACTCTTTGATTTATATAAGTTTGGTTTTTAACACCGCAGTCGATTCGTATGTGAGAGGAATATATCGAAGTATGATTTTAGTTATTTATTGGCAATATTTCTTTCTTAAAAGCCAACTCGAGCGATGTCGATATTCTTTTAATATATAATAGCCAGTTGAAAATCCGGCAATTAAAGTAACTTTTATTTTATATCGTTTAACATTTAAATTATTGAACTGTTTTTCTGAATCTAGTTAGTTAAAATGTTCCATATATTTTAGATTTTGCAGATCTTACAAAAAAATTCAAAATATAGCAGAAGTTGTCACTGCAATTACTTAAAAGCTTTTCCTCCAAATATTTGTATAGAATCTATTTGTTTCTTATAGATATAAGCTTTATTTAATAGATATTTACTTACACACAACCACAACTAACAAACTTTATATTATAAGAAGAGACGAAACCTCTCAGCATTCTATGGAATCACCGTGCGGGTGCCGGGTCCATCGCGTTGCAGGGAGAGGAGCTTCAACAGTGACTGGGACTTGCGACCCAGGTGTAGGTTTAAGGGACCTACCTCCATCTAACTCGAGTTAAACGCTCACCTCCACCGTCTAAGCTCCTATCTCTACCTAACCAAATATGAAGCGAACCTGCTAGGGCTGCCTGCGACATACGTTCCAAGAATAATCTATTGTTAGTTCTTGACTGGCCCAAGTCTTTTAGTAGGTTGTAGAGAAATTTGGCTGTTATACCTCTCGCTCCTACTTCTACCGCGTACAAATTTACAACGAACCTATTCTTACTGAATTCGTTGGTGAGCTTGTAATACTTGGTGACCTTGATGGCATGGTCTTTGGGATGCTGGTTTCCCGAGGAACCGTGAGCTCTATTATCACAACGCGCTTTAAAATACACGAATATAAAAATATGTCTGATCTGGACGCCGACGCACAAATATCTTCTGGGATTTTACGAATGGGAGTGTTACAAACTTCATTAACGTTTTAAACTGACATATTTTAAAAGCCTTATAATTATCAAACTATATGTACTAAAATGTTTTTCATTCAATCACTATCCCGAAAGTCTGTTCTCAACTACGAAAATCCTTACATCGTTATATTATAATAACCTTCTTCGGTTTATTAAAGGAAGGGTTCTCGTGATAGATAGAACGTTCTTACGTCATCTCTTCGAATCTTTGTCCTATCAGCCAATATGTACAAGACCACTCGTGCGTGTAATTGTATGGATTCTCAAAAAGTATTTGCGCTTCACTTATCACTTATCTTATAACATGAAATAATATTGGATTTTTTTTTTTATTATAAAGATATTAAGCTTTATATAGTTTATAGTGAGTTGAGTAGAAAATTGTATGTGAAAATCTCACGATGGGAACTGTAACGACACTTAACTGGGACCTAACAATTTTAAACGTATTTTGGTCAATTGATCGTTAGAAAGTTATCCCTTAATATATTTTCAGTTGTCTAAGTCATATAGTCTTGTTATGTATATAAAGTTTGTCAACAAAAAAATATAATTATTTTTCAGGTAAAAACGAGTCGTTTCATTCAAAATTAAACCTTTTAGAAGTGGGTGAGTTTTCATAATATTATTCTCCTTTTTAAATTATTTTTGTAGTTTTTTTTTCTCTATGTTATGTTAAAAATATTATATTAATTAAATTAAGCCTTTAAACATTGCTTTCTCTATACATATTAAAATACATATTTGCACGTTAACGTTCTTGTAAATAAGCTGAGATAATTCGATCGCTTTTTAATGTAATGATATAAAAGCGTTGTGTTAACAAGAAAATATTTCGGTCATTAATGAATGTAAAAAATTAATACGCGGTAGATGTTTTTGTATATAAAATTCTGTTTTCATTCATGTCAGTTTATCTGCGTTGTATATAGGGTTGAAAACTTTTCGTAGTAGTCCCCATTCTAATAGCATTTGCATTTATTCGCACTGTTTCGCTCCTGTCACATAATATTGAATTACAAACAGCATCGAATGTAAAACATTTGAAACCGACGAAATTTTTTCATTAAAATTACAAGCTGAATTCGTAAAATTAAAGTCACGAGGCACCAAGCAACAGTTTAACTCAAAACTTGCTTCCCTCACAGCAAAATTAAACTGAGCTGTAGCACAGTTCCGGGTCCGTCGCTCCTACTAGTTTAATTCTATAACAACGAAATATAATGCTATTTGAATAACAATATCACAGTAAATTTACTCAAGTACTTACAGTTTTCATTCATGACACTCTTAATTTAACCATGAATGTGATTATTCAGGAATCAAAAGGGACAATAGTCAGTGATTAAAATATTAGACTCTGATTCAATATATTATATAATTGTTTAACTCGTATAAAACTTTTTTTTAAATGCCATTAATTATAATCAGCGAGCGCAATATAATCTAATTAAGAGTCTGCATTTCGTAATTTATTCAAAATAAATCTATGAATTTTATTACTAACCAACTCCGCTATGCCAGTTTCTAAACGTTACACAATGTGCATGAATATAATATAAGACGTTCCCGAAACTGTAACAAGGTTTCATCATTAACTATCTATTATTAAGAACCCGTTTAAGATAATGTTCCCTCGAGTTTCTGGGAACATCATTGTTCCATTTATGCATCGTTTGCTTTCAATGTAAAGTTTGATACTAATATTGTACGAGTAATCAGTTTCGTGTTTATAAAGTGATTCAAAATTTCTGTTGAGGAATTTCAAATTGATTATAAAATTACGATATTTATATTAAAAATGCGACTGATAAGTTTTCTTTAAGCTGAAAGCGATTTATAATGTGAAGTTATTGTTAATAATATATATATTTAAAGAAAACAGTAGAAAAGTAAAATTTTAAATTAATTATTTGAAATTGTTACTCATATTTTTATGATATGTTTTTAACTCGTATGGAATAAATTAAAAAATTCAATATATTATATATATAAATGAGATCTAAAATATTCGCGAGTATTCATTTAATGAAACTAATATTTTTCGGATTACTTACTACGTGTATTTATCGGAAAATATTAGTTTTGTTTAAATTATATATAATATACGTGTTATGTAATGTTATATATAACAAACAAATTATAATTTCTGTTGAATATAGTGTAACAAGCTTAACAATGGAAAGTTATAAAAATTTTTACTCAAATCGTCAGCCGCACGAGTATCCTTCGATTTTGGTAAACTATCGTTGTTTATGTAATTGATAAAAATTCGTACTAAGATAGCAGATAAGTAGATTACTATCGAACTTGCTGAGCCGCAAATTAAGTTCGGACTTTTGAGTGTTTCCTTGGACTTTTCTTTACTTAGGTTTCCTTGTAATTTATTTAGTTGGATTATTCGGTTAACTACAAACTCGACCAAATTTATTTGGCTGTGTACATACATTTACATTTACATATATAATTCTATTTCTTTTATTTTAAAACCTATCTCTGTCTTACAGTCGATAAAACTCCAAATATAAAACGTAAATTTGCGTATTTTTATAAGTATATAGAGCTTTTCTTTCTTTTCTTTAAAATGAATGCAATTTCTTAATACCTGTCAGTGAGATAATTTAATATCTCGTTAGATGATAACAAATGTTGCGTGACTGAACAGATAACTTTTGAGGGTCGTTAGTTAAAGCCCGCCCAATGACAATCCCTATTTCTACATCGAAGGCTTCCCAGAGGTTAGCGGGGACTCGACGCAGTCTTGTTATCTCCCAAAGTTAATTAGAAAAATGGCATTTATCACAACGTACGTGATCTAAATTAAGGCTGGTTATCGTGTAGCTTGATAACAATACAGCATATTAATTTCTTTGCTTGTTTTACGACAGAATTGTGTTGTATATTATAAATGATTCTTATAATAGAATTATCTCAGTTCAAAAGTTATTTATTTAAAATTGGACAGATATCTAAAAGCTTATGTAGATAATTTTTATTTCATAAAAATACTACACGTTAATATATTTTCGCACGTTAAAATTTGCAACGTTTAGAAATGTATGTGTTTGTTGGTCAAACTAAACGATCGTCTATTGTTATGATTTTAAATTAATGAATTAATTGCAATATAAATCGCTGAGAGCTTTTGTTAACTAGGTCCATTTGAGCTTCCGTGATCGTTAGTAAAATCACTTCAAAGACCGATTACTGTTTGAAACAATAGTTTGTTTGCTAACTAAATTATTGTTGTTTATTATCTACTGTCGCTGCTTTTAATATAAGAGAATAATTGTATTTTAATAGTTTGTACCGATTAATTACATTTTGATTATCAGCTCCGTTTTATATTGATGAAACATATAATGTCGGTTTTAGTCCCAACCTTATATTATATCATAGTGGTTTTACGGATTAATAAAAAGAAATATTATACTTAAACATATTAATATAATTTTTATCTCGTCTGTCCGTGATCACAGTTGTCGCAAAGCAACCGAAACGTTGGGAGTGTGTAGTTAAAATAATAAAAAAGTAAATCCGATAATATTAGTTTCGTTTAAATGAATACTCGCGACAGTCTAAGATCTCATCATATTAATATAATGAAATGTTGGATATATTTTTAACAATTACAAGAGGTTTTAATATAACTTATAGTATTATTTAATAAATATGCTATCATGGAATATCAAGTCTGTGTTAAAGTAAAATATTATAGATATTTAGATAATTATTTTTTGTAAGACCAACTTGTTTTTAAGACGTCCAAGAAAATTAACATTTAATTTCAAATTTCAATTTCCTTCTTTTCTTCAAAATGTAGGTCGATATTTGTTCGTAGCTCGTATCTCTCTCTGCCTAATCTTCTTACGTTTAGTTCTGCTAGAAGATAAGGCATCTGTTACTCTATTACCATAAGGATGGCTGACAGACATCCTTTCCGACTTTCTATTATAAACTGTGATAATAGCAATGTCTTTATATTTTAGAGTGTCATGTATTTTTGCTGATTTATCGCTATACATCAAGGGACCTTCCAAACTCCTAAGGGACCTTCATGTACCTGTTCCATTGAATAGGCTTTTTATCCAAATGTTACTAACTGATAGTAGCTTTAACGTAAATGTTAATGTCATCAGTAACTTAATTACAATGTGGCTCAAATTGACAAAAGACCCGATCTCACTTCTATAGGAAGTCGGTAATTCTTCCCTATTGAACCATTTCATTATGTATTTTTAAAGTTGACAGGATTTCGTATAAAAGCATTTTATTTCATTAATCAGCTTATAGACTATTACAAGTTGGCTCGTCTTCGTCGACCTCGTCTGCCCGTGATCACGGTTGCTCCAAAGTAACCGAAACGTCGGGATTATGTAGTTTTTTAAATAATAAAATCCGCGTAGTAAATCCGAATAATACATATTAGTTTCATTTATTACAAGTTAAATTAGATAAATATTATCAACGTAATTTAATTTTCGTAACCCATCATAAATAAAGCAAGAACAATTAGTAGTACAATTGATTCTGATTGGTTAAATTAATTCAAGTTGACTTCATGAATGTCCAATCAATGTTATGAACGCATTGTAAATTATTCAATGCGTAAATCCAATTTGGCTGAAATTTTTTAAACATTGACTCACACAGTTTCATTGGTTTGTCCTTTTGTTTTTATTGCATTGTAACAGTTACGATTTATCTGTGTGATATGGTATGAAATATAATTTAAAATATGAGACTCCTTACATCTTAATTGAGAAAATATTTTACTAATTCAGGCCTCAGAGAAAATGCTTGCCAGTTGTTGCATAAAAAAACATAAGGTCACTTAAATGAAGGCAGTCTGTCGGAAAACTACGCAATTTTCATTATTTTATTTCTTAAAAAAGCGTATTCATCGGAAAAACTTAGTTTAATAAGTATAAAATCACTTTGAATCACAAAAGAGATTACATCATTCAGGTAACATTTAATTGTTTGTCCTTGTTTCCTTCATAAGTCAGAAATGATGACTTGAAAAAATTATCAAACCGATTCTTACATTATTCATCCTAAATCGTCATCCATTTTGACTTAAAGTAAGCCAATAGATTCTGAATTTGAATTTAAATTAGATAATATAGAATGAAATTTTTCCGACACGAACAGGTTTCGAACCTGCAACGTCTGCAATCACGCGTTGTAGGCCCTCTACCAATTAAACTATCGTGACATGCGACAAAAAAAAACATAGATAAATCGTGCCGATAACTTTTTCATTCTACACTTTCGAATTCAAATATAAGCCCAACATTATCTTCATATTAAAAACATATAATTATAATAATAATAATAAAAATTGCACGTAATATGAACTAATTTAACATTAAATTGAATTTTTATTGTTGTACACACGAAACCTTCCTTGTATAAATGTATTAAAACACGTTTTGGTGTACTCTTTGTACCATTTTATTGTTACTTCTATATACCTGCTTTATATTATAATTATAGATAATTATTCTAGATCTATTCTTTTTAAAATACTAAACCTTTAAAAGTAAAACATACGAAAATTGAGGACAATTTTCATATGTTGTATGTATGTAGGAACAAGGCATATATTGTTTGAGTATCGGCGGCCTTAACAATCAATATTATTCAAAGTATTATGAAGCGTTATCAGGGACATGTATGAATTGTTCCACTCTTCTAATAAAATACAATATTTTAAAACCTTACATCAATATATACAAACTCCAATCATCGTATTACATATTTGCTCTGAAAATTCAGTTAGATAATATTATATATATATTGAATAATGGATATTTATCAGTATTCAAAGCGTGTGCTCAGGAAAGCCGGGAACCAAACTGCCCTAACACTAAGTAACGTTATAACTTCCTGTGTTTAATGCATAAAGGGTTCACTAATCTATTAGACGTGATGTCCTTCTACAGTGAGATATCACCGCTTCAAAACCATAAACTTTAATTATTCAAAATTAAATACTACTAACGTATAAATATATTTTATTATATGGCAGACGTTCTTCCTGATGGAAAACACTCACCGTCGACTATGGACATCTCCAACATAAGTGTGTAGATGCCTTAAACTGATAATGCATTATTATAGTACAACTAGTCCCAATACACGCTAATGCTTCAGGCTAAAGATATGTTAAACATCTTAAAATGCTAGCAAATTGTAAAAATATTGTTGGATTTCATAGTTTACGTGTTAATTTTCCGATAGGACGATAGAGGACGACAGAAAACTCACATAAATTCACGATCAACTCACAAAAGGCATTCGATTTTAACGATTTTCACAAAAGGTGAAAAAGACAAGAGCCTTTAACTTGAGTTCAAACAGGGAGTGTTTCTCGGTAAATTTTATTTCACGACTCGGTAACTCGGGACCTACACATATTTTATACTTAAGATCTTAGCACCTCTTCCAAATGCTTTACGTGGTTGCATTTTGTTAAAGTGGCGAATTTATAAAACTAATATGTTTGTATTATTTTAGGTGCAATCTTTTAATATACTTAAATATTTTAAAACAATAGCTACTAATTTTTATAAAATGTGAAATGTTTGTAATTATTTAAATACGAAAATTAATTTTATTACATAAAACTATACTTTAATTCCCAATCCAAGTCTCTGTTAATGTTACCTTAATCTATGTACATCTACTAAACTTACTATTCAAGTTTGTATGTTTATTTGAAACACACAAACCAAGTACAACAAAACAACACTCAGAAGATTAACTTGCCCGTATTCGATGTTTATAGTACATTCTCTAAATTAATTAAAATTTTTGCGTATAAAAAAAAGCATGGTATGTAAAATTATATTGAATATGTATTAATTATATATATGTTCCTTGTATTGTATATTGATTGAACAAACAACTTTTAGACGATACTTCTGTTGTCGCAGTATTGTGTGATTTATAAATAGTAACTAAAAAAACTCACATATGTCATGGTTTTTTAAGTCTGTCTCTGTGACAATTTCAGTGTACGTTCTTACAACTTAAAATATCCTTAGTTACATGAGGTTCAGCTCTCACAATGTTATTTTCTGTTCCAAATGCCGCCAGTTTCAAATTACATATCGCTATTTAAGTTAGTATCTGATATTATCTGCAACATACTCCTAGAGGTCAGAGTTCACAAACTTTGTAAATCCCTAATTCAAGCTATCTCGTCCATTTTGGATTCCTGGTTTCCAAGTCACTTGTTATAAAAATACTTGAAAAAGTTTTATTAAAAAAGTAACGTTGCTTGGCCGTTACGAGAAAATTCTTTATATTTTTTTTCTTCTAGTAGACATTTATTGTGCGAGATGAGATCTCATCAAAGGCGTAGCCGTGAGATTTCACGGTTTATTTTAAGATATGATTAGATTATCTTGCGTTATTCACGAAAGGATTTTTTAAATATTTTATTTAAATTTATTATTTAACTTTACTTCACTAGTTGGATTTAAATTTCATTTTATAAACCTCTTCCTTGTCTGATACATCATTAATATATTAACTCAGTTGTTTATAATATATATATATTATAATAATGAGACATTTTAATATAAATATACCATTAATAATTTATCACACTGACAGGAATGGTTTGTTATACAGGTTTTCACTTCAACTCAATCCAAAATTTAAACTCTGACGTTTTAAATATTTATTTATTCAGGGGCCGTTTAACTTGAATAGTCCGATGATTCTATTAACCGTTAAAACCGTCATAATTAATATATTCATCTAGTTTCAATCGAGTTTATAACAAATTTATTGTTGTTAAAATATAACCTGAATCAACTTAATGCATACATAAACGATGTGAGATATTTTTTCAATTAAAATATAAAATATTTCATACTATATATATATATATATATATATATATATATAGTATGAAATAGTGTAATTTTATTCAAAGTCGAAACGCTAATATTATATACCAAAACGTACGTTGATGAGAATATTTATAATTAGGCGATAAATAAACCACGCGCTCTAGATGAGAGCGTTACGCCACAGGTCGTTTAGTAATTAAACCGCTAGGCAACAAGCCGGAGTCACGACCTTACAGCACGTAGTGTTCAAAAACATGGAGTACAATTTATGGTTGAGGTATTAATAACAGTGATAAGTGAGAACAGATTTTCTGCTCTTGATAAAAATCAAAATTTACTCTTTTATAAATAAAATGTTTCTCTTATTTAGATTACAGTTAAACGATTACATTCAGATGTTTCACATAAGAAAATCAAGCAAAAAGAAATAACATATTGAGAACGAATAAAAATTGTATCAAGTAATTGTCACTCAAACATTATAATGAGACGCGTGAGAATTTAACTGTTTAACATTTTTTAACCAGATGTAGTTAAGAACTAAGGGAAACTGGCTTTTAAATATGAAAAAATCGCATCAATATCGGCAGATCCATATGAAAGCACACATATATAGCATGCCACACAAACACACACACGCACGCACGCACACACACAGACAGAGACTTTTATCGCCAAACATATAAAACCCTCTCCTTGCGTCGGGAATTAAAAATCAATTACTTCGATACCACGAATACATAAATTTATTGAAATTATTTTAAACAACATAACATCGGCTCAGCAATTATATACAGTCAAGTCACTCAATACTTCATGCCTCTAATATAAAATCTCTTGATTGTGTAATCTCGACTTGTTATACGATAATTTATCAATACGAACCTCCCATCTGTTATATTTATTTTCCTATAAACATGTAGCGAGGAGTGGCTGCTATCATTTCGTCCAATTAATCAAGGAGCGGTCACATCCATACAGTACTCGATTAACTAATTGACTTATTACTTTCAATATGAATGTATTTTCCATACAAACATGCCTTCAATTAATTATCTCGCATATAATTTTATATTTTACATCAGTTTTTCTAAGCCTCGTGACACTTACAGACATTTGTCAAGAAAATAATTCTACAATGAGAGTTTCCTATTTATTTCTTTCAAACTTTCAATTCAAAATAAAAAAAATTCAAGTTATATTCTAACTTAGAACTGATTTCAAGCTGTGTAAATAAGATTCTCTTGGATTCCACACCATATTAAAGATCATTCTCTCCTAATCTTTCAACCATCAATGATAACTTCCTCTTGTCAATTGATTCGGTTCTTAAACGCCTTTGAGTTTCAATCAGCCCTGTTAGGACTACTGTATAAAAATAAATTTTAGACCGTCTAAGAATTGTCAGAGAATATTTATACTCGAAATTTTTTTATGAGTAAACTCGATTGCCAAATAGCAAAACAGTGTCGCGGCTCGCAATTTATCCAATATCCTAATTTAAATGGAAATATGGCAAGAAGTTAAATTGATCAAGAATTTAGGGAGGAAAGAAAAATATTCAAAGTTTTAATTGAGTTGAAGAGGATTCTAAGTAAACATTATACCTTTTATTATAAATTACAATTGTCGAATAAAAAGCTTGTTTGCCTTAATATGTTCATTGCACTATTTAAATCCTAAAATAATTTTAACTGTAAATAAAAAATTCGTATTTGTATTAAAATATGAATTCATATTGTTGAATAACTTTGGTTTTGTGTTGTAGTAAAAAGACTTTAAAAAACTCAATACTATTACAAGTCTTATTGGTTTCTCAAAGAAATCAATCCTATCTTGGATTTTTTCTACTATATAAATCAATTAAGACAGCTCAATGTGTGTGATGATAGTTATTCCATGTTGCTAGACATAAATAACGTCAAGGGCTTGAGAAACAAGACAGAACAATACGATCCGTGCGTTATGTAATCACTAATTTTATACACAATATATACATGTTATTAAACATAACTTAAGTTATTCCAATTAATACGTATTCTAAATACCGTTTATGTTTCGACGTTGATTTATGCTTAACTTTGTACAACTGTTCGTAAAGCCGGACTGTCGTTGTTCGCTGCACTGCGCATCGCCGGCGCGGCGTCGGCTAATATTCTGTAAGCCTCTTATTTAAGTGATGAACGTTCGCCTCCGTTGTAACAAAGCGCTGAATTGACGTTCAGTGTGTCATGTATAGCCAAGCGTGGAAACATTATCATTATCACCAATTAGAAAATGTTTTTACGTTCGTTTTTACTAATATTCTACTGATACTATTTTATAGGCGAAGTCGGTCGTACGACATGCTATCCTGAATGTTTAATTTAATATAAAAACAAAAAAATAATAAAGATCGTATGTTTGTTTAAAACAGAAGTCCGAACTGGTGGTAGCTCTTCGTATTTTTTTGTTTTGATAACCAACAGTAATAACTTTTTAAAAAATATATATTTTATTGTTTCATACCGGCAAATCTTTTAACATATTTTGATTTTCTGGTGTCTGCTGCAAGACGCAACGAGTAACATGACATTACCAAATAACTGTAGAGCCTATTTTGGTCAGAAAAACAAGATCTAGCCAAAGGCTTTCTATACCTCAGATTTGATCTTCAAAAACATAATGTTTCTCATAAATATGCACATGGTTAAAGGAAACCAAGCCTTTCGGATACTACGTCTTTTATGCTCTGATATCTATCTACATAATCCTTTTTTGGTATTGCCAGTTGTTGAGTTAGGGGTCGATAAAAAATATTACATTTTTTAACTTATTAAAAAATTTATTTTAACGATGGAGTGGATTAAAATGGCTCTTTTATTGAATGCTCAATTTATTAACTGAGTATAATATCGATGTACAAATAGGAATAAAAGAATTTAAATTAAAGTAATTCTCAGTTCTCATTACACAAGTCTTCAACAAGAATACATTTTCAGTAGTTCTTAACATTTACACGGAATTTTTATTGATGGAATTAATAGATTATTCCTCACACTTTTATACAAATGTATTATTTGTCCTATTAACATATATTAACTAGCGGGGAGCTGAGGCATTGTGGCGACTGTCAAAAACACATTAACTAAAAAGTTTATCCAAATTTTCAAATTAAAGTATTAAGAGTTAATAAATGTTTTTAAAAAATATAGATACGTAGTGTAAACAGTTTTTGTATAGTTAAAATATAGGTTATTGAATAAGAAACATAAAACATACGAACGTACCGTATCCACTGATGATGCAAACATGTGTTAAGCATAACAGACAATACGTAATAATGTTACCATGTAATATAATGTAACCATTATGTGTATTTTTTTATTATTCGGCATTTTATATTTTATTTTAAGCCACTATTGTTTTATCGTATTTTTGTTCAGTATAGCAACATTAATTCCTTTATTCCAAACAATATAATTTCTCTTTCCCGGGCATTAAATCATCAGGGTTTATGGCATGAAGTTTAAATTACGATGGATCGTGATATTTTTTTTTTATCTCACTTTGTTATTATTTCTGTGAATTTGACTTATAATAATTCTACAATGAAATGTTTATTTTTATTTCATGTAGCCATAATATATATTTTAAATATTTTTCAACTTTCAAAAATTAGCATTTAAAAAAATAATTAAATTATATTAATTCAAATTAAATAATAATAACTAAATTAATTCAAATTTAAAATTGAAGAACAACGTGATTATGAGATGAGACGAAACCTTTTAGCATTCAATGGATTCACCATGCGGGTGCCAGGTCCATCGCGTTGCAGGGAGAGGAGCTTCAACAGTGCCTGGGACTTGCGACCCAGGTGTAGGTTTAAGGGGACCCAACGCGCGTTAAACGCTAACCTCGTTATAAAAAATTACTGCCTAAAATCAGTGAATTTAAACGAATATGATAAATTGATCTGAATTTAAGACTGAATACAGAAGATTAATGTTGCGTGTCGACAAACGTCACGCACATTTCCACAAATCATTACACCTGGTACGAAAACATTTAAGTTGAGTTCAGATATTTTTGTAGCGGAAAATATTAGATTATTGTATTCTTAATAAAAATAACTTTTATGGAAATATATAATATAAATAGAATAGGCCTTGAGGATCTTTTAAAAAACAAACTTAACATTGATTAAGTTATAGTTATAACAAAAAGATAATGTTTTAGATCCATTCAGTGAGATTGTTAATTTTTTTTTAATATTTACCAAAAACAGCAACAACATAGCCCTTATAACATAACTGTTGTCCGACTGCCTGTCCGCCTGTTGTCAAGACTCTTATTCAGATGTGCGTGGAAATTTCCAGCTAAAATTCTTGTACACATCTTTCGTTGTACATATTTAAACGACTTCAGTTGACCTTTTAGTTTTACATTTTTCAAAAATACAAAATATATATATAGTAAGATAAATAAAAAGAGACATCTCATGACAAATTTAACGAAATACATAGTCTCATTTACCAAAAAAATTTTAGTTTGTGAACTAACCGCTTTTAATGTCAAAATTATATTTCACATTTACCTACTAAAAAGGAGAGTTAAATTTTTAACTCGAAACTTAATTCTCGCATTTTTTTAAATTTTAATTAAATAATTAACAGAAATTAATATTGGTTGTATCAAAGATTCTAATACCCAGAATATAAAGAGCGTTAAAATTTAAATGAAATATAATATCTGAAGGTGAATTCTATTTTGTTTTACAAATTTACGACCATTCTGAACATTCATTCATTCGTAGAACATTTCTTTTCCTGCACATGTACTTTAAACAAAAAAAAAAACAATTCCCCTGCATGTAAAAGTATACCTCTTCAAGCTTAAGACTGATAAGGGGCCATCCGTAAAGTACGTCACACGAATTTTAGGACTTTTGAACCCCTCCCCCGTCCTTCACACAGGTCGTCACATTTTTATAAACCCCCACCCCTCCTGATGTGACGTCACACAATTTTTAAATTTATGTATGCATTTAGAAATAATCTAGAGAAAACAGCTCTGTTTATTTTTTATTTATTTTTATTAAATAATAATCTGCTATCTAATAAAATATTATCTAATAAAATCAACATAAAGTCTAACATTCCATAAAACGGAAAAAACAAACGACTAGTTAGCAAATAATAAACGATTAATTATAGATATTGATTAAAGATAAAAAACTTAATTTTCAATTCACATCAAAACTTTAAGTTTTAGTATTTTAAATTTTAATATGTGACGTCACAAAACCATTGACCGCCATGCTCCTTGTCACACGATGTCACACTTCGGTGATACCCTCCCTCCCCATTAACGTGTGACGTGCTATGGATGGCCCCTAAAACCTAATTTCTCTTTCTTCTCCGTACACTCTATGTTTTCAGTCAATACTTTTTTATATATACATCATAAACGCTTTTTACAATACAATATAATAATATTTATAATGAAGCGTACAATGTGATTCACACGTTGTCTTTTTCACACGGAGTTATTATTCTAATGATATGTCACCAATACGATGGACGCTCAGAGTTGTAATGACACTTCAGTATTATAAAATGTTATCCATCTATAGAACCGTAAATAAAGAAGACATATTTTTGCTCATAAATCTTAGTATACATGCAAATATAGATATGCATAACTTTTTCACGTTGAAATAAAGTCATATTAAAAGCTCACATACCAGAAAATTAGTCAAAAATATATGTATGCAATTAGTGTTGGCCTAATGCAAGAACAAGACGAGACTTGGCCAGTCTTGGTCTTGGTCTTGCATCACTACACTTGGTTTGGCACTCCCAGTCTTGGTCTTGCAACAAGAGGCTAGCAAGTCTTGCAATTACCTATTAACCTGTCACTATTTATTAAACGTTACTTCAGATACTAGAATAACACAACAGAGTAGCTACATTTTGAGCTTGAATTAATAAAATGCATAATGCGTTATAATGAATATTATGAAAAATCCCAACAACAACTTACGATGCAACTTTTTATTAAATTTTTGTTCATCAAATGAACAGTCGTTTTTTTACACAATTAAATCCGACGTGTGATGTTATGAGAGACAATTCATTAAACCTCGAACTATGTGACATCACATTTTAAAACAACTAGAATTAGTTTTATAGTAAAAGTTTTATATCTGTGAAAATTATGCTTTTAACATGGAGGTTCTACCGCGCTGTCTACTCGAAGGCCAGACAAGGTCAAGGGTGTTTTGCATTAATAAAGCCACACCTTTGTATTCCCATGGGACCTGTAGCGCAATTTAATTGATTTTTAGTAATGTCTTATTAAGTTATTTTCCCTGGCAATCGCTTTATTAGTTTCATATCAGACCTAATTAAGTGTAGTACGTAAAGTTTGGAACATGAGGTCAGTATATTTTTACAACAGAATTAAAACAATATTATTTAAATGAAACTAATATTTTTCGGATATACATACTATGCGTGCTTTATTTTTGTAAAAAACTACATACTCCCGACGGTTTGGTAACTTTTCAGCAACCGTGATCACGGGCAGACGAGATGTGAATGTGAAATGTCGAGAGTATGTAGTTTTTACAAAAATAAAGCACGCGTAGTATATCCGAAAAGAATTAGTTCCATTTAAATAAATAACTCGTGAAAGTCTTAGATCTCATTAAGAGAGACGAAACCTCTCAGCATTCCATGGATTCACCGTGCGGGTGCCGGGTCCATCGCGTTGCAGGGAGAGGAACTTAAACAGTGCCTGGGACTTTGCGACCCAGGCACTGTTGAAGGGGCCCCTATCTAACGCATTAAACGCTCACCTCCACTGTCCAAGCTCCTCTCTCTAACTAACCAAATATGAAACGAACCTGCTGGTTCTGCCTTCGACGCACGTTCCAAGAATGAACTGATGTTAGTTTTTGGCAGGTTCTAAGTCTTTTAGCAGGTTGTAGAGAGATTTGGCTCTCGCTTCTACTTCTACCGCGTACAAATTTACAAGAAACATATTCTTAGTGAGTTCGTTAGTAAGCTCACAATACTTGTTGACCTTGATGGCATGGTCTTTGGGGGTGTTGGTTTTCCAAGAAACCGTGAGCTCTATTAGTACAACGCGCTTTAAAATTCGCGAGTATAAAAATATGTCCGAGGCCGACGCACAAATATACTCTGGGATCTTATATTGCTTCTCGTACGTGTCCATCATTAAAGTCCAATCCGAAGCCGCTTTAATAATAGATTAAGGCTTGACGTTTGATTTTATAGCCCTAGTGCCTTCTCTCACAAAACCTATTGATCGTTGGTTCGTGGTTATTTCTTTTTGCGCTCTTGCTGCCGATAGACTAACCGCTTCACATATGATTTCTAAAACTCTATCGTGACGACGCGAGTATTGTAGTAGTAGTATTGTAGACGCGAGTATTGACGCGAGCAAATGTAGCAAGTTTTTTCGGTACCTTCGCCCCATCTTACTAAATATCTCTGATCTGGGAGAGTTATCTGGAACGCATTGAGGTAAAATTTTAACAGTGCTGGCGACCAATCAAAGACCAATATTTATTATAAAATATCGTAAAAATTCACTGTAGTGTATGCGGTGGACCAATCAGCCTACATTTATATGATGAAAATGAAAGTCTCGATTGTACGTTACTGTCACATAAAATAATATTTTTCACGTCACCTAACCTTATGATTTAACATGGTTTTATATATATTTGTAAATAATCTTACAATAAAATTTGCAAAAATTTTATATAACTATTAATATATTAAAGGTAACTGCTCATAGAAATGATTATTTCAAAGCTCGTCATTTTAAAAAAAATTACATACATGGTTACGGAATATGTTCTTGGTAATCAAAAATATAAAAACCTATACCGTAATTCAAAGATTAAAATGACCGAAAACGGCACTGACGACAAGTTTGTCTGTGAAAAAATTATTACAACTTACGTACTAAGTTTTTATTAGTTTCTATTACTGTAAGTTGTTAATTTCAATTGTATTCTAAATATTCAAACGACTTCAAAAAGGACTGAGGTTATCAATTTGTCTGTATTTTATTTAATGTTAGCTACCTGATAACTTTTTTCAATTAAATTCAACAAGAATAAAAACTCATTTATTTTTATTCTTATTTTTGCAGAAAAGGAGAATTTAATGCAAAAAAAATTCAAAATAAATAGGAATTTTAATCATATTCTTTAGAAACGAAATTTTTTGATCATTATTCTCATTTTATAGAACGAATTCGCTTATTTCTTTTAATTAAAGAAACAGGAAGTACTCGTTTACTCTCGCTTCTAATTAAACTGTTGGCTTTTACTAGCAGCACTTAAAAGTTAACGGACAAACATCGGAAATATCGGAAAACCTTTCGAAACTACATTTTTAACAAAATAAGAAAGTTAATTTGAAATAGTAAGTTGATTAATTTTATATTTTTTGTACTAACATAGTATTTGTTTAAGAAAATTTTAATGTACACGTTATGCGTTCCTCATGAAGAGCTTTAATCTGACAACTTGTTAGATTTACAGCCTTTGACGTATATTTAAACTCATTAATTAATATTTGAAGTTACCATTAATGATGGCTCTCGGAAATTCAGAGAAGATCACCTACTAGAGAACAAAGGAACGTTATATTAGAATTACAACAATGCACGTATTTTCAATAATAAACTACCAATAACATAAAAATATCACAAACGCATCAAAACGAAGTGTCATTGTTCGTTTTATTACAAAGAAATATTAGAAAATTGTAAAGAAAAATAAAAAAAATATACGATATAAATATTTACATTTATTAATAATACATTATAATTCCTATGAGCTTAACCAAAAAATGATATGCCATAAGGGCTACAAACAACGTGGTGTTGTGCAAACCGTATGTCACTATTAATATGAATATTTTAACATCCAGTTATTTTAATAATAAAATGGCTTAATGAAATTTAGTGATGGACAACCATCGGTATTGATGTATCGATATTCGGAAACCACACAGTGTTGTAGTTGAAAATATATATAATTTATTTAAGTTACAAATGGTATGGCATGGTTCAGCATTTAAAACTAGAAATGGCAACAAAGAATAGTTTTTAGCTTGTATCTATCTATATATATATATATGGCAATGATGCCAAATTTAATTGTTACTGCATTTCACATAAATCGTCGCCCGGTATCCTAATCTTCTTATTTAAGTGATGAATGTCGGACCCTCCGATTCAACAAAAGATCCCAATTCAAAGATTCCTTCCAATTGCTTTATTTATTAAATACTTATATTTTTATTTGTTATATGTGTAAAATAAGAAAGAGTTTTATTCTTATATAACTGAGTAAAATCTAATTTTGATTTAGTCTACATATTATTATATGCTTGAAAGGCATAAAACATAACGTTATTTTACTGAATAGTTCTCATTTAATTTAACCACATCGCTTTTTATAAATAGACATACTAAACGAATGTACGCTGACAAAAATCAAAATTCATCATAAGCCACGTAGTGAAAAAAAAATTGAAAAATATTACTTTCAAAATCTGATAACTGTACTGATATTATTTTATAAGAAGAATTGAGAATATGATCAAAATAAAACGAAAAGCCACTGATGAATGACCTCACCCTCTTTTAAATCCTCGACCCAAAGGAATCATTTGCCGCCAAATATTTCCTATACTGTAAATGTATTGGACTTTTTAATTCATTGGGTTCTGTTATAAAGAACTTTTTGTATTTAAAACCTCTGACATATACAAGCAAGCTAATATTTTACATGCGTCAGTATTTCATGAACAAAGTTCGGAACAGCAAGCTTGGTTATTCGTAACTTAATAGGATGTAATTAAACCTTGCAATAATTTTGTGTACTTAAGAATAAACTGTACTTTAAGCTGATCGGTAGAAACAGTTCTGTTTGACTTTGTCGGATGATTCAGAAGCTTTGCTAGGCTGACACAGAGTATTTATATAAAATTTAATAAATACATATAACTGATATGTTTTATTTAAAAAAAATTCGACTTATTTCATTAAAAAAAAGTGGCTTAACGCTTCACGTAATTAATAACAATATCCATAAAAGTTAAATATCACAATTATAACACAAAGAACTGTCTTATTCTGAATATATCATTCATAATATAATTAATTTAAATGTATGTCTTAAAACAGAATTTTCATATAACGTGAGTAATATAGAAATAACTTGTAGACGAAATAAAATACGTTTTATTCCCAAAAGCTCACTGAAATTGCAAACAAGAAGTAATTCAAATAGCTTCAGCCTGTGGTGTCCCTTAATAGTCATTGGACCTGAAATTGTAGCAACTGCTCATTAAATGGATTACAAACTTAGTGAACCGCACATTGATTACTTTGATCACGGACTTGAGTGTTTTATCAATGATTTATTTAGCCGAATTCAATTTTTATCAAATACATATGTAACAGGCGCTTAAATTGGCTTTATTGAAAATATCTTACGTATGTTCTTTGCTATTGTATAATTTGGATTCAACCACAGAGACTCCAAGGACGTTTATCAGGAATAAAAATCCAGCTATTGATGTTATAGTAAATTTGATTTTATTCGCTGTTGGTATAATTACTTGCTTTCCTTTACTTGGTTAAACAATCTATATTTGTGCCATTCGAGCACTTGATTCTTACTTGTTTATAATTTTACTTACCTCTGGTTTGATTTCGTTCATATTGTTAAAAATCTTCCAAATCTAGAATATAGAATATTATGATTTAAATGATGCGTTCATATCTCGGCATCAATGGAAACCATTACCTAAATATTTCATACGTCATACTCTGTTATATAAAACCTCCTTAATCTGAAAACCTCCTTTCTCATAACCTTTTAGTGCAACACAATACCTCAGACATCATTCAAAATAGCGGAAGGCATCAAGAATATTATTACCATCCCTATTCTCATTTCCAAGAGTATTTCTAGTGTCAATATTTCACTTTATCATAATCTGTTTACCAAATATGAACTCTACCTCTCGAATTTAGGGTTCATTATCAATAGTACGGCTATGAGAAGATGGGGGCAATAATTTACATCTACGTGGAAACCAACATTCGTATATAAAATAATTTCGCGCGTAAAATGTGCTTGGTAAAATAAAAATAAGTTTCTATGAAATATATATACGAAAGGTAATATTTGTCGAGTTTGGATTTGTTATTTTCGTTTTTATTTTTCTTCACACTAAATTATATAAAGAGGTTTTATTCAAGACTGTAATGTTATTTTATCGTAAGTTAAATAAAATTATTTACACTTTAAATATAGTTTGACTTTCGTAAACTATAGATCTCTTAAAATTGATTACAGTATTACTTTACCTATTATAAACAAGATATAAATTTAAATATTATAATAAAAATTAACATAAATATTAAATATATAAATTTATTTTAAATAAGTCAATTAAAAATCAAATTTTAAGAAGATGTTTATTAAAGATTTTCAGTTGTAGTCACTTAAATTATACCATAATTTAAAACTTAATTTTAATAACTCAAGACAGATTGCGTACAAAGAAAAAATGTCGGCAGAAAATTAAAAATCGTTGGCGATTAAAAAGTCATACTAACCGATAGACACTTTCATCTTTGTTACAAAATTTGTTTAATATCAATGATAGGGTAAGGATATCTATTTTTTTTTATTCCTGCGTTCAAGAATAACTCAAATGTAAGGGTCCGATCCATCCGATTTTATATTTAAAATATAATTTTTTTTTTTGGGTCTACTTTGAATTTTGCTTTTGTTTATCGAAATATTTAATTTCATTTCACAATTTCAACAAAAACCATAAACCGTTTGTCTCCAAAAATTGTGGCTATTTTCTTTTTTTTCGTTTAATGATGTTTTTTTTCTGAAAGTATATACTGATACGAATAGTTCGGAATGAATAACACTGAATATTATAATTTATAATTTTTATTAATTAATAAAATTTTAGAAAACCGCATTTTTGTATTTTTCTCTAAATTAGGTTATTAACTTTTTTTTCATAATTTTAGTTATTTTTTTTCTAAGATTAAAATAAGTTTAATCTCATGTATATTGCGAAAAGCTTTGATAGGTATAATGTAAAAAGAAATTATTAAAAATGTTAAATTTTCATTTCTTATCACCGAAATTAGGGCAGACCCTTTGCAAATATTTATAGTGACTCTGAAATTAAAGAATTTTTTAAAGAAATACAGCGAATTAACAAAATAAATCCCCTTACTGAGAAAACATCTAGTTTTCTAACTCACTTCCCGGATTGTACTATAAAAACATATCACCTTATTTTACCGGCTTTCTATGGTGGGATAACACTGTCTTGGGTGAGCCACCCTTAATACGCTACATCCCAGAGTCGACATGCCTCTATCTCCTCATGAAACTTTCAGACCTCTTTTCCTTTCAATGCTTCAAGCAATTATCCCCTATGTATTATTAATGAATTCATCGGGAACATTAATTATTTCTAAGGTCCGTCCACGCTTTTAGACTTTACATTAAATTGTAATTTCATTATTATTATTATTATTTATTAATAACTTTTTCGTTCAAAATATTCTTTTTAATCCATATACTGTCGAGTCACATATTTCAATGTTTATAGCAGAAACTGTCAAAGCTATTTCCATTCAATTAATTTAATTCAGGAAAGGTTTTAACGATTAAATTACGTTAGGTTCTCCGAAACTCTTGTGTAGTTCTGATAACTGATAATAGATGGCACTATTGTATAAGGCCTCAATCTTCAATGATCGTACTTAAAGGTGTTAAATACAATGTTCGGTCTGTGGGGAGTGATTAAGTAGTTCCTTTTAGTTCATCAGCCATTAATAACGACCCTCGTTGAAGATTTCCACTGTGTGCTTATTAAAAATCCAAAATTTTGTCCATAAAATCTTGATGTAATATTAATGCTAGACAAGAAATTAAGTCTTCAATGAAAGATTATATTTTATAGGTTTGTACCTTTGTAAGTAATAAAGGCTAAAACTATGTTGTAATTATTAAAAAATGTGCGGTATTTTTGTTAACGTTTATCTATCTAATATTTTATTCCGATATATTCAATAAATAGATTGCTTCATTCACCGACTATGCTAATCGCAGCCTATCATAGCTTTGTTGTTGAGTAAGCCCACAGCGAAAGTCATAATACATCATTAACTAAAAATTTTCTGGCGTTGAGTACATTTTTACGCGTTACATGAGTTTTAGATTTGCCGCCAATTCACACAAACATATGAAAAACGAATGCAATATATTAGGTACTTTAGGTTACCAAAGGGTTCTAAAATTGAAATTCAAAAAGTTTTCATTAGCAATGTTTCTAACTGGCCAGTTCTAAACATATTCACTGTCAGCCACGTTTTTTCTAATTTAAATCGCACTAATATTATAAAATTTTGGCATCAATTTAACTTTCGTCTCCTTTTAATCGTGAATTATTATAAAACGTATCCATTACAACTATTGTCTTATTGTATACTAATCGTACAGTCTCTGATTTCTTTCTATTACCATTTAACATTAATTCAAACTTACTTTTTCCAGTCATGCCTTACTTTAATATAAACATACATATTAAAACTGTATTTCTTGAACGTGATTAGTTCGATATAATTTTAAATTTATCAATTTCATTTTAATTATCATAATTCAGTTTTCATAACATTAAAATTTTACGATATTTCAAATGATAATTTTAGTAAATACATATAATTTAAATAAACGACAACTAAGTCATGACATATCAACAGAGAGCTTGTAATCCTCGGCACCTTCGAGTGTGTTTAATCCATCCAAAAAAATTATCACCATGTTATGTTATTTAAATCAACACCATAGTTAAAATTTCTAATAGATATATTTAGAAGGTAATGTTTTTTCGCGTATCGCCTGATGACTTAACCTAACCACAAGTGAGTTAGTTTAAGTTGGGTATTTAAGACGCTGAGAGATCTGTCAGACATTAACGATTCAAACGTTGATCTGACGAGTTGTTCAGAAGCATAGTATTGTCATACTGTATTATATTGAGTGAAATTAAGTGAAGTGTGTTAAAATTATTGCGATTATAAATGTCAGTATTAATAAGGAGACAGTACTTGGTTCTACGTATCTGTAGTTTCATTTCCTGAAATCTAAGAGGTTATTCGACTTCTATTCACAGTGCATATATTAATAATGATTTAATATACAACACAAACAATATTATTATAGATAATATAAATGTATTTACTTTATAACGTGTACCAGCGGCAATATCGTTAATTGTTACGCTTTAAAAAGTTAACGGCTCAGAGAGCACTGGCGTTACAAGCGATGAAACAATTTTATTTGGCTGTTACGAAGCTCACCCTAATTTAAAGTCAAATGGCATATTAAATTGATCAATAATGAAGGATGGGATCGTTTTAATCGGCTGGAATTATAACGAGAATGTTTCTTATAATAACGTTTGA